>NC_046236.1:11605094-11924261 GCF_009819885.2 Catharus ustulatus | reverse complement strand
ATGTACGTGTGTGTAACTTGACAAGTGAAAGCCAGCAGCAGAGCTTTTTGCATATTTTCAGTAATGTGTGATCCTCCTGAATATAATTCACTCCATTACATCTCACACTGCATAATTTAATACTTCATTCACTGTAGTATCTTTACATAAGGAGTTTTATAAACAGGCAGATTTAACGTGGGGCTTTTTTCCTATCTTGTTCTAAAGAGGAAGGTTCTTTTCTGCAGAAGTAGTGAGTAGTTTTACTAGGAGTGCAAACCTGGGAGCAGAGAATTTGATGGGGACTGGCATCTACTGTTGCCTCCTCTTAGAAAAATTAAGCAAAGAAGATGCTCAGCATGGAAGCAAACTGAGAGTGGATGTAATAGTTTTCTGCTCCAGTTGCATTATTGTTTGCCCATTCCATTTTCACATTATTTCAGAGGATTATTTTCTTCTGTAATTTTTCAATATCTTTCATTTTAACACTTTATTAAAGCTGCTACATAACAGATGAAATCAAATTGATCTCAGGTTACACTTCAAGAGGGAGTTTAATGCTTTAGGAAAATTAGAAACCTCACTGTCTGCATTTTTAAGCAAAACTATCAAAACCATCTGTACTGTTGAGCACAGGTAAAGAGTTTTGTCAGCTGCTGAGGTTAGTCCAGATAGTTTGAGGATGCTGAAGGTAATTAAACTTCAAAGGACCAAGGGCAGTTAAAGACAGATTTGTTTTCTGTAGTTTTTTGTTCCCCAGTGTACGGGTGGCATACAAAGTGAGTGGCTTAGCAAACCCCAAGTGCCTTTACCACAGGCTGGAGTCTCTGTGTTCCATGTGACCTTTGTGAAACAGCTCTTTGGCATTAGCCTTTCTCTTCATTTTATCCTTTTGTGGTTTTCCTAGTGGAAAACATGATGCCCTTACTCTCAGATGTCAGGTGGCTGTTCTTCAGCCTTGAAAATCAATGTGACATTTTGTGAAAGAGTTAAAAGATGAGGGAAAGGGGAAAAAAACCTTTTTTGGAGACTCATTTGGGGGCAGGTGGGGGGAGAAGGTCACCCACACTGAAAAGTCATGACTGATCCCCTGCTTGCTCCTGCCTTGGTAGCACAGCTTCCTGAAAAGATGCTCTGAAAGGGATGTCAGGCCAGAGATACTCTGGGATTTGGGGGTTTGAGGTTTTCTCTTGTATTTGATATCCCAAATCCTCTGTTTAGCAAGGCTGGTGGGCTGACCAAGATGAAATGCTGCTGTGCAATAAGCCTCAGGCTGAATTTCTCCCTGTTGTGGTTCTGTGAATGTCACCTGAGCCACACCAGGGAAAAGCTGTCCCTGGTGTCTGGGGAGATGCTGCCAAAGGCTTTGTTACCCAGGCCTGTGCAGGTCAGAATAATTCAGAGAGTAACTTGTTCCTGACTCCCCATGCCAGAGGAAACCAGTGTTGTTTCCTCTGTTGTCAGAAAAGACAGTGAGCACCTCGAATTTACTGAAGGGGGCACACCTGGAGCAGATGCCTTGTCCCTTACTGGGCTGCCTGTCCCAGCCAACACAACATTGTTTGCAGGAGCTATGACAAATGGAAATGACAACCAGTGGTTAAAACAGAAAATATTTTAATTTGTGCTGCTCATCTCTGTTACACAAATGGTAATACTCCTGATTTTTTTATGTGTTCAGTATTGGTTTTGGGAAAAAAAGAGAGAATACTCTCAAGCTTTTCCTGTCAGTGATACATGTATGCACTTTTTTTGCCATTCATCTATCTTGTACTTTGTGTGAGGGAGGTTTCTATTTTGTACATCAAGTGGAATCTTCAATTTGATCTTGCCACATGCTCAAAGGGAATTTTTATTTCTGTTACATTGCTTTAGAAAGGGATCCATACTTCTTTTGCTGTCTAGGAATGGTCTCTCTTCAGTCAGAACAGTTGGTCTGTTTTGAGACTGTAGTGGAACCACATCATGCAGGAGCCCTTCAGCCATAAAGGGCATTTGTTTAACAGGTGCCATGTGCTGAGAATATGAATATTTTCAGTGGTGACAATTAAGGCTGAACTTTTTTTCACATTTTTGCATTTTACTAGAGAAGAGGTGAGGAAAAGAAAAAGTCTTTTTTAGGCACTACATGTGGATTTTGCTGCTTTATGCCATACCCCATTTCTGGGACCTGTAAATATATGGATTTCCAAGATATTTAGCTCAATGCAATTTGTTCCTTGCTGCTGGGAAGAGAAAATGAATCTTTATTGGGAACTGAAATTCCAGTGCCCATGTGTGTCTGATTTGTGGGTCACAGACCCCTCGTTCTGCACCCTCACCTTTAGACTTGGTGATTCTTGGTGATGGATATTGGTATTGGGAGCAGAAGATAATTTTAGGTACAGATGAAAAGAGTTTCAAATAATGAGGTAAGAATTTGATGTCAGTGCAGTGGCTTTTTTTTTTAAAATCAAAATTTTATGTTCTTTTGATTTTTGGAGTTTAAATAGAGCACGGCAAAGATCCTAAAACCAAAATTAGGTTTTGGCTTTAATTTTTGGGTGTCATCCCTCAAGATGTAAAGTAAAAGAGCAACTTGGAGCAGCAAACAACATGAATATTTCAAAAGCAGCATCTTTTCTATATGCTGCCATCTGTTGATGACCTATGCATAGGGAAGGATTCATTTCCCAAAGTCAAAGGTTTCATTTCTCAATGAGATGTCCCAAGACAGCTGTGAAATACAAGGTAAATTCTGATGCTTGAGAGAGCTCTCAGCATTTTTTTTCTTCCCTCCTGGAAACTTCTGTGGACTGGTTGACTGCAGGTGCTGACAAGAGTAGTGTTGTGGGGGAAGAAGTGATGCACAGTACTTACAGTGTTATATGCATATAAATAAAAATTAGCAAATGAAAGAACTAAAGAAGTCTGGTTTGTTAACACTGTTTATTGAGCTTTAGCTTTTTGAGTGGTTCTGATGATGGAAAAGAGAGACCATAAGTTGTGTCCTTGAATCTGTGAACTCAGATACTCACAGCACCGGTTCCATTAATGCATATTCCTGTCTTCAGCCCAAATGACCCCCAGATATGAGATAGCTCTTAAAACATTTTGAAACTCTCTCCCATAATTAACTTCTGATGGACAGAAACAAGGCTGTGGGAGTTAGAGATTTGAAGAGAGAATGCTCAACAGGTTTTGAAAACAGTGAAGTCCTTCTGCCATTTACATGATTAAGCTTAATTATTTTGAATTGATTATAGGGTCTTGAGCATGGATATGTAACGAGCTGTTTGTTGTCCCTCGGCAACAGCACCTTTTTAAAACCTCTCCAGTGGGATCCCAGCCAAGCACAGTGTTCTCTTTCCTGCTGATCTGCCAGCCTGCCTTGTGCTAAGCAGCCTCTGCAAGGTTTCCAGCAGAGCAGCTCCATCCTGTCACCAGAATCCTGATGGCACTCAAGCCTCCTGCTCAGTCCACGTGCTGCTGTTAGCATCAGCTCAGCCTGTCCAACCCTGGGAAGTTTAAACAAAATCTGCCTGCTCTTCCCACCCTCTCCATTACCACCAGCCTTCCCACATCGTAGAACCACAGAATTGGGTTGGAAGAAACCTTAAAACTCCATAAAACTCTTTCCAAGCCCCTTCCATGGGCAGGGACACCTTCCACTAGACCAGGCTGCTCAATGCCCCGTCCTGCCTGGCCTTGAGCACTTCCAGGGATGTCACTGGGGGTGTCTCTGTCACTGATGGGCAGCACAGAGCTCATGGTGATGATGGTGTTTGTCTGTAGCACATGAGAGGCACAGGTTTGGGCTGTTAATTAATAATTCCAGTCCTGCACAATGACTAGTCTGATGACAAGTCTCTGCAAAAAAACCTCTTGGTAGCCTTTGAAGCAAGCATGCAGAAATATCCTATTTTCAACTGTACATATTTTTTTTCCCAGAATTACTTCACCATGGCACTGCTCTAAATATGTCTTGTGAGATAAGCTTTAAATCCTACTTGGGCAAAGTTTATTAAAAATTAACATTTGCACGGGGAGTTATAAAAAAGAATAGGACCTTCATTAGCTTAAAATCATCCAAAGTACAAAATAACATTGAATGGCTCTCCACTGCCCAGACCAGGCAGACTCCTACTGCCTGCCACATCTTGAAACCCAGAGAAGTCAGCATCAATAATATCCAAAAAACCACACAGGAAGCTGCACTTCTATTCCCAGAGCTCCAAGAAAACGAGCTGCTACCACAGGCTAAGCAGGCTGAACTTACAGGAGTGGGATGTTAGCTGCAATTCCCCTCTCAGTGGGGAAAACTGCAGTGCTCCTTAGGCATCCACCCAGCTCACAATCCTTGGGAGTGAGCAGTCCATGCAGGGGATGTTGTTTCAAACAGTTTTGCTTTATGGAAGTTCACACTTGAAGCAGCACAACCCCTGGGCCAGGTAGTGCTGGTTTATCCTGACTGAGAATCGATCCCAGTGCCAGGGATTCTGATCCAGCCCTTACAGGAGTCCCAGGGAAATGGAAAAACACTAAAGACACTGAAAAACAAGGGGGATGAGAAAGAGTCTGTACAATGGGTGTTTGTAGAACATCAGTTTTCATTTTCATTTTGTTTTCTGGGACAGATGAGGAGCACATTCTTTGCCCTATCCCTTTCCTCTTGGGACTGCATGTCGCTTGCCTCCACCTCGCAGCATTTAATGTGTCGTGATTGCCTTAAATGTCTGAATCTCCACAACATTCACCTTCCCTTGGGCTGCAAGTCAGCAGCCTGTGTGTCTTTGTGTTAATTTGTCCCAGTTCAGAGGCACAGCATCATTAGTGAGCCGCCGCCACCGCGGTAATTACTGTGGGATTTGGGCGCAGCGGTTTGCTCGTGCATCGCTCTGTACCTTCTCTTTAATCTACACAGGCCATCTGCTTCGTTTCTTAACTAAAAGTTGTTTTGTTTCTGCTTTGGAAGAGTGACTCTCTTGCTCTAATCTTCTCTGTGTAGAAAAACCATTGGAGCTGGATAAATTACATCCGTTTGATAGCTCGTGCTTGCTTTTGAAACATTTCATGCAGGTCGTGCCCCGTAGTTTTGCTGTGCACAGATTTCTGCTTTCCTCTGTGGCTGCAGGGACAGCCAGGGCAGAATTTTGATAGAACCACTCTGTGATCTTGGGAACTCTTGCAAGTCTGACCACAGTCCTGCTCTTGGCTTCTTAGCAAAGATTTCCCCATACAAATATAAATATTCAATAACAAAAATGTTACTGGGTGCTTATCCCATGGCAACCCTGTGAGTAAGAACCTTTTAAACCCTCATCCAAAAATTGTGTCTTGGGTGACAAACAGCTTTGGCTTCTAAGAGGTCTGTTATGTCTTTTGTCATTGTTTATCTGATCAAAAATAGTGAATTGTTGGACTGATCAGGTCAAAGACCTGAGTTACTCCAAATCTGTCTTCTCTTCCCTTGCCTTTCTCTTTCCAGGACTCTTCCAGGATTAAATGGATCAGCTTTTTGTTTCCTAAGCTTGGGCAGTCCTCAGGCATCACAGCAGATTGTTTAAGTGGATGGAACATTGATACTGCTGTTAGGGAAAGCTTGCTTTTATTTCCTAGGAAAACCTGTTCATTAGATGGTGATTTTGAGGGATACTCTGTGGTGTGATCAAAAGGGACAATTTTTTATGTTTTAGAGGCATTCAAATAAGAGCAGTGGGGATCTAACAGCATATGTCACTTTTTTTGGTCTCTTGGAAGAATTTATAGCCTAGTTTTACCCATAAAGTGGGCTTTGTTTGTTGCCTTTTAAAGACGTTCCTGTTGTTGATAAATAAGGTGAGGGCTACAGTGATCCACGCCTAAAAAAATGAGAAAAATAACTTCCTTAGGTCTATTGACAATTTACTTTTCCTGTAATGGGAACATTATTTCTGCATGAGCCTCTCTCTCCTTGTCACTAGAAGATGGTGCTTGCAGTTCTGAGACAATGAAATAGCAGCATCAAATCAGGCAGTTTGCATCTTGGTTTTGTGAAAAGAATAAAAAAAAATAACATTATTTATCCGAAGACGTTTTGGAGTAGAGCAATCATTTAGAAAATGAAAAGATTCTTTGTCTAGGAGGCTCTTCTGTTTCAGTCTTTAATCTAAGCAGCTGTCTTTCTCCTTCCCCATGGGAAGTATGGTGGGTAAATAACATGGAAATTCATTTGATGATGGAGACATTAGAGGTTGGCATGGACAATTAATTTGTTATTAAACAGAATTAATTTTATTTGATCCTTACATGGTTCTGTTGCTGCATATAAATTCAGCAGCTCAGTGAGTTATCCTGTGAATGCAGCTCTGGTTTTGCTGAAGGATGGGGTTTTTGGTGGCTCTGACACCAGGAGTGGTTTCTCTCCTCCCCTCTGTGTGAAATGAGATGCAGGGAAGATCTTGGCTTTGTGCTGCTGGGGTTTGTGACCTAAACCTTGAGCTTTTCCCCTTCCCAGTCTAAATGCTCTGGTCCTTTGCTCAGAACTGGTTTGAAAATGTTTCTGAAACTCCATCAGCAGAAAGCTGACTTCAGAAGAAAAGCTTCTTATTTTCTTCTCAATTCCTGTGCTCACATGAGGGTAGGATGAAGTATCAGTGGTACAGGTAGAACTGTTAATTTTCATCTCCAGGGGGATGGAGATGATGGGATGATCCCCTCATAGTGGGACAGAGCAGCACCTCTGGATTTCTGCTTTTACTCCTAGAATTCAAAGCCACATTTTGGTTGATTCTAATAGGAATTGATCATTTCTTCTGCAAAAACAGAAAATAATTGGATCTCCTGATGTCTTTCTTGACTTTTGAATGTCAAGAATTTGGAGGACAATCAACAGGAATGCTTTGGAAATGTTCATACTTGTCACTGTCTCTGCCTCTTTTTACTGCTTCCTTCTCTGTGTGACTTCAGGAGAGGCAGCACCACAGAACCAGTGATCCTTTACCACACAGAGCTGGTGCACATTTTGGTGTTTTGTTTTGGTAAGAATGACCTAATCACTGAGAAGATCCTCAGATGTCTGAGTTTTAGCCCAGTTCTAAACTGGTTGGTGACCACAACCACTTCATGTTGGGAGCACCAGTTTCTCCTCCTAGGAGATGGAGATGGTGATGCTGGACTCCCCTAAGAGGCTGCTTTAGGATTGATTAATTGCTAAAAAGTGCAGCATAAAAACCTAAAGGTAGCCCTGCACTTGTGCACTGCTAAGTGGAAGAGTTTCATGAACAAGTTACTTATAACAGTGTCCTCATAAGACATCTGCATTTGCATATATTATACTGCATTTTTCCTCCTGCTTCTTTCCTGCCTTAATTGTCTGTGTTCCAGTTTTCCCCAGACTGGAGAGTCTCTTGCTTGTGCTAAATTGGTGAACTAAAGATAAAAGTTTTTGAAAATGAGACCAAGGACAAAAGCAGGAAGGATGTTCAACTCAGAACTGTAAAAGAATATGTGAGTGTGTTAAAAAGGATTCCAAATTCCATTATTTGTGTTCACTGGTGAGATCAGAAGAGGAATCAATTATATCATGCAGGTATCTCTCTTTGTGAGCTGCATGGTGATGACTTCAATTGCATTTTGTTTCTAAAGTTGACGTGCCAGGAGGCAGCATTGTTTCAGTAGGAATGAGCAAGGAAGAGGCTAATGTCATCTGTAAATGGCAGGGAAATATGAAACACACATCTTGACAGTAATCTCTTCTGTTTAAAAAGCAACTAAGTGAAAAAGCAGGAAAATCTAAGGGATAAAATCACACCTCTTGAAGAAATACAGGGCCAGGCTTGGCGTGCATTGTTGGAGATGATTTAGCAGTAATTAAATTGGTTCCAACCTAGCAGGTAAGACTGAACATGAGAATAGGGGGAAAAAAAAAATTCCTTACTATCCATTAGCATTCCAGACTGTTAGCAAGCTTGGTGGAGGAGTGGTGTGTAAGTAAGCATTAGTGATGAGGAGCTGCCCTCCCCTTTGTGGTGTTGGCCACCCCCAGCACAACAGGCTGCAATTCTGGGGCTGCTCAAAGAGCTCTGCTAGCAGACACCACAGAAATCTCCTCAATGCTGGATGCAGAATTCAGCCCAGCTCCTGCTTCTTTCCCATCTCTTTTACTTTCACAGGGTCTCACTGTTCACAGGATGCCCTCCTGCCACTCGTGGTTCCTGCCAGGCTCCAGCAGGGATTCCCCACATGCCCCAGCCTGTGCAAACTTTCCATCAAACCCTTCCTCCCATGCAGCCTGCCGTGGGATGCTGTGCCTCTGGGGCTGCTCTGGTGTGCACAACAGCACACTGCTTATAAATAACACTGGCTTATTTATAACACACTCCTATGGCGTTGCAAATAACAGCCATATCCATCACACACTGCTCATTGAAACATAAGGGTTTAAAACCACTTCAGAGACCCCCTGTTTCTTCTCTGGCGAGTGAAAAAGCAATTGCTGCTTGGAGCATGGGAGGAGTTGCCTTTGTGTGTCTCTTTGCTGTTGGTATCAGTGGGGTAAATTGTCTAATAACTTCAATTCTAAGCTTTTGAAGTATTTTTATTGTAAAAAGTGTTCTTTAAGAATGAAATATATATGTTTGAAGTGCGTGAATGTTGAATTTCGAGAAGAATGATTGTGTTCAACTCAATTCAGTAGGTGATATTAAAGAGGCAATTACACATGATTTGTGAAATAAAGAGCAACCTCGGCAGAGTGTGCTACCTGCAGGGTTTAACAGCACCCTCTGATCTGAGCTAATAAGAGCAGTGTCTAATATTAGAGTTTGCCTTGTCAGAAAAGCCATTAGTGTGCCAGTGTGAGGACGGGGTGTGCGAGGCAGAGTGAGCAGCTGTTTGCCTTTTGGTGCCACAGGAGGAGGCAGGGAGAAACTCTGTCGAAAAGAAACTTCATTTGTCATGCTGCTGGTTTGCTGTTTATAGTATTAAACTGTTGATTAAGGAAAAGATGATTGAATAGGTACCTTCTTTTAGAAGCACGCAGACTTCAGCTGGAGATTAATTCCTTCATTTGCTTGTGTTCCTCAGAAGTTTTTAAAATTTTGTGTAAAGATTTTTTTTTTCCTTTAGAGATGAAAACTTCACAGCTCTCTAGTTCTCAGCCTATTTATTCTTCTCATGTCATCCTCCTTCATACACATTGAACTGACAGTATTTTTTCCTTCCTTTCTCACACATCCAAAACCTAAATACAATTACAGTTTCCATTCTGTGCTCTCTGGAGGAACAGGTCTTTGTAAAAGCTATGCCACAGGCTTGGTGAGGAAGGGTTTTCCATTAGTACCACATTTGTTTTTCAATTCAAAGATTTTAGAGATTTGTGTTAAAATTAGGTATATGGGGTAACCTGTTGGATGTGCAAATACAGAATATTAATCAAAGACCACAGACATTTCTTCTTTGCTTTGATTTTTAGTGTGGCTCTGTGAGTATTTTGCATTTTGCTTGGTGGCTTGCCCTGAGTTTTCAATTACAAAGTGATTTCTTGCCCTTATTCCCCATCTCATTTATTCCTGGCTCTCCTTCCAGTCAGCTCTGGATAACTGAGAGATATGCTAGAATGGTTCTTCTAAGTTGTTGGAGAGAAATGGATATTTATTAACCATCTACTGAAATGCAAAAAAGCCAAAGGAAAAAGTGAATACTGCAGAGAAGCATATCTTCAAATATGTACAAGACTGCTCTGGAGGAAGAGGTGATGAATTTTTCCAAGAATTGTGCTCATAGGCACAGAGACCATTTTTGGCAGGTATTTTGTGTTCTGTTCATGCTTCCAAGGCACTGCCCCAGCAGCTCTGGGCACAGACAGGATGGATGGACTGTGCTTTGTCCTCTCCCTCCCTAACTTCCCTGGGCTGAGGGGAATCCAAATGAGCCTGTGAGCCAGCCTGGTCTTGTCCAGCAGCCTGAGGTGGATGGGATCAGGATTTCCCTGAGTGGAGCTCTGGAGGTGCTCAGTGAGATCCAAACCTTTGTGAGGCTTCAGGTGCTGAGAATCAGAAGATCCATCATCAGAAGGTACATCTGTACTTCACAGGTACAGCAGCTGCTTGTACCTTCTTCCTGGTGTCACAGAAATGCCACTGGAGGATCTTAAAGTGGTGATCACACAGTTTAACAGCCTGTTCAGAAGCTGAGGATTTCTAAAGATACAGCAGTAGTATTTTCTTTGCATACACTCCTTTCATTATGTATATCTGGAACCGGTGTGATTTGATCTGATAGCTTTTCTCCTAATTTTCTTCTTGATTTAAGTGAGTATTAATCATAAACTGTGTCATTAGTAACTAATTTGATTCAGAAAAAAAGTTGAAAAGATTTGACATCTGCTTTAAAGTTTGTGCTACTTCTCCCATGGACTTGAGGCAGGTATTTGGCACAGAGATTGTTTTGCATAACCTTGCTTGTTGATTTTGTTTGTGTGTGCATTTAGCATCCCTGATGCACAGGGAGACAGGCAGAAACTTATCACTTTCTGCTTTTTGGGTACTTCTTTACCCTCAACAACTGAAGAGAATTAATAACCATGGGCAGCATGGATTGCACTGACAAAAACAATGCAGTTGTCCTGCTGTCTTTGAACATGGTAAAGCTCATAAATGTTGTTATTAGAGGTGAAATAATAAGGACAAGTCTAAAAAGTAATAGTTCCAAGTGAAATAGGAACAACTTTTTGCAATAAGTTGACAGGGAGGGAATGTCAGAAATTCCAGCTGTGTGATTTGTTCCTGTTACCTTTTGCCTTCCCTTCATCACCAAACCAACCCTTTTTTGTGCTTGGAGATTCAAGAGATTTTATGTTGATTGTGGAGGGTTTTTTAAACAGCCTAAGGTGGATGTTAAGGATGCTGTTAAATAATTGAAAATGACTCCTGAGAGAAGGAAACAAGGCCAATGGCAGGATCACAGCCCTGCTCTTCTGGAGAGGAGAGTCTGATCTGTTCATGAAGCTGCCTGGAAGAATTCCATGGAATGTGCTTCTGGAGAGAAGGGGAAACCAGGAGAACTGGGAAGGTTGGGAAGGACAAGGTATTGAGCAGCTTTCAAACCTCAACTGTTGTGCAAGTCTGAGTCTGCCCAGTGCTGATAATAGACTCCATTGAAAATGGCATCATCTCCCACTGCAGTGGCTGGTAAGATAAAGGTGCATTTGAGGAAGATTGTACTAAGTCAGGAGTGTGCCAGGTTTATTGAAAGGCACTTTATGAAATAATGTAATGGTGTTTTCCAAATGGAAGCAGAAGAACCAAATATAGCAACAGATTTGTGACTTTATTTTAAACTTTTAACTTACTCTAGAATAAGAAAAATTGTTCTGATAGTACTTCATGACATATCACAATGGACTTTATTTTAGCAATGAGTGTTGTGGTCTTAAATATTGCAGTGCAGAAAGGTGTGTTCTCACCTTTTTGTTTTCTTGAAGACTTGATTGCAAACTCAAAATTCTGCAATTCTGCCTGTGGTGGGTTGGGCATCCTTTGGATTGTCTTTCTGGTAGGTGGAACACAGTAAAGGTGAGAATTCAACTAAAGTCCCTTAAAATTGTTCAGAAAGTTCTGTGGATGTGTTCAGTATGGAAGCAGAATAATCATCATTGACTGTTTGCTATTGAGCAGCTTTTTCCATGGTGTTACATGGCAGGGACTTTCCCCCCCTCTATCTCTTGTTTGCCAGTTATTTCTGTAATTGTACCATATTCTGTACACTTTGAAGTTGTGCCCAGAAGTAGAAAAGCTGATGGTCTGTTTTAATCTCCAAAATGAGGCAGTTCCTTACTATGAAAACAAACCAAAGGGTTCAGTTTGCAGCAAAGGAGATTTTTTGATACTGTGTTTCTGTTCTTTACTGAAATGTGGTTTTGTTGAAAATGCAAATATTGTGGTCAAATATTAAAAGGATGATGAATGTTTATCTCATACATTTAATCATAATTGCTTTTCAGATGTGTATAATGAATATCTTTCCTAAATAATGTTTTCCTTTTTTTAAACTGATTTTTCCACTTGTTTTTAATGAAGCACGACTTCAGTGCCTCACATTTTGTCTAATGGTGTGAGCATAACATTCTTGATGTCAATGCAGTTTTGAGGAAAAAATTTGTTGACTTAATATTGTAGAGACAGTGGGGAGAGAGAAAAGAAAGCAATGTCATTTTGTCTGTGAATTAATTTTGTAGTGTCTAGTGGTACTAAAGGGAAGGTGTTCACTGAGTGGCAGCTAGTGTTAAAACCAGCTTTACTAACTAGCAGGCTATTTTAAAGTAAAAATTTCAGCTCTGGAAAGTTTAAATTTGAGGAAATTTGTACATTTGGGCTGTTAGCACAAGAACTGGAGATTCAGGTGTAGAGACACATCCTCTTCTCTGGTGTTCTCTGCTGCTGTGGTTGAGGGGGGTTGCTGAGATTCCTTGCTGATTTTTTTTATCATCCCCTGGCTCAGCAGCTTTTGGGAGAACATCCTGTCCTGTTGCTCTGAGCCAGGAGTGGGTGAAGATGTACCTGTTACAGAGAGCTGGGAAAGGGACCCAGCACTTTGTGTCCTCACTGCTTCTCTTCACTTATTCCTCATCAACCAGTTCAGGCAGAGATTCTGCAGAACGAGAGCAGCAGTCAGACATGGGTGATGAGAGTGAGAGATTGGGAAGGCAGTTATGCTGGAAAACTGATGATTGGACTTGTTGACCTTAAAAAGCAGCTGAAGAAGAGGTGACAGTTTGAAAGCACAGAATCTAATGAATGAATGGTTTAGAGAAGTTGTTTGGGAGTTGTTTTCCCTGTCTGTGCAAGGCAACAACAAAGATGTTCAATGGAGCAGATAGGCGGCAAATTAAAACCTGATAAAAGAAAATGCATTTTCAAGCAGTGAAAAAAAAGTAATGGGATTAATTTCCACCAGAAAACTGGTGAAGTCAGGGGTTTCTCAGTGCTCAGAAAGACTGGATATTTATGTGATCAATAAAATTATCCAGAGGAGTTGTCAATGAGAGGTTGTTTTTCAAATGTTTTTATTAGATGTCATTTTTCTGGAGTTGGGAAGCCCAAGGTGAAGGTGCAACTGGAATTTTGGTGAAGTAACTGCCTGAAGTGGTCTTTGTAGCTGCTTCTTAAACATCCAGTTCTGTTCTTCACCATGTCAGGGTCTCAGGAGGAGCAGGATCCCAGGCACAGAGGGTGGGTTGTGGGCTCCTCTGCCAGCCTGCCCCGAGGTTTGTGTGGGATTCAGGAGCCAGCATCTGTTCACAAGCTGCAGTCCCCAGCACTGAGGGGCACATTTTCCTTCTCAAACACAGAAAACTGTCAGAAGTGCAGGTCACCAGGTTAAATATCAGCCCAGCTTCAAGGTGCTCACTGCAGAGAGGAAAATCTGAAGGTGACTCCTGGTTAAGCTAATGAGGCACATTCTGGGTGAGAGAATAAACTGATCCTAAAAACAACCAAGGAGGTGTTGCTTGGTGCAGTTTCCATCTTTTATAAGACAGAAGTGTTTAAATGATCTTTCATATTTTCAAAGGGTACAACTTCAAGCATTGAGCCCTCATCATGTAGGTAATGTGAAACATGTATGATGTAAAATTAGTGTTTTGACCTCATGCAAGGAAAACATAGAATTTTAGTTCAGTGTAAAGGCTTTGCCTTATCATTGCTTTGCCCTGGGTAAATCACTGGTTTGATTATTTAATCTGGCCCAGTCTTATTGTTGGGAGCATGGTTTGGATGTGAAATGACCCTTTATGGTTCTTATTATTTAAAGAATATACTCTGGTATTCTTTTGCTTTATTGATGGTTTGTGTAGTGTGGAAGGTGCACCCTGGGCCAGATTTCAGTCCCAGTCCAGTCTTCTCTCCCTGGTGTCCTCTCTGAAGGAGGAGCTGCTGGGCTGCAAGGGCCAAGAGCTGTGTCCTCTCTGCCCTGAGAATCCTTTATAAAGAAAATGCAGATATGCTATGGGTGACCTGGGAGATAACCTGATGTATAGTTTGTGAAACTCTTATTGGGATCACTGATCTTTTATACCCTGGAGGCAGGAGAGGGAATGTTTTATGAATTAAGTGAAGTATGGGAAATTATTAACATCTTCTGATAAAGCAGTGAGGTGATGTATATTCTGAAGCATCACCTAAAATCCCTTCTTCTTTGCCTTCTTCAAAAAGCCACAGCTGGCATATTTCTGGAGTTGTTGACACATCATAAGGGGATCAAGGAATTACTTTTGAGTTCAATGGAGTGTGCTGTGTTGGATTGGATGAGCTCATGTCTGATTTTTAAAGTTTTTTTTGCCCCCTCAAAATGTGATGTGAGAGGTTTGCCCTTCTGCTTCAGGTCTGTCTTAGCCTGAACAGCCCAGGAGCAGAGCCTGGGTGGTGGGGCCATTCCTCCTCCTTCATTCTGCCAGAGCTAACTGCACTGGCTTTGAGCACAGCTCAGTTTACTTTTCTCCCAAGTTAATGATATTTAAGTGGTTAAAACTGCAGGAAACTGGCTGTTAAGAGCTTTAGAGGCCATGTCTGGGTTACTTCATAGACAGACAGGAGGAAAAGAAATCTGAGTGTAAGGAATATGAACATAGGGGTGAATTTCTATACACTGCAGACACTGGCAGCATAAAAACCTCATGTACCATCCAAAACCTTTTTTTTTTCCTTATTTTTACCTTTTTTTTTAATGGGTGAGTAACATTAGTTTTGTATTGCCAGTAAGGATGAATCCATTCCCTTGTCAACTGTATGCTTTCCCTCTGGCAGTGATGGTAATCTAGTGGCTAGATTGAAGAAGGTATGTTGAGGATTTTTTGGATGTTTTCTTAAAAAGAAATGACTGTTTTTCACATGTGAGCAGGTGACAGCAGTGTCAGATGGAGAGCGACCCTGTGCTGAGGCAGGTGAATGAGGCAGCTGCACACCCAAGATTGCCTCTGCCTGAGCAGGGGGACTGTGAGAAATGATGGGAAGAAGAGTTTTTTTGGAATGAAGAGATGCCAAACACCCAGAGACAGAAAAGCAGGCTCACTCTGGAGGCAGGCAGCGGTGAGCGTTCCGGTAGAGGGGAGCTGAACGAAGGAAAAAATCATACAATTATTTCACAGCAGCAGGAGGCTAAGAAACATAACTAAACATGTTAAACTCACTGTGAAGCGAGAGGACCCCAGGGGTATTTTAGTCAGATAATATTTAATTTGTTGCAGTGTCAGTTGTATGATTGCTTGTCAGCTGGCATATGGATGTGCTATAAGCAAAATGGGGCTTTCAGAGACCCGGCACAATTTTCCAGAAGATAGTAAAGCAGGAGATTTATCAGAGACGGATTAAAAGAGTTACAGTGGATTTATTTGCTCTGGTCTACTGCCAGGATATAAGGCAAGCTGAGCTCTCTGCAGAGAAGTGTTGGAGGAGAGGGACAAGAGTTAGAAAGGGAGGACTATAAATCAGGAGGAAAACCTGGGGAATACAAGAGCATGTGAGATATGCACAGGTATTTGTAGGAGCACATTCAGAGCTGCCAGCTGAACACTGGCCAGAAGAGCAATTGGATTGCAGAGTTCCTCCAGAATTTAAGAATGGGTGGTTGAGAAGCTAGGAGTGTCTCTGAATGCCTTGTTCTGGCACCTGAAATGAGTCCTTGATCATCTCTCTTGTGCTCTCTGCCTGACTGTGTCCTCTTCCCATCACAGTTTCCCTGGGTTGCTTTCTCCAGACTTCCAACCTTGGGAGGAAAGTTGCTCTTCAGCCTGAATGTGAACCTAACTTTCCTAGCAAGAAAATGGCTCTGTTTTAAGAGTGTTAGAAAACAGATGAAAACCATCCCTTGCAGAGAGATGATGGGACAGGCAGGGATTGCTGTTTTGCTGTGTGCCTGTGGTTGTGTACATCAGCCTTTCTGACCTCTCCCCACCTGTTCCTGTTAGGCATGGATGGAGGTACTTGGACATGAAAAAAAGGAATATTTTATTTTTCTTGGAGAAGCTGTAGTTGTAGGGCACATCTGAAAGGCTTCTTTATATGTTAAATCCATCTTTAGATTCCTGGAGTGGCTTTATATTGGCTTGAGGGGCAAAAACACAAGCAGAGGGTTGATATATGGGCAGTCACATTTGAGATTAAGGGTATTTTAAAAAATGTTTCCTAATGGTCTTGTCAGTGCAAGGATAGTGAAATCTGCTGGATGTTTTTATTTTTATGAAGTTAACAGTCTCTTTTTTTTGTAAATGGTGTTTTAATTGAGGTCTTGAGTAGAAAGTCAATGGTGTGTGTATACATATGTGTCTGCAGTCAGTTCTGATTTGCAAAGTAATGTGAAAATAGGTCAACCACGGAGAGAAGTGTTGGGAAATGGCTGCAGCTGAGAAGGAAGCTATTTGTAGGCTTGGGAGTAGAAAATTTTGGCTTAAAGATGATTTGTACAGAAGATGAGAGTGGTAAGAGGAAGGGGAACCATTTGCCTTCTGGTGATCATAGATGTTGCTGAAGGCAAGAAGGGTTGAGAAGTTTCTGGTAATTTAACTTTTGCTGGTTTTGCTTGGCTGAGAGCTCTTGGGGTTTTTGTTTTGGGAGATTCCATCAGCTCCTGTGCTAATTAGTGCTCCAAGAGGGAGCTGAGGGATGTGTAAGAACAAAGTCTGACCTAATGTGTCTTTAACCCCACTGTCCCTGCAGTCCTGCTGCTTGGTTGTTGCTTTTTCCCTACACTTTCCATAAGACAAGGGGATTTGAACAGAGCTTTACTCCCAAAATAAGGCTTAGCAGCCCTCAGTTCATTGTCATCATCCCTGCTCCCATCCCTGGTTGATGCTTTCCAAAGCAGAACCCCACTGATGCTCAGCCTGGTTGTGGCTCTGCTGCCACACAGCACTCAGGGCTCTGTGCTTTGCTTCCATGATTTCATCACCCTGCTACAAACTCATCCCTCCAAATTACAGAGATGTTGTTGAATTGTAATTCTCCTCTTTGATAAACACATCACTGCAGTTAAGATTTATCACATCTATTATTTGCCTTTATTCAGTAGACAATTTACCTGTCAAAGAAGGAAATTAGACTGTTTTCATATTATTCATATTAAGGCTCAGTTGATTGTTTCTTGTCCCTAATTCTTCTCTAGCTGCTTGCAATTCAATTGTTAATGTTTTTTTCAAGTATTTTATGAGATACCAAAATATTGAAGTGATTTATAATTGCCAGAATCTGTATCTTCTCATCCATCCTTCTCTTAAAAGGTTGGATCTATTCCTCTCTCCTGTTTTCAGTTGCTGTCTTGCCATTTGTGAGTTCCTCAGAGGTAGTTGCTCATGGACCAGAGATTAATGTGATTAATTTTATCAAATAACCAAAGAATGTATTTTGTCAGTAGGTCCTGACACATTCTAATAATTAAGTATTCTTCAGTTATTTCTAATCATATTTTGGCTTATACTTCTGTGCCTCTCACTGCTAATTTTACTGATGTCAAACCTCTGGTCAAGCCCCACTTACCATCTCCCTTCTATACATGAATTTAAAGCAAGAAAGCCTGGACCTCTCTTACACAGCCATCTCTATTTTTTATTTGTGTTTCTATGAGAAATAGTTAGCTGAATTATACCTGATTGCAAATAGCATCTGTTTGATGTTGAAACTCCATATCTTTCTTCAGTCTTGAAATTTTCCCTTATTACAACTAATTTGGATTTAGGAGTCTGAAGATGAAGAGGAGGGGGAAGAAATCTTGCCACTGATTTCTGATAATGAAGCAGCCTGTTAACATTCCCCAAGAATTATCATTAATTAAACAAAAAGCTGATGTAATACTTGGAATATTTCTGTACCATCAAAAAAACACCAAGTGGGAAATATAATTCTGATTCCACTGCACAGAGTCTGCCTCCTCTGCCAGGCTCTAACCCGTGCACAAGTGAGAGAGCAAGCTGGGTTGTGGATTAATAGTCAGTGTTCACTCATGTGGAAATAAAGCAGATTTTACTGTGACTAGAATCTGTCATTAAAAAGCCATTATTGGAACTGACCAGCACAATTCCCGCTCTCTCATTGCTAATGACAAAGCAATCTGTTCTTTAAAAAACAACAACCCTATATTTTCTTGCAGAGAACGGTGCAGGAGGCTCACCAGAGCAGAAGCGGGTGAAGAGAGGCAGTTGAAAGATTTATTGATCAATAAACCAGACAATTACAGCTTGTTTATAAAAGGAAAAAAAAGAAAAAAGCCACCTCAAACCTCAGGCCTGCGAGCAACACTGAGACTCTAATAATGATAACTCTGGCATCCAGCTTGAAACGATAAAAGTCAATAGGAAGATATAGGATTTCAATAAAATTATGACACCAGATAAACTTTACCCCAGGAACACATTTTGCCTGGGTGTGTGACTGGCTTCAGTTAGATTTGTAACTTTAATTTCTTTCTTATTGATTTTTCTTTTCTTCAACTAATTAGAAAGTCTGTGGTGAATGGAGGGTGTGTGTTTGGAGAGGGGCTAACGAGCAGCAGAAGGGCCTGAACTTCTATGTATGTATATAAGGTCAGACACCTTTTTATGGTTTTCTGGGCTATGTTTTACTCCTCAGTTGCTTCCCATACTCAGGCTGGAGTGGCTCTGAAGCTCCTCAGTGTGCAGCTGTCTGTGGGCTGGGCAGTGCTGCAGTGCCTTGGGGGTGATGGTTGCAGTGATGAAGATGATGGTGCTTATGTGAACCCTTCCTGCTCTAAAATTATCCCAAAAGTCCTGGAGGACCCCACCTATACTCCACTGTTTCCTGCAGAAAGGGATTTTCTTTGAACTTCAAGCTGCTTGTCAGCCAGGTCAAATTTTGGTTTTACACAGAGAGAGCAGAGTGGGAGAAGCTCATCTCAGGGGTGGCATTTTGCAGAGGTGCCATCCTGTTCTTTCCCGTAGCACATTTTCAAGGGATTAGCTCTAGTTCTTGTAAAAATTATAAAATGTGTTTTCTTCTTAGTTACTTATGCAATAGTGGGAGGAATATTTATTTGATGAATGGGTTGGTGCTAGCAGAAGGAAGGGAAACTCTTCAACCTTTGAAAAAATCACTATCCTTCCTCTTTTTCAAACCTACATCCCCTCAAACACAGCTGCAAGCTGCAGCACCAGGGTTTGCTGTAGGGCATTAATTTCCTAGGTTTATAATGAACATCAAAATCATTATTCTGCATTTAGGGCTTGTTTGGAATGAGCTGCATTTGTGTTCAGGTGTTGATTTAAAACTGGTCAAGGTAAAGATCACCTGGAATTGTGCCAGGTTAGGGCCATGGTGAGCTAGCAGAGATTTACCCTGTGCTGGGTAAATTTTGGAAACTCCCAGAGGAACTGCTTTTTAGTAATTCTGATGAATACTTTTCAGATAGGAAGCAGCAAAGCAGCTGTATTAGAATAAGGTTAGAAAGGGCATCTGAAAGTGCCTGAGGAGGATTTTGATGGGTTGTGAAGAATGAGGAAATACTGCAGCAATTACTAAATTAGGATTACGTTTTAGAGAATCTTTTTAGACAGAGGACTTCTCAACAAGAACTTGTGTTTCCTGCCAAACTAACAAGATCTTTAGGAGGGAGGGAAAAGCTTTCAGTAAGTGCTCTTGAAGGGGAGAAATTTAAAAAATGGAGCTGGGGACCACTTGTTGGAAGCTGAGAATTGATTTCACTAAGAGTATTAATATTTAGAAATAATTAAAGAGGATAAGTAAACTCCAGGATCAAGTATTTAATTGTGCCACCCTTTGGTTCAGCTTTTCAAAACTTTTTTTTTCCCCAATACTGCTTCTGCTGAGTTTTACCATGTGTGATTTTTTCTTGAGAAGTTTACTCTTTGTTTTAGAGAGATGCTAGTTGATTTTAGGGGAAGGACAGCCTGTAGGGTTGGTCATGCTCCCATGCAGTTTTCCATACTCACATGGAAGCTGGAGTTTGTCCCCTTGTAGCTTGAGAGCCCAGGGATAGTGGGACCTTGATGGGGATGACTCAAATGGCCTCATATTCAGCAGTGAATTGGAAGCCAAGTGTGATGGGAGTTTCCAGGGGTCCTGTTTGCTTTTGAAAAAACACCAAGGATTTTGGGACTGCCCCTACTGCAATGGAGAGAACATAGCAGTGGTAAATTATCACACAGATGAAAGATGCTTAGGAGAAAATCAGGAGAGCAGAGTAGCTCAGAGTGCAGAGAAGGAGGGAGGATGCTGTAATTGCAAATCTAATTGCAACAACATGCGAAGCTCAAACCAATACCTTCACTAAATGCTGTCATTATGTTCTCTTCTGTGCTCTAGAAAGTGATTTGACTGTAAATGGGGAGTGGAATTCATCTCCTGAGCAAAAGCTTATGGAAGTGCACTGGGCAGACTGGGTGATGTCTATGGGTACTGGAGGAGGAAGAGGAGGATGGATAGATCCTGTCCTGCTGCCTCTCTGCTAAACAAAAAAAAAATCATTACAAGGCAGGTGTGACTGCATTTGGGTTTTCTTCATTTTCAGTAACATGGAAGTATTTCCTTTCACATGTCTGTCAGATGAAAAATTCTTAACTGTTTTCCTGGAAGAATACTTCTCTTCAGTCAAATCTGGGCTAGGAGCTCGTAATAGCTACTGGTACTATTTATGTTAAAACTTGTTTTTCTTTATAATTTTATTAACTCAGTTCCTGTAGCCCCAGGCTGTCCTTCAGTCTTGGGGTCCTTTTACCTGCTGACCAACCCAACTATGTTGGCTGACCTTTCAGTGCATGACGTGCTCTGAACACACTGTACCTCTGGCAGTGCCCCCAGCCCTGTTGTCACACCTCGAATTTCAATGTTCCTTCTCTTCCCACATGGACATTTGCTATCCACATTCAGTCTGACCTTTAGATTTGGAAGGAGGAGATAACCTTTGTTTCCAGGCTGAACTGGGTGGCTGGTGGTCACCTTCACTATCTGAAATAAAGCCTTTTGCACTTAGGGGTGTGGGGAAAATGACCTTTTTTCCTGCCCCAACAATTCCTGATTTCCCCAAGTGAAACTTTTCAGTGCAGCTGAGCTGGGTTTATGAAGTGCTGCAGTGGCCTGGGCTGGATGTGAACTGCACAGCTGTACAGCTCAGTGATCTGATCTCACTTGTCTGGGATGGCAGAATTCCCAGCAAGGAGCTGCTTTCTCCAGAGTACTCCTGCATTTGTGTAGCAGGAGGGGTAGCAAACTTCAACAGTGAAAAGGGGCAGCACTACCAGGTTTCCTCAGAGTTTTGCCTCTTTGGGTTTATGCCAAGGGCCTGTACTGCTTGGACCCTGTTCTGTAGCCTCATAAGCATCAAGGTTCTTCCCTGCAGTGAAAAGAGGAAATTCTTCATCAGCTGCTGATCCCTGTGTGCATATTGCAGTGTGACTCCTTAAACATACCTGGCTTCTTCAAATTTTCTTTTTGTCCCCATTTTTCTTCTCCATCAGTGCCTTGGAGGGAGGTATGAGGTACTGCTGAAGCTGGAATTTATTATTTATTTTATTATTTGTTTTATTATTTATTTATTTCAGCCAGGAGCCCATACAAAAAGCTTTATGTTTAGCTCCCAGTCCAAGCTTTATAATTGGGGAGCTGCTCTCAGGGACAGGAGAAGGATCCTTCTGTTTTGTCTTTCTCTGCAAATGCCTGGTTATAATTGCCAATAGATAGAGAAGTGAGCCAAACACTGTCTGCCAGACATTAACCTCCGAAAAAATGTTTGTTACAAGCACTGAGTGTTGCAGTATCTCACAAGTGATAAGTCACATACCATTTTGAGGATATTTGCTCTCAGCCACTTTGTTCGATGTCAAATCTGTTTCATTTCTGTTGTGACAATTCTGTTCTTTCTTTGCTGAGGTTCTGGCAGGGAAAATGTCAAGTACAACACTAAATATTTTGCTGAGGAAATCCATTCAGCCATGTTGAATTAGAAGAGTGTCTTTGGGAAGAAGGCAAGCTCTGTTTTCAGTTGCCATCTGTTTGTTAGAGTGTTTGCATGTTGCTTTCCTGCTAAGGATGTGGGGTTTTATAGACACAAGACAGTCTAATTTTTCAGTTTTCACAGCAGCAATGTTTATTTTATTGAAACTGTGTGTTCATCTGTGCCTTGATGCTGATATGAAGACGATGAGTGTACATCCATCAGAGTTGAGTTGTATAAAAGAACAATGGGCAAAGCTCTCGGAGCGCGGTCTGGGGCTTTATCCCTGAAAGTTTTTGCTGCTGTTCCTGGCTGGAAGTGCAGTCAGGAGCTTTATCCCTGCATGTTTTGCTGTTGTTCTGGCAGGGTGTGTGCTCTGGACCTCTAATGAAACACTAATATTAGAAAAATCAGGATTTTAGTTAAAAGTTAGAAGGAGAACCGAGCTTGAAGTAGTTATCTGAAACTTAAATAATTGATTGCCTGTCATCCTATGTTTGCTCAGCTGTGCTTACAATGGGAAAAGATGAAACTGGTAAGCAGGCCCAAAGAAACATGAAAAATTGCAACCACAAACCCATTCTTTGAAAAACTGGACTATCCCCAGAAATCATCTGTATTGTCATTAATAGAAAATGGTCGAGAGTTCAGGGCGAGGAAGACTCGCCTTACTTCCTCCTTTTAAGACCCCTCCTCACAAAAACGACCCCAGACTTAATTTAAAAAGCCATTTATGCATGCTTAATAGCTATTCAAGCTAATTATCATAGGAATCAGAGAATGGGAGGGGCTGGTATTATGAATATGTATTTGTCTGAACCTTTTGTCAATAAATAGGCTCTGTGATCACCTGTAATTTTGCAGTGTGTATTATAGAGTTACCCCACGCTGCTGCCCAGCACTGAATAAACATTCACTTTGTAACTTTAAATTGTTAGAGACTCTTTTGTCCGTCACAGTTGAGTATGGGAATTAGAGCAATACTCACATTTTGATAAATCACTAACCCTGTTTTGCTGTTGCTCTGCAGGAGCGCGACGGGATGCGGGCGATCCTGGAGTCGTACGACAGCGAGCTGACCCCGGCCGAGCACTCGCCGCAGCTCAGCCGCCGCATGCGCGAGGCCGAGGACCTGGTGCAGAAGCTGCACGCTCACAACACCGAGCTGGAGGTAACAAAGCAGCCTCCTGCTCCAGCCCCAGGGCTGCAGGAGTTGAGACCTCTGAGATTGAGTTGCCAGGTGACGCGATCTGCTCTCGCAGGAGCCAGATTTGCGATGTTGGCGCTCCGAAATTCCAGGATCAATAAGAGCCATGAGTTATTGCTGTGCAGCTGAAGCTGGCAGGAGCCAAGAATAATCATCTTGGGGTGTGCTGAGTGTGCTGTGCTGCACTGCATGGCTGGAGGGGGCAGCCACTCCCTGTGGTGAAAGGGAGTAGCAGGTGTGAGGTCTCCTCTGTGGTGTAGTCAGAGGTTCACTCCATCACGTGTGTAATCAAGGCTCTGCTGTACACAGAGTGAGCAACTTGTGTTTACAACAGCTTTACTTAAGGGTTGAAAAAGTAAAGTATGTGTCTGCTGTAAATTCTGCACTTCTTGGCATTCAGCCTGAAAAACCCTAGAATACTGGTTGCTATTAAATGATTTTTACTAGGTTTTCTCTAAGAAAGAAAACATTCTGTCCAAAGATAAAAGTATTTCTTAAAGGAATTCTTATATTCTCTTTAGTTCTCTTTTAAAAAATTTGGAATCTGAAATGTGACTGTGGTGACCTAAATGTTAACCTGCATTGGCCAAATTGTTCCTCTCTTCTGTTGTGCTTAGTGGAATGGGCTTTGTGGTCATGAGTTGAAATATTTGGAATATATCTGTGATCTTAAAGCTTGGCAGTTTTATTACATCAGGCTTCACAATAGCCATAAGTATGTGTGTTTTTCTTCATGTCTAATTCCATCATCATGCAGATTTAGATGCTATAACTCAAATAGAGTAGACTGGCAGAAATTGCTCCTTGGGTTCATGCTCAAGCCATGGAGTGAACTGCCTCTGCACAAAACTGTTGTTTCTGGCATCTTTAAAAATGATGGGGACTTATTCCAGTGCTGGCTCCAGTGATCTTTAAATCCTTAGAACAGCACAACGTGGTGCAGATGAGTGTCCTGGTATAGATCCATTTCTGTTTCTCTGAAAATGAATTCTGCAAAGTTTTGGGCAAGCTGGTAGAGAAGTTATCTGGTAATCTGCCTGAATTCATCTGCCTCAGAATGTTTCTCTCTTTTGTCTTTTGAACACTGTGTTGCTTCCCAGCAGACAGAGCAGGATTCAGTGATGCTGACATAAAGGGGTAGGTGGCTGTTTTATCCTGCTTCCTTAGTTGTTCCCAACAGTGGCTCTAGGTTGTTGCAGGGAGATTTTCTGAATTGTTTCCTTGAAAGTGTCAGGTGTGCTGTGTTGTCTTCAGGCAATAGCAAATTATCTTTTCTTCTTCAGATGAAAACATGGAAGAGTGTGGGAACCATTTGGTTCTATGCCTTTAATTATTTATAGGGAACAAATTCTAAGTTTATTTTCGTAGATATGGATTAAGGGATACATGGAAAATTTCAGAAAGGAGCTGTGTTCTCTGGAGGTTTGTTGTGTATGATGTCAACCTCTAAGCCTTTCAAAGACTTTGCTAGAAGCAGGGTTCAAAGACCTGATATTTTCCTCCCAAAGTAAAATTTTATGCTTCAGCTTGATTGTGTTTGCCTTTCTGACTGCAGTGTTGGCTGCTGAGTCACATCTGTTTTGAAATTTTGGGGGGAAAGTGTTTTGTTCCAGTAAAAATCAGAAAACTGGAAAGGGAAATGGAGGTACAGGCAGGACCCCTGGTGCTTCATCATCAGGAGCAGCAGCTGTAATCAGTAGATCAAAGCTGCTGAGATGGTCGATGGCAGCTATTAATAACTCCTGACTTGATGCTCTGCACCCTCCCAGCTCTGCTGAGCCTCCCCATGAGGTTTGGAAATGTTGACACCTGCATGACTCAGCTCACAAACAGAGGAGGCTGCTGGGATGAGGCACCTTGGAGCCTCAGGTGCTGGAGATGTGGGAGAAACAGCCTCTGTAGGGGGGTGAGGAGGGAAGGAAAAAGAGCTTGGGCATGTTTAAATCAGAAGGGTTGGAGAATCCTGGGAGCCTCTGGTGGGGATGGGCTGGGGATGGCACTGGAGAGGAGCACAGGAGAAGCAGGGGGGCTCACCTGGGAGCTGTGGGAACCCAGGACATCCCTCTGGCTTCCCTGGATGGTTCATGACCCAGGCAGGAGGCTCAGGAGCCTTGGCACAGTGCCCAGAACCCCTGTGCCTTTGATTTCTCTCCCTGGGAAAAATTACCACCTTTACATGAAGAATTAAAAGTCACAAAAAATAAGTAGAGTAAAAGTTAGATTATTATAAGGTGAAAAAGTAGGTTTTTAAGATTGTTTATAATAAGGGTCTGGGGTCAAGATGGAGGAATCTGGGTGTGTTCTGTCCTTCTTTCTCCTTCTTCCTAGCATCCATCTTTTGGGTGATGTTGGCACTTTTAGATTACTTTAGAGTAGAACCAGACTGTACAATATAAGTGATAGGTATTGGAAAATAATTGTAAATAATGTTTTTGTAGTTTTTAGTATAAAAAGATAATGCCATCCCTAGGGGTGGGCAGTGTGCCTGGGATTGACCTGCTGAGAGGACCTCAGCTGGTCAGGGAAAGAACTTTTAGATTAGATAAAATAAACACCTCTGGAAACAACAGAAGAGTCTCCTGATTCTCTCTCTGGTGCTCGGGCTGGGACACAGAGACTCTAAAACAACACAGGTGCTCAGCTCAGGCTCCAGAGACACCACTGACCACAGGGAGCATCATGCACGTGACAGCAAAGCAACCAGGGCACAGCTATTCCAGCCAGATCCAGGGGGGTCCTGCAGAGAGGGACAGTGATGGGTTTGAGCTCAAAAGGCCTGGCTGACACTTCTTGAAAGGCTGGCATGGTTGAAGTGTGGAAAACAATCAACATCACCAGTTAACAGGGGATGTGCTGCTGTGGATGCCCACAGAGGGTCAGTGGGACACAGTCCCTGGGTCTCCATCTCTGCTGGGGGGCTCCAGGTGTCACTGTGCTCCAACAGCTTCTGGAGTTTAACAAAGCCCTTGAAGGCTCTGAGGTAAAGGCAGCCTTCTGCATTGCACTTTGTGGGTTGTGCCTTTCAGCTTTGTTCATAAATATTAGCACTTGCACTGTGAACCATGTCTGTACCCTCTGGCTTTTTATCACAGTGTTTTCCCCTTTTGTTCTTTTTAAAAGTTTTTGCTACAAAATGCTTAATTTAACAAAATCTCTTTCTATGTTCCCTAGAAGAGAACCCCTTAATAGTTTATATATTTTTTTTTCTGCTTGCCCAAATCTGTTACCAGAAACACCACTTCTGACAAAACAGAGGAGGAAAAAGGGATGTTCTTAACAGGGTTTTTCCTTACTCTGGAAAGGGGGATTTCCCCATCCATTTCAGCAGCAGTCAGGAAGCTCTGGTGAAGGTGGAGTGATAGAGATAGCACAGTAAGAGAGAGGAGGACACTGTGAGGTACTTGGAAAATTTTGGGCTGAGGCAACAGCTTTTAACTCATTAAGGAGATGAGTTCTCTGGTCTTTGCTGGGTGTGCAAATGGGAAGCTGCTTGAAAGAGCAGAGGGAATGTGAGAGGAGTGTGCAAGCTCTGGAGGGGCTGTGTGTGAGGGTCAGGGTCTGCTGGGAGGATGGAGTTTGGACACACAGGGAGCTGTGCCCCAGCCTTGCTGGGCAGGAGAGCAGCTGGGAGCAGTGCCCTGCCTGCTTCAGACATCACCTGGATTACAGACACCTCCCAGAAACTGGGATCCAGCAGGATGCTCTGATCCCAGATCATTTCAGAGGTGATGCTGCAGAAGAACCACTCCTGTCAGAGCTCAATGGGGCAGACTAAAAGCCAAAGAAAGGCTGATGGGAGCTTTTTAAATCCCCTTCACTGGTGATGGATGAGAAAAGCTGGATCTGTAATGCATGGACATGCAAACACATGGGCAAGCAGTTGCTTTCCCCTCCCCAGAACTGCCTGCCCCCAGCCCAAACCCCTTCTCCACAGGGCTGATGTGGCTGGAGGGGCTCAAGGAATTATTTTACAGAGTGTTGAATGTAAAGCATGGAGAGATGCAAAGAAAAATGTCATCTGAAATGGTGGCTGGAAAAGCAAGCAGGCTGTGTCAGCCCATTTCACGTGGTTAATGAAGTGTCACTCACCATCTTTTTAAAAGTGTGTTTTGGAACTGGAGAGGGAATGAGTTTGTCCCTGGCCAGCCTGTTACAAATACTTTAACAGAAATGTAACTATTTCTATGGCAGAGTGAATTTTTGTTTTGATACTGGTCATATTAATAGTTTTCTTGCCAATCTTGGTTAACTTTTACCACCTTAGCTCTCATTACTTTTAAGCTGAATACTTTCTTCAAGCTGAATATGTCAAAACAAAAAGCTTCTGCACATGCAGCAGCCACTGTGAAAAAGCTTTGATGTGGAGTTTAGTGTTTGAAAAGTTAAATCCAGCTGCACAAAAGGGAGATAATCATAAATACAACTGCATTAATACTGATTTTATTACAACACTCCTGGCTCCATACGAAACTTTAATGAAGAGAGATTTGCAGGGGAGACTCATGCTGACACCTTCAATGGTCTCCAGCATCTTTTACATTGAGAGATTTCCCCTGTCTGTGAGCACCATATGCACTCTAATCAGTTAATTGTGAGGCTGACAGTTCCAGCACATGAAATGCCATATGTTCTGTGTTTTTGTTCCATCGCAGGCATTACTGCTGACCTCGAAACTCATTGACCAAATATTGTCACATTATCTGCCCCTGATAACTGCAATGCATCTGCTGATGGTGAAACCTGGACCTTGCTGGTTTTGTGGTGTTAAGTCACCAATCTGCTCCTTTTGAAGGGGGTTTACTCAGCAGCCACCCCAGTGCTTAAAGTGCTTAAATTTTACAGTGAATGCATTAAAATGTTAATTTGAGCAGCTCACAGTTCTTCCTTGTCTTTCACCCAGCTTCCCCATCAGCACTTTTCTATTTTTTTCCCTTCTTTTTCCCCCCCCACTTTGATCCACACTTTGTGTTTTTCTTGCTCCTTTGCCATATTTCCTCTCCCCCTCAAAGGTAGATTGCTCCTTTGCACAGCAGAAGGGGCTTCTGTGGTGGTGGGAACTTTTCAGAGACATTTCCTCCATCTGTGCAAGGTACAGAGGAGTTTGTTTTAATTTTCATGTTTCTCCTACCTACTTTCTCTACCTCTCTGCTGCCATCCAACCTCTTTTTGCTCAGTGACAACTTTTAGGAAGCAGTGAGATGATTACTGTGCTCACTCTGGATGTCCATAAGGAGCAAATCAGAATCACTAGAGCTTTCCTGCCACTCCAGAATGGCACATGTTTCACTTGCCCAGACTTCTGCTGTCACTGTACCATCTTATGTGTGGCTGGTGGGAGAAAGCAGCTCTCTCCAGAGATGGTGCTGAGATGCTCCATGCATCAGCTCCCACTGATTGCTGGAGCACTCACAGAGCTGAGCATCATCTCCTGACAAAGCAAACACCTTGTTGAAGCAGCACTTGGAGCCCAAATGCTTTGGCATCCCTTGGCAGACTTGAGCCTTCCCAGGAACCACTGAGGTCCTCTGCACTTGTTTTTCTTTGCTAAAGGAGAGCAGGTGAGGCCTGTGTTCCCTGCAATCCTGCTAAATGGATTATCTTGGGTTCTCTGTTATTTCACGTGTTTCATCTTCCTTCAGACCCGAGTGACCTTATTGAGCCAGTGAGTCATTAGTTTCCTCTCTTCCTTTTTACACCTGCCAGTGGCTGTGTTTTGGGAGAACACCTGGCAAATAATCATCATATAAATGAGGAAGTCAAGTAACCAAGAGGTTTAATGATTTATTAAAGGTGACAGTCCCTGCCCTGTGGAAGGACAGTGACTCTTACAGCTAATTGATGCTGCAGATCCTGTCTCTGTGTATCTGAGACTTCTTCTTTGGTCAAACTAGATTTTAAAACTCAGTTGCTCTTAATTTTTTTGAGGAGATTCCTCATTTTGGATCTGTCCTGAAAGTCAGTAATTGATCAAGAGAAGCAGTCCGTGGCACTTCCTTACACTGGAGATATTCTGCACAAGCCAGCATTGTTTTCACTACAGGGAGATTTTTTTTTGTAGCTATTTTTAGTGTGTGGATGCTTTGACAGTTTAAGAATGGCTTTAAGTCAGCAGTTTCCAGGGACCACAGCTAACTGGAAGCAACCTCCATCATTCTCAGGAATGAGAATGTCCTGTCACCAACTTGCATAGGGTGAATCATTAACTGAGACAACTTCTCCAGCCTGGGAAAAGCTGCCTGTGGACAAGCCCCCAGAAAAATACCCCCAGATGCAAATACACCAACAACCTCAAGGACACTTTTACCTCTTGGCTGTGCACTGAAGTGCAGGGGACAGAAAAGCATTTTCCAGCATTTTCCAGCTCTGCAGTTCTCGTGTGCTTCAAGTGCAGTAAGGACAGGGATAGACAATTGTAATTTTGTAATTGCTGTCACCTCTTGCTGAAGGTCACACTCCTGGTGCAGGTGCAGTCAGTGACACCCTGCCCCTTGTTCTCTTGCTGGGTCACATCTTGACTCTCTCATGTAAAGATGTGCAGTAATGATAAATATAACCTGTGCTAGCAGTGCAGGGAGTTCAAGGTGGACTCTGGCTGGCTGAGTGCTTCAAGCCTGCAGGAAGCACACCCAGCCCGGTGACACTGTGTGATATCATCATCCTGCTGTCCAGGTTTGATGTTCAGAGGATAAAGGAATGCTCCTGTACTCAGGCTGTAAGTACTCACTTCTGCCCTGGCAGATTGAGAGATGCCAGCAACAGAAAGATCTTCCCTTCTTCCCAACAATGCTCCACTTAAAATCCTCTTGCTATGAACAAATCTTCCCATAGCCTCTTCTGGTGATGTTATGAATAACCAAGCACAAAAGAGGCTTGACCTAAGGAATTTGGATTAGCTTCAGATGTCCCTGGCTGTAGGAAACACAAGAAACAGATGAACTGTGTCTAAATTCCGACAGAAGATTTAAAATTGGGTTCTTTCTTAGTGATGTATTGGAAAGAGCCGATAACTGAGGTGCAGTTATGAGTCACATTCACCACAATAGAACAGGGGAGAGCGTTTCACTGATGCTGAGAGCTTTAAAATGCTTTACACTGGAGAGCCTGCATGCCTGTGCTGAGAGATACAGGCTCTGCAATTAGATGTCTTTAGGTGGAGGAGGAGGAAGCAGGAATGCATTTGAAGTGGGAGCAGTGGCCCCATCCACAAAAGCATTGCATCAAAGAGCTCCTTCTGTGCAACGTGGTGCAAATCCCCTCCTGCTGCAAGGGGCTGGAATGGGGCACAGCAGAGCAGTGGTGACATGGCTCTTCCCTCTGAGGCAGAAGACAAAAAAAGGCAAATTAAGTATCTTTGGGGAATGGATTAGGAATGGATAGCTTCCAGCTTTTCAGAGGGAAGGCTTTGAGAGAGGAGAAGCATGTTCTTATGTTGGTCTCCATCACCTGCTGCTGCAGCAGTGTGGAGGGATGAATGGGAGGCAATAGAAAGGCTGCTGGACTATTCTTCTAGAACTTGCACCATTTTTCAATGTTGCTTTCCACAACTGCAGAATTGTTTGGTTTTCTGCAATGTTAGAGAAACATTCAACATTAGGAGCACTGCTTTGTGTTTAATTTGGAGATTTAACCTCTATGCATCTCTTCCAGGCTGGAAAGTGTGGTGATTTGGGATAGCACTGGTCTGATCCACGTGCATTGGGCAGCAGCAGCCCATGGCACTGCTGTGCCACACACCTGCTTTGCCTTGGCAGGAATGGTTCAGGTTTCCCAACAGCCTCCAAGGTGTATGGTGCCTTTCTGGAATGAGCTGATGGGATCTCCTGGCAGGCAGTGCCACATCCTCCAGAGCACTTCAGCCCAGAGTTTCCTGGAGTTGGTGGTAATGTTCGTGTGGCTCAACCACCAGATAAATATTTTGGTGCCTGACTCTTTGGGAATGGGAACATTTGGGGAAATGGGAGAATTGGGCAGGACTGACCAGTTTCTCTCCAGACTAGAAGCTGGGCTTGTGTTATGTTTCCCAGAGGAGCTCTCAGGCCAGTGCTTCTCATCTCTTGAACTCTATCAGTGAATCAATCAGGCTCAGGCCAATAATGTCTCCTGTTTGTCAGAACTGCTGCTTAGGCAACTTCTCACATCAATGAAACCTTTAACAGCCCATGGAAACCAAGCAATTCTGGGGAGAAAGGAAACAAATACCTCCTGAAAAAAGTAAAAGCTAAGATTATGCATCAGGATCATGTTTCACACAGAAATTTTATCTGTTCCCTAGCTTTGAGTTGTATTAATGAGATTAGGCAGCTCTTTTCTGAGAGTCTTGAGATGTTTTGAGCTTGTTGAGATTTGTTGATTTTTATAATCATTGGATTTGAATTCTGTGAGTTTTGTAGTGCTTCATTTCAGAATAATTGCCTAATCACTGCATAATTTAAGATTTAAAGTATGTAGTTATAAATGTTTTCATGTCATCTTTTAATTCATGATGATGGTGACCTGCAAGAGTGAATTATATTTTTAATTATTATTTTCTGTTTGAAAACATCCTGTAAAGATTCCAAGGGTTTCCTGTAGGGCCTGCACAGTTGTGCTCACTGCATTTCTGTGGGGTCCAGCTACAGAGTTTTGTTGAATTCCTGTTACCAGTTATATAATATAAACAGAAAAATGCTTTGAGGAAACAACACCAACACAAGCTTTGTTCCCATGCTCTCATGGATCCCAACACTCCAGCTCTTTGCAGTTTGCAGGGATTAGAAGATCCACATTGATGTGCTGAATACTTTGGTTATTGTGGCAATTAGAACAACAGTAGCTGCTGTCTTCGTTTTCTTTTTGAAGGCCATTGATTCTTTATTTTGGCCTTAATTACAAGTAGAAGAAGAGGTGTTTCTTCAGGGAACTAATTAGTCTTAAAGCCTGGCTCAGTGTAGTACCTGAGCAGTTTGTCGAAAGGAGCCTAAATGCAAGTGCCAATTGCAGTTGTTTTGTTTGAGAACATCCATAATTGTTCACCCTAGTACTCCTCCCCATTACAAGTTCTGTTTGCTCCCATCTGTTTCACCATGGGCTGTCCAGAGGCTGCAGCACCTCCATTTCCTCAGCCTGGTTTGTGTTAAGGTTGGCAATTTGAGCACAGCACCATTGCCAGTCAAAACTTGAACAGAATTCAAAGGAAGGTGCCTGGATTTCTCTCTTTATTTTTCTCTTTTTCTTTTTCACTTCAGTGTGACCAGCCTACTAATATTTGGATAAGGCTGGGAGCAGAGTAAGTGAAAAACCCAGCTGATAGCAGTTCTCATCATGCTGTGAATAAAAACTAAGCTGTTGATATAGATCTCCTCTGTCCAGGGGTGGTCCAGGTAAATTGTAAGGAACAATTCTGCTTTCTCAGAGTCTTAGCAATTTATCTATTTGCTTTAATCAGTGTTAATGTCAAATGTGCTTTGATGGTGCTAAAAGCTTTTCAGCAAAACAAACTGAAAATCCAGAGTTGTGGAGAAAGCCACGATCTTCCTGTGATACAAGTTGTAACATTTTTCTTTTGAATTTTATTTATGCAGTTTAATAAAGCAGGCAGTGCTGTAGAACACACGTGCCATGAATCCAGCTGTGGTGACAGTATCGTGCCTAGGAAATGCACGGCACATCGATTTGACATATTGATGTGATTTATGGTTTCAATTTGTTTAAACGGCTCTAATGGCTGCAGCTTTGACAGATGTACGCTCAGATTTCTAGTTCTGTTCAAGCCCACATTAAAAACACAACTGATTCCTGGCTTAAGACATTGATTTTTATCTGTTCTGTGTTCCTGTGCCTGCATTCCACATGTCAGGCTCCCAAACAGAGTTTTTGTGGCATCAACTTCACTTCTTTTTAGAAAATTGTAGAGACAGTTCATTTTCTTTGGAAAGCTGATTCTTGGAAGAGTTACTAATTCTAAGTATTTTTGATTTTTAAAGAAAATCAACAAAAAGCCTGAAAGATTATATGTTATGGTATTAATGGTGTATAAAAGCCAAATGAGATGCTCAGAAACCATGAATGTGAGCAGAGCAATTACTTTGTAGAGGTTATTTTAAGTAGAATATCTTGTGTAATGGGAGAGGGTTTGAGGCTTCTTTGTATAAAGGTTACCACTGTACATTATTTATATACACAAAGAAATGATGAGTGTCTGTATCTGTATTAATTATTGAAGTATTTCTTGAGAGCCTGCAAACTCTGAATTTTTCATAAAATCTAGGCTGTGCAGTGCAGTTAGGAATTGACCTGATGGTTGAGACCCTAAAGCAGTGATCTTTGTGGCAGATATTATTACAAAGCCAGTTGCTATCAGCCCTACCTTTGGCAACTCTATTCTGAGGACTGTCAGTTTTATTAACATATGGATGCAAAGTTCTTCATTTTCTGGTTTATTCCCTTTCACAAGAGGTCATTTTGTGAGTGAAATCACCTGATCAGCCCCCTGGCATCTCAAATACTCAGATAAAATGTGTGCTCCTTTGACCTCCATGGGTCTGGTTCCACCTTAGCAAAACCTGGTGTTGTTTCTGAAGTGTTTTGTGACTTTTTGCATGGAGGAAGGTGCTAGGGACAGCAGGAGTGATGTGTGCAGTGACAAGCCCAGCTCCTCTGGTGGGAGCACACCAGCAGTGACTAATGTTTGTTATTTACCCTGCACACGTGTGGGTGTGAAGGGGCAGGAGCCCCCCGGTTGCAGAATGATGAAATGAGACCCCTCCCTTCCTCAAAGAGCCTGGAGGTACCTGGGACCATCCCAGCCCTGCTCCTGCTCAGAGGGGATGGATGCTGCCCCTCCTGCTTCACTCTGTACCGTGTGCTTAAAGATCATCTGAGTGTTGTTAATTGTCTCTCAGCTGCAGCATGGCAGCCCGCAGAGCTGCTGAAAAGAGAAGAGTTGCTGGCATTATGGATGGTATTTATTTAGAGCTGCTCATTGTGCTTGGCAGAGGCTGCCTGGGGGGGGCTGTGATGAGTGCAGAACTACCTATGCAGATGGATTTAATTCCTGGGAATGTGTACAGCTGTGTAAAACACACGGTGAGCCTCAAATTCTTTCGACATACATGATACCAAACACATCCAAGCTTGTTTGAAAGTGTCAGGTAATTATTTTCATATGTTATTACTCTCAAAAGGCACAATGTAAATACACACATGCACATATATAAATGTTCCTAGGAAAGCATGTCTAAAGAGCTCTAGATGAATGATTTTACACTCTCAAAACAATAATGTCCCAGGCTAATTCTACAGGCTTTTTATTGCTTGGCTGTTTAGGTCCATTTTTGAAGACAGTAGGTGAGACCATCACAGCTATATAGAGAAATGACATTTATCTTCCCAGTGCAGTGTGACCTTATCGTTCATAAGTGGCATTTCCTCTCAGGATAATGAGCACCTTTTTATTTAGGCCAGGCAATATCCACAGTCCTTGTATCCAATTCCTACAGCCCATCGACACTGTACACATTACTGCAATTATTGTGGAGATTATTTTCTGTTACATTCCACTTGCTCTTTGGATTATGCTTTTTACTCACCAGCAAAGGGGACTGAGGAAAGGAAAGGTCACACTCATGTCTTCATGAATATCTGGAGGCTGCTGCATGGCACAATTACCACTCCTACAGCAAATGTACATTTATGTATCCTTCTTCTGTGGCCTCTTGCTCCAAAAGTGAGTCACTATTTTGGCATGTATCAGCCTGGGACAAACGAGCTGGCATTGCCCTGGGGTCAGGCACTTTTAGGCACAAGTGAATCTGTGTAGCTGTTTATCTGCTAGGTTAAGAAGAAACAAAATTGAAGCTAAAAAAAGCAAGTGTTGACAATTGTTACTCATATTTAAGTGGGGGAGCTCTGTCATGCTCCATGGTGCTTTGCCACCAGGAGCCTCTGGAGCAGAGCTCCCAGCCCTGAGCATCCCACTGAGCCATGGGGAGCAGTTCAGCACAGCCTGTACCTGTGTGGCAGGAGCTGATAACTGAGATTATTTTGGATAATGTCCTGACTTCTTCCCCTCCCCTGCCAAATGGAGATCTCTCATGTTTCTGTAGCACAGTTCTGCTCAACAGGAATTCAGGAGCAAGGAAACTCAAAGGTTTCTAATGGGACCACCAGGCACTTTCACCTTTTGCCTTGTCAGGCTGCATTTGCTGGAGCAAGAAGCAATTGTGAGTTGCTGGATTGCTTTTCTGAAATGAGTTGCTGTTTGGTTCACTCAGAGAAGATAAACACCCATATCTCAGAAATATCACCCTGCCTGGCATCTTTGGCAGTCTCAGCAGAAGGGCCAAGGGAAACAAATGGACCACATGTAAGAGAAAATTGCAGTGCTCCCTCTGGAGTTAATTCTTCCAGCCCAAAACTGAGCAGCACTGGTGGGGCAAGACATGGAAACATTCCCCTCTGTTCCTGCTGCTCAGTTCAAAATAAACAAAGGGCTTCAGCCCTGGCTTGATTAACCCTGCACTTTCCCCTCTCCTGCAGGATCTTACAATGAGAATTAACCTGATGATTGGCAAACACTTCCTGTGTACCAGGCAGTGCAAGGATGTTCTTTACTTGCTCTGATCCTGTCTCTGCAGGGGTTCTTCTCATACCCCTTGCATACCCTTTCCAAAACTTTATTTTAAATAAGGTAAGATATTAACTGCTGAAGTTGAAAAATTTGGATTTCAAGCCATTTTGATAGTTTTCCCCTCCTTCCTACAGGAGGAAACAATTAATTTTGAGGAAGCTGTAAATCTGTGCAGAGCTGCCATGGGATCAACCTCCATCCCCATGGAGGAGAAGGCTCTGAGGAGGTCCTGGGCTGCTCAATGGCACAATCTGCCACGGAGCTGCAAGGAAATACTTTGCAGGAGTAGAGAAGGTCTTTAAAGCTAGTCAGACTCCTTGGGAAGGGAAACCAGAAGGTTTTCTGCACCTTGGATTCTGTGAGAGCCTCCTTCAGGCTTGAAAGAAGGAGCATGAGATTAAGAGGAGTAATTAAAAAGGATGCCAGCAAGCTGCAGACTGGGGATGTTGTGGGCAGTCAGACTAGCTGTGGGAGAGAGGAGGAGAGGGAGCAGACAGTTGGAACAAGAGCTGTGAAATAAGCTCCAGCTATTTTGAGAAGTGATTATTCAATATTTAAAGAGTAGTTTATTAGAAATTTCCCTGCAAATGCTTTTCAGAAACTGGATCCTCTCTGGGTGTGACTCAGATTTTTCCAGCTATGGTGTTCATTGACATGAGTATTTTCACTTCTGTTATGATGTGGATGGCTGCTCAACTTTAATAATTTTGAGGCTAGTCCTGTTTTGGATGGCTCTTGGCACAAGAGAGCTGCAGAAACACTTCCAGTGCTTTTCTTTAACGGCTGCACTTCATATGTTCAATCTGATATGTAGGAAAGACTAGAAATTAGTGCAAGGTGGCCCACAGGAGCTTGACTTTGCAGTTACTGATAATATAAAAGCTTTCTTCAAGCTGGGGGTGTGAGGGGACTTTGAGAGCATCCCCAGCTCCAAGTCTGTGCCTGTTCCCATCCCTGATCCTTCACTGCTCTGGAGATCCAGAGGCAGAAGAGTATTGGCACATTTCATACATTTGAATGTCTTCATGTCTCCTTATCCCTCCTTCCCACACCCCATCTTCCTCTGTTTCTTTATATTTTTACCACATTTCTTCTACCTCCTCAGCCACCTCCTTCCCAACAGACCATTAAGCAATAACAAGAGAAAACAAAAAAAACCCCTTGCTGTTCCCTCCAAGTGCTTGCCTTGCATTTGCTGCCTATTTATAGCTGATTCATTTAAGCCACAGTGGCAGTCAATCAGAAATGTGGTGAATCCTTCTTTCAAGAGCATGCCAAGAAAGGATCTGTTTAGTTTGCTTGCTTTATTTATGATTTTTGCTGGAGCCTCTACAGTGTGCCTGAATTCCATTGGGATTTATTTATTTTGAATAAATTCTCAGATAAAAGTAGAAGAGTTTTGTTCCTCTTCTTAGAAGTTACAGGAGCATGACTGTGGTGTGCAAGGATGTTTGATTTTATTTGAGGATATTTTACACCTTTTTTTTTCTTCCACTTGGAATCTTGGAGGATTTCTTACTTTTCCAGTGTAAGGAATATCTTTGGATAGAGGGGCTGTTAATTTCTGGGGTTTTTTTCCTTCCAGTCTTTTTCCCTTAAACTTCAGGCAAATTCTGCCTCTAACCTCTTTGTAGTATAAACCCGATGGGGTAAAATACTGTAACTGGAAATTATGACTGTCTATGTGGCCTGGCAAAATTCATATGATCTTTGACGTTTGGTTTCTCCTTTTATTGAACAGCTTGGTGCTGATCTGCTCCAGCCCTTCATGTGGTTTTTAGTGGTGTATCCCAAATAATGAGGCAGGAGCTGTGGGTGAGACACCACAGGTGAGAGGTTGCACAAGACCCACACTGATAAACTCAGCTGGAGCTGTGCTGGCTCTGTGGGACACTGAGGTGGGGAGCACTGCCAGGGTTTCTGAAATGTCTGCAGGGAAGGCTGGGAACCACTGATTTATGCAACACCTGGAAATGGAAGTGTTGCACTTCTTCCAGGGGAGAAGATCTTGAGATTTTTGCTATGGGGATGCCTGTGTTGGGAAAAGATACTTGGCAATTTCCTTTTGATATTGCAAATAACTCATAAAGATAAAGTTGTTTTTGAAAATTTAGGAAGAAAATACTGTTTGAAACAGGTCTCTGCATTTGCCACAGCCTCTGCAGAAAGGTTTTAGCAGCAGTAGCTGCACTAGTTTGGAGCTCCCCAATTTTTTGTTCTCCCCTTACTGCCCTTTGATTTTATGCCATGATGCCCTGGCAGGACAAGCAGGATGAGGCAGAGTCATCTGGAGGGCTGACTCAGAAAAGAAGTAAAATTCCAAAAGAAATTCTTGCTTGGCCTCAAACATGAATATACCTTCTGTGTCAAAGAATCTCTGCTAACCTTGCCTTGGTGTAAATGGTGCAGGAAAATGAAGGTAGAGGCTGAAGAAGGACAATTATCCTGTTTGTTTTTCCCTCTCACTGCCCATGGCAGGATGTGATTCTGTGCTCTGGACCCTCCTAGGTCAGTTGTGTTTGGAGCAACCAGCACAGATCAGCTGTGCTAAGCACACTGACATTTGGAAATCCCTGTCTGGAAGGGGAATTGAGCAATGAGCTTCTGCTAATTATAATAGCTATGTTTAAAATGGGATGTTTGCTTTATTCAGCAAAATCCAACCATACACCCAGACTAGAGGCTGGAAATGCTCTGGCAGCAGAGGAGACAGGTCCTCAACACACACATTGCCAGGGCAGAAGCAAGGGCAAGGCAAGCACTGCTTTGTCAGAACAAACATTGCACAATCTTGTCCTGGGGGTGGATGTTGTTACCTAGCAACTTCCAAGAGCGTTTGAAATTTGCTGGAGACCCTCCGAGGCTTAGGCACTCTCCCCACTGTTCTGCTGGATGCCAAAACCACACTGGCTGTAATTTCCCAAGCCAAGGATAGTGCTGGCTGAAACTCCTCCTTGACCTTTATTTGAGCTGGAACAGCCTATGCAGTGCTGAGAGCTAGAACAGAAACCAAACTTGATTTGAGTTAACGAAAAAAGTTTGATTTAAACACAGATCTTCACTTCCCAAGGTGGTTTTCTGGCTGGCTCACTACAGTTGCACAAGGAGTGTGCCCACATGCCTGAGGGCTCCTGTTGGGAGTGTGTTTGTGGGGATAGCAGATGTCATTAGGGACAGAGCTCACAGCACCATTAAAGGCATCTTTTCTGGGCTATCACACGCATCACCAGCTGCCAGCAGCCTTGGGCAGCTTGTAGGAAGGCACTGGCCCACTCAGGGGTGTAAGGTCAGTGTGAATTATTCAGTAGCCTTGTTTTAGCAGTTAAAAGGTTATCAAAAGTGATATTGGGGGTCTAGAATAAGAAAACTGTAGCTGTGCCACTGCTTAACTTATGGTAGCCTTTGTTTCACCCAGCTATGACCACAGATCATCTTTTTGGACTCATGCATACCCTACACCCTATTCCTCACTTTCATTTGGGGCAGAGGCTTTCCATGCACACTGCTTTTGTCTGAATTTTTACTCAGATTCTGACTCTATTGTAAGCCCTTTTATAAATTCTCCCAAGTACTAGAGTTCTTCTCCAAAGGCACTGGCCATCCATTCCTCTTTTCAGAAGCACTGACACCCTCAGGCTATGGGCTGTAGAGCCCTCTCCTTTCCTGGCAAACAGAAATATTTTCCAGGTATTCAGCTGTCAGCTCAGTGGAAAGAAAATGTTGCTTTATGGTTGGTAGACTGACAATAACTCTTTATCCCTTTAAATTAAAAGTGACACACTCACATAAATCATTATAACAGTGCTGTGTGCAAACACGGTGCCTGGGTCCAGAGGAGTTATGAGATGACAGTGAATTGGGGTGAATACCCTTATTCTTGACTTTGAGAAGTGCAGTGACAATGAATCACTCCTAGTGATGAGATGCAGCAGTGCTGACTCACTGGGCTGAAATTAGAAGGGCTTTTTTAGGTAGAGATGTAATTCCACCATTTTTTTTCCTGATGAATGGATAAGAGTGAACGTTTTTGATGGTTAATTTACAGATTTCATGAATTAAATGCTTTTTTTTTCCCTCCAGCTATCAAACCTAGTTGGAGGTAACTTGATGGGGAGAACTTAGATCCAAGGAGATTGTCTTGGCAAAAAAGCAGAGGAAGGAGTTGACAGTTTGGTAGATGCTGGGTGTCACATTGCCACCACTTCTAGTTTTTTAGATTTCTTTTTTCTGGATCTGATGAGTACTGATGTTTGTACTCTTTCATCAAGAGAAGGCTTTGGAGCCTGAATTCATTCTGCTAATAACCTAAAGGATAAAAAAAGAGAATAAAATAAATGAGCTGGGCTTAAAATTTTGCCAGAAAATTAAACAAATGCACAAACATTTGTTCCCCTCTTCTTCAACCAGCTTCTTTATTACATCTAATGGCAAGGGATTCTGTTCCCATTAGCTGTTGTGTCTTCTGTTTGTCTCTAGCTCTGCTTCCCAGTTCCAACAGTGTTAATACAACTTGAGGAAAACATTGTGCTCACCAGATCCCAGAATTGCTTACAGTAGTTGTTTTCAGATCACCTAAACAGTGATGAATTACCAGATTGCCAGATGTGCTTCATCTGTTTCAGGATGGGGTACTGCTATCCCTTCATTTCACTTTCACAGATTTGACCACCAGCACTGTGAAATTAATTCTTCTGAGTGTTCTCCTCCAGAAATTTTGTATTTCTTTGTCTATTTGCTATTTCCCTGTGCAGTGGGCTGGTACTCTCCTAATGGTTTTGAGTTGCACTAATATATTAACAATCTGTTTTACTCCTGGCAAGAGATTTGCAGCTGACCCTCGATATATACATTTTATCTTTCTGCTGTTGGGTTAAAACTTTTGCTAGGGAGCAACAAAAGAGAAGGGACTTCCTGCTACACCTTCACACTCAGCTGCCTCTCTGAGGAAGGATTATTTCTGAGGCCACAAAGAACATTTCGGTGGTAGAGGCTTCTCTGATGGGTGTTCCAGTGATGGGGAATGACTCCTTTGGAGAGTCCATCAGCATCCCACAGTCACTTGTGTGTGTCCTGGAGATGCTGTGCTGGCCAACTGCATCATGCTGGAAGCAATTGGCTTGGCAGAGTTTCATCAGTCAGGCTGCCCTTTGCTGTTGAGGAAGCAGCTGCAAACTCACATTTTTTGTTTGGCACTGTATTCTCTCCCCAGGGGACTGCAGCACCATTTGATTAGGTTGGGGGGGAAGGAGACCTATTACAAAAGTAGATTGTTCCCAGCAGAGCTGTGCTAATCTTCTGGTCTCTGTGCTCCTTCTTAACAAGGTGCTGAATAAAAACATCAAGGGAAAACAGGGGGAGAGAGGAGTCTCTGGGGTGTTGACCCTCAGCTTCACCTCACCCTCAGCTGCAGCTCAGAGACTAAAACAACAAATTAATGTTCTTACTTTTTCAAAACTAAGGTAGTTTGTTACCTGAGCCCACTATTTTGCTGCCTACCTGCCTCATTTTTAACTATTTCAGCTTGGCACAGGGCTGTCCAATCTCTAGGGACTCATCCTTTCCTAGATAGAAGGTTCTGCATTTTTCCATCTCCCAGTTTGCTTCTCCTCCTTCCCCAGCAGCATCTGCCTGAGAGATTATTTGAACAGTGTTGATGGAGTAGATTTAGAGGAGTTCAGGGTCTTTGTCCCTGAAAGTTTTACATTTTATTGCAGCTGTGAAGGTCACCTTTGCTTTGAGGATCAGGGAGATGAGGTTGCTGCCACCTCTGAACGTGTTGGTGCTGGACTTCTGCACTTATTATGGTGCTTAATCCTTTTAGTGCTGTGGCCCGTCAGGTGTGGTTTGTGTCAACAGTGGCACCTTGTGCTCAGAGATTATCCTTTTTCAAAGGTTTTGGAAGGGTTTTACAGAGTCAGTATTATCTTTAGGTTAGAGAGGGAGAGAAAAGGAGTATCAGAGTTTAGTGCTTCACCCCACGTCTCAGTTGTTAGGCAGAGTGGGAACAGAAGCCAGGTTTCTGCTGCAGGGCTCTGCTGCTTACTTTAAGCTAGGTCAAGTAGTTTGCCAGGAATAAGGATGTGGACAATTTCTGCTTGGAATCCTGTCTTCATCTCGTATCAGTTGACCCACAGTCACTTTGTTAACATCATTTTCTCATAGTCTAACCAGGCAGAGTTTAGGGTTATTTCATTATAATGAGCTTACTGTCAAGAATTCTTGACATTACAAGTGACTGTGTCTCTTAAAGAGAAGGAGGGAGATTGGTCTGTCCTTGAGACTCAAGAGCTAGAGAAAGGTGTGGTTATTATCCCCTTGCCCATTAAATCTTGATGGAGTGTTGAGAGGAGCCCATATCTTTGCTAGGGGAGATGTTTTCCCTGTCTTCAGTAATTATAGTGGTGACTTTGGAGATTTTTCAATTTGCAGATCCATTTTTTTTTTTGTTTAGCTCCCAAGAGCTCTGCTTTATTCCTCCCTGATTTTGGTAACCAGCTGCTTTTTGTCTTTCACCGGGGGGCGGCATTTCCCTGCACAAATCCAGTACAAAACTGGTTTTCAGAGAAGGAACAGCTCTTTTTTTTTTGGTGGAAAACACTCTCACTGCTCTGGACAAAGCAGTGGCCTTCAGTCCCTGGGTGTTGTGGTTTGCTGTGATGCCCAGGAGCACAAGTCCCTGGAGATGTGGAACATCTGGCTTCCAGGCATTCTTGTTTCCTGTGTTTCCTGTCCTTGCTTGGGGTAAAATTAAGGACTAAATTACATGGAAAACTACATTAGCTGTGGCCTGAGACACATGCTTTTCATTGAGCTGCAAACCTATCCTCATAAATTATGTCAGTAAGGAATGATCTCTGCTTTGCCTATTGCAGCTTTTCTGCGAGTCAGAGCGAGTGTGGTTTCACTGAATTTAAATTTCTGAAACACGTTCAGATGTTGTTGGGGAATTTTCCTCTTCACTTTTGCATCAGACTGAGCCCCCTGCCACCTCCAATCCAGCTCCTGTGAGATAACATGGTGTTCAGGATGCTTTTGAGACAGCAGCAGAGTTTATTTGTAGCTGTTCTTCCCCACTTTATAAAGGATGTGCATTTGATTTTATAACCAGGGGAACTTTCTTGACAACAGCAAAAAGGAGCCTGTAAAGCAGCAAGGAAATTATTTAGCAATGGCTGGTACTAAACTGTCTTCCTGATTGTGATCTCAACGGTGCAATTTTGTGAAAGATTGGCAATTTCAACTACAAAGCATCAAAATACATTAAATTAGAAATGAGCAGTTAGTTAAGAGTAACTCTGTAGTGCAGTTCAGAGGTTGCAGAAACAATCCTGCACTGCTGCCCTTGGGCAGTAATGATGTGCAGTGGGTTGAAGGCCAGGAGTGTTGGCTGGCATGGGATAAATGGATATCTGACTTTAAAGTAAACAGGGAAATGCCTGTTGGAAGCTAAATCCCACGGGTGAGATTCCAGATTGAACAATAATGAAAATTTAATTTCAGTTCTCACAGTTTTAATATGCAGGATCACAATATGCAAATAAAGTGAAGTCTGCCTGCAAGTGGCTGATGAGTTACTTCTGCTCAGTCTCTGCCACCCCCAGAAGTAATCTGTCTGTGGCTTTTGTGAAATCAAAGTTTTCCTTCTGTTTTCCCCACAAGCCAGAGCCTCATTCTTTGCTGAGAGGTAATTAGTCACTGCAAAGTTCTCTTCAAATTGTTCTCATCCTATTCCTGTGTTCCATGTAACTCATCATTGTGGTGCTTATGTTTCTACATTGGATTGAATTCTAAATGTTGCAGTCAGTGCTTTCCTTGTCAGAACTGTCCTGGGAGTGCTGCCTTGTTTTCAAGTTTCTTTCTGTATTTCAGCTGCAGCTTCAATGCACTTTTTGCTTTGTGTCTCCTGAATCTGATGGAAAAAGGTGATATTGTGCTTTTTTCCTTTTCATCCTTCTTCCTCAGCCTATGGCACCAGATAAGATGTTTTGGCTTGGACACTGTAGAGGTCACATCATACTTTAGCCACACACTCAAGCCATCCAACTTGAACAAAGAGGCTTCATCTTCTGTCTTCTTTTGTGAGTGATCAGAGAAATAAGTAACTGTGAAATTACCCAGGGAATGGGAAGCAGCCAGCACAAGGAAACTGAAGTGATTTGGCATGTTGGAACATACAAGATTCCCTATTTCTGTGATCGGCAGCTGATACATCCTTGTAAATTTAAATTGTGTGTTAACTTTCTCAAAGAGGAGAAGCAAGAATTTATCTTAGAAGTTAATTAATTTGAAATAGCTATTAATTAACATTATACCTAAATTTGCCAATTATCACACTTGACTTGGATTTGCATACAACTGTTGCATATAAAATACTTCTAAGGGTATCTTGGGCTTCAGTGAGCTGTAAAAATGCCATTTTTTGCAGCTGTGTTCCAGCTCTGCCAGGCAAAACCTCTTCCTCCTCTCCTTCCCTGCAGAGGTGTGCCTTTCCAACGAGTGGCCTTCCTCCTGGGGACTCACACTTGTGATTTCCAGCTGTGAAATCACAGCCCCAGAATAGGCAGCTTTTGTATGTTCTCAGGTATTTCCCCCTGATGAGAAAGAATAAAAATTGCTCTTTCTAATTTGAGGTAGTGAACGTGCTGCTTGTTTCTCTTTTTTGTAGAGTACCGACGTTGTATTAACGTGACTGCTACGATAATCATGTTTTTTTGATGAAAGCATAAGACTAAAATGATGTTTCCAAATGAAGGTTGTTTTGATTTATTCCCTATATGCAGCACACCTAATTTTGCTTCCTGAAATCTTTGAAGCAAGCTTTTATTTTATGGCGCTGGCTGTGCTGTACCTGTGAGCTATTTAATGTGCCACATCGAGGAGTAAATTAATGCAGGTCCACAAAGTGAACACTTCGATTTGCTAATTGCTTGTAGAGCAGAGGGTATTGTTGTGTAGAGAAAGACTGTTCATTAGAGACTGAGTCGTTAATTTTTCCCTACAAATGGGGCTCACGTTTGAGCTGCTTGCCCATCGTTCAGGGCAGCCAGCTCACCATCAGCCCCCAGAGGGGAGTGGGGGCTCTGGATGCCATCAGTTTAACAGCTGCATTGTCACCACCACATTGCTTCCATTCCCTTCATCAAACCCTCCCTGACCAGCCTCCTCCAGTGCTGTCAGTGAAGGCTGGCTTTTGGAAGGTACAGAAGACAAATTATTGATGCAGGGAAGCGAGTTAAACAATTCAGAAATGTCTCCTTGGAGCTGAGTTGGTTCCTCTCCTTGGAAACTGTTCCTGTTTCAGCCCAAGCTGCAGATTCCCAGTGAGGCTGGAGCACAGGTTCTTCTCTTCATTCTCTTTTGAGGATGACAATCCACTGATGGTAGATTAGACTATGTTGTCATGTAAGATGAATATTTTGAATTGACAAACCCTTTTTTGGAAGCTTAAAGTAATTGACTGAGTACTTGAGAGGATTTTTTCCCTGCTTTGCTGCTTGATTTTCCCATACCTGGTTGTGCTGCCTTCAGTGGGTGAATTGCACTGTATTTGTATATCTGATTCATAATACCTGTTTTCATATCAGGTTTCTTAATGCTTGAGCTCAGTGATCTGTGGGAATTTAACATGTGTCTTAAATGAAGAGAATTTCCTTGGAGCTTTAAGTTAACTTTTATGCATACCCTGAAAATCCAACAGAGAAGTCTGTCCTGCTGAGAGATTCCTGAGGTATCAGGGTTAATATGATCAACTGAAAAGACCCTAACACAGAGCTGAGCTATTCAGAGAATCATGGAATGGTTGGGTTGGAAGGGACCTTAACAATCATCTTTGTGTGGGCAGGGATCCCTTCTTGGATGAGGTTGTTCGGAGATCAATCCAGCCTGGCCTTGGACACTCCAGGGATGGGGCAGCCACAGCTTCCCCGTGCCAGGGCCTCCCCACCCTCACAGGGAAGGTTGTTTTCCTAATGGCTGATCAAATCCTGCTCTTTTCCGTCTTGTTCCCCCTTTTCCTGTCATACCCACATGGCTTTTCCCAGAGCAGAGCTCTGAGCTGGACCCTGTCCCTTCCACCAGCCCCAACAGGCCCATAGCCAACCCTCCTGTTCTCCTTGGCTGCATGTGGCCAGAGATGTGCACAGAGAAACCAGCATTCATTCCTCAGAAGATGCATTCCAAGAAACAACATAATTTCACGATTATAAGCCACACCATTTTGACTAAAATTTTGGTCCAAACCCAAAGTGCGGCTTATAATCAGGTGTGGCTTATATATGGACAAAGAATGAAAAGTTGCTGTTTTAGTTTGGAGGACAGGTGTGTGCTGAGAAAGGCAGGAACTTCTCTTTGAAATGGAGAATGTAAACCCCCTCCCTCCAAATTATTGTAATTTTGAAATCAAGGGGCTCTCAGGGAAAAATATGGGAATTAGGAATAACAGTTCTTTTCTAGGGAAATTAAAACAGAAATACAGCACTACAAAGAACAAACCCCAAACCCTGACACAGTCAGAGTACAACCTGACACCCCGTCAGGCAGGGTGTTGGCAGCAGTCCCATTCCATGGTGGCTGCATCCTCCTGCAGTGACAGATGTGGCTCAGTTGGAGCAGTGCTCCTGTACAAGGTGCAGTTTCCCTCCGGAGCTCCAGTGGGGATGTGGAGAAATCCGGTTTTCCTCTGGAGTGCAGTGGAGAAAGGGGCTCCCTTAGTGTCCCAAACCCTCTGTTTTTATCTTGGTAAGAAATGTTGGGCTCTTCCCCCTGGCTGGAGCAACTCCCAATGGGATGCAGTAATTTTATCAGTCCCACAGTGGGACTCAATGGCCATGAGCAGAAAATGACTGGCTGGAGGAAGGATGGGTTGTGAAAAGATAAAGAACAATGCCCTGCCTGGTTTCAATGGATGCCCATTAGCAGAATATCTCCCACAGAGATCAGGATCACTGCTCCCACCCTCAACAGATGGTGATAGAACAGATACCTTTTATCACACTCTGTATTGTAATGTGCGGCTTATAATCAGTGCGGCTTATAATCGTGAAATTACTTATTGTTTTTTTTAGGTATTTTCTGGCAAATGCCTGGGGAATGGGAGCAGGGGCTGAGCAGCCAGCCAGGCACCAGGCCAGGCCCTCTGCAGCTCCTCCCCAGCACTCTGATTATGTGACATGTGGGGATAAGTTCAGAGCCTGATTTCTCCTTCACAATTAAAAACGTGTGCATCTGTCATGCTGCTGGTGATTAGTTTGTATTTTCTTGTGGCCTAGAAGGAATATGGCAGTGAATCACTCTGCCAACAGCTGTCCTCCAACAGCTGAGGGAGGTTCAATATTTGATTTAGGCTAATAAAAAGTCTGGGATGGGGTTGATGTTTACAAACTGGACGTGATGAAGCATCCAGATCAGCTGCATCACAGCCTGGCAAGTGCAGGCACTGGGGACCCTGCTGAAAATTTGGGTTTTGTCTTGTGCTTCCCCAGCTGTCTGAGTAGGTGGGCAGGGACCTCACTCTGGGCTGTGAGTGCATCCAACAGCATCAGCGAGCTGGGGAAGCCTCCTTGTTTCCAGTTTTGTCATTGTGACAGCCCTCAGTGCATTAAATATGTCCCTTTTGCTCTTCTGTGAGAGTTGCAGTCAAACCATATGTTTAAAAATCTTTTAATCTTCATAAATCATTTCTTCCAGCAGTCTAGTAAGTTTTGTAGCTGCTCTCACAATTCCCACTAGTTGCTGACTCTCTCCCTTTGAGATGAGCTGCCTAGAAATGAATGCAAGGAAGAAAACCTACTTTGTGATTTAGTTCTTATCTGACTGCTTCTCCAAATCATATTGATCTGCTGTTGTTATGCTGCTGACTTGGACTTGCTGTCCAGGTTTCTCTGTTGGCATAGCACCTTGAAATGGTTATTTTCTCCAAGTCATATCATATCTTAGATAAATTATGGCATATTTCCTGCCTTTCAATTTTCCCCATACCTTTGTATTATTTCTCTCTTGCCTAAAATGTTTTTCCAACCTTTTCCTGAAGTAAAATGTATTGAAGTCTTTGCTATTCCTTGCTTTTCTTCTGACTTTTATGGAGGTATTATATTGTAAGATGTTCTTATACCCATCTGGTTAAACAGGCTCCTAGGGTATTGTTGCCTTGGTTTTATAAATAAATATTTACATATTAATATGTATTTACATATAAATAAATATTTACAGTGTGAGGGTGACCAAAGCTTGGCACAGTGTGGTGAGTTGATCCAGACTGGGTGCCAGGTGCCCACCAAAACCACAGGGCATTGAGTTTTGAGGGGATTCTCACTCTTCCAGTGTGGGTTACTCTGTGATTCCATAGGAGTCTGTGCGAACAGAAGGCTGAACAGAGACTTGACCCTCAAATTCAGGATTGATGGCTACTGTAAGAAAACACATGATTTTTAATGTAATTTTAAATTGAGTAATTCTTATATCTGATTTAGAATAGACTAGTGGTTTCCATCTAAAGGTCATCTTCATATAGAGAAATCTAATAAATATACAGAACAGTTGGAGTAGTCTGTAATCAAAAATATTCAATCAGTCTTGGGGTGTTTTGTGGAGTTTATGCCAGCACCTCTGCTAAATAACCTCTGTAAGGTCACGCTTTCTAATTCTTCCCCAATAACTCCTGGCTCCAGCCTGCTGCTGTCACTGTGCCTGCTTCAGTAGCAGTAGGGAAAAGTCTTTCCCAAGTATCTGCAAATTTGCAGTTCCCTGATGTTTCCACATCAAACTTGGTGATCATTTCATTTTTTCTCTTCACTTGCTTGTCCAGGCACTCCAGTTTTGGTTGGGGCTGGCATCTCCCGCAGTGTTTAATGAGCGTGTTTCATTCTCCTGTGCCAGGTCCCAGGCTTGTATTCAAACTCTTTTCATCTTATTTCAGTGTCTCTTCCTTAAATAATGTCACATCATCCCCAGCCCTGCACAGCAAGAAGCTGAAACTTTTTCAGTTTCTGCTGAGCTGGGGCCAGCCAGTTCCCTTGGGCCAGGGAAATTCTGAACTGTTTGCTTGTTTGTTTTTCAAAATGGAACTTCTGCTGTGCTGAACACTTAGACTGTATTTTTTTATTTATTTGTTCACTTGCATTTCAGTGCAGTTAGCCTCCAAAGCTGAATGTTTTGCTTTTCATTGTAATAAACTGCTTGCTGTTTGTCTCTGGTTTGGATGTGGCACTCAAAAGACTCATTTCATGTGGTGAGAAGTTGCGAGACTCCAGAGGGTTTTAATGAATATTTGCTTGAAATGACACAAGTCAGTTTGTAGGAAAGTTGTTTTTATTTCTTTTATTTGTTTACATTGTTTAAATTATCTTATCTGTCATCAGTGACTATTTTTTTGGGCTTTCTGCTAAGCAGAGGAAGGCTGATTGAAGCCTAGCAGTGTTAGAAAATCAAGGCTGTGGGAAGTAATAGCACTCATGCATTATGTGTGGCTTCTCTTAACCATCTCCTAAATACCCATTTGGTTTAAAATCCTTTTTCATAAACAAAAGTCTGTAAAAGATCCTTTTCTGAGTCAAGTTCCTGTTTCCTCTCAGATTATGCCAGGATAACCAAAGGTATTTCTACTCTGGTTTGAGATTCTTTGCATTTCAAATTTCCCTTTAAAAAAGAAAAAATGCTGCACTGCCATTTTTTCTCACAGAAATTCAAGAGGTTTATGTTACAGAACAGATTTTCTTGATGTTTTACCACAACATTTTGGAAGGCTTCCAAACCCAGCCCTGGACTCCAGAAATTCAACAGAACATTTTCTATGAAGTTAGCTTGGAACACACACTCCTTTCAGGAGCTATGGAGCTAAACCTCCTTCTTCAAAGTGCAACTGGGCAAAACTGGGTGGGTTTTAGACCACTCTTTCTGCAGCTTCACAGAAATGGAGGGGAGGGACAGTTCTGCCTCATCTAGTGGCATTCTCTGCAATAAACCTGTTTTTTTTTGTGCATGCAGGCTTCAGGTTCTTTGGGACAGGACTGTCTCATGGTGTGGGATGCTGACAGGACAGGGCAAGACCAAACACTTAGTTCCTTCTCAATGTCATGAAAATCATGCTGCCATATGTGATTTTTTTTTTTGGAGGGGTGCAGGGGATGTCAGGGAGGGGGACAGAGTCTTATTAAACTTCCAAACTTGCGTCCTAGACTTAATTTCCTTTTTTTTTTTAATTTTTTTTTTCTGTGTCTTAAAGGCTCAGCTGTCTCAGGTTCTGGAAGAAGTGGGAAACCACAAGCAAAGAGCAGAGATGGTAAGTGTTCAATTTCTGCCTTGTTATCTTTCCCCTGGTTGTTTTATAGAACTTTATGCAAAGTTCAGTTCATTTAAACAGTGGATCAGTTCCAAATATTCAGAAATGATCAGCAAATAAACATTGCAAAAGTTGTGTTGCTGCTGCCAGGCTTGGCACTCCCTGTCTCCATACTCACCTGGAAAAAGTGTTGGATGAGATCTAGTGGTCTGTCTTCTTTTTCTTTTGGCAATTCCTTTTCTCCTTAGCAGTTCTAGATCAGAAGCAAGCATTTAATTTCATACTGAATTAATTCCTTTCTTTAGGGGCCTTTGATTCAGTCTCAACTGTTCAAAGAACAGGCAGATGAGATACAAGAGAATTACCACAAACTATATTTTTATAATATCTGTTAATTTTCTGCTGGGTTCATCTATTTTATTGGCACTTCCCTCAAGAACTAAAAATAATAAAAGGACACAAAACCAGGTAGTAGGGAGGTTTATGTGCAGTTTCATGAATTGAATGTGATTTTTTATACTCAGGAATAAATGAGGTGTCAGTGTTAAGCCATTTTGTGAACTGATGTTTTTGCTAATGGATGAACTGTGGAATTCCTGCAACTTTTTCTAGTCACAAGGAAAACCTGAGCAGTATCCAAGATGCAGGGACTCATTCTGTAGATGTGATTAATTTTATTACTAATATAAAAACAGGCCTGCAGCATTGGCTAGGAAGTAGGTGCTAAACAGACATCTGTTCTAAAATCCAAATCATAAACTGGAGTGCCAACAAAGGTCCTTTTTAGACTTGTGCTGAACTCTAGTAGGGCACTGAAGGGCAGGATGGGGTGCCCTGCTGTGCTATTAATGGGTTGCCATACGTCTGTTAGGGTTTTTTTTTTTTAAATTTGTGCCTCTTGCTGTTTCAACATCAGATTTTCCATCATGAGAGCGTTAATTGATTCCGGTTCTGGGGTGGTCTCACATTGTGGGCAAACATTTTTGTATGCCCAGCTGCTTTCTGTGGTGACACAGGCCACAACTGATACTTCCAAAGAAAACTGAGTTAATCCTATTTACCATCTGATCTCATTATGTGCTGCCTTGTAACAGTTTCAAATTCTATACAATCAATTTTATGTTGTGTTCACTGGATGCATCAGAGGAAAAACTTCCTGTTATGTGTTAAATATTCTGATATTCTGGGAGTTTTTTTTAAACATTTCAAAGTTTTTATTTTGGGCTCATTAAGTCTGGTTTTTGAGTTGTTTGCCTTCAAAAATCTGTGGTATTAAGCAGGCTAGCAGAGGGCTGGAGAAGCTGGAACTTCCAGTGTTAAAGCATTAATTGGTGTTGTGCATCATCCATCAGCAGAGGATAAAGCAACAGCCAGTGTTCAGTGCCTGTTCCCAAGAGTTTCTCAGTGGAAAACTGCTGGTCCTGTGACCTTCCAGTAACTCTTACATCAACCTCCCATGGACAGGCTGTTTTCTGTGGTGCTTTGGACCATGGATTGCAAATTGTGAGGTGTGGGCTTTATTCAGCAGCTTGAATTTATTCAGTAAATACAGGATAATTGATTCATACAGAGGAAAGGAGATTTCCACCCCCATCTTTTCCCTTTTTGAGAGAAAATTTGACAGTATAGCTCCTTCTTCGCTGATAGTTTTTCTGATATGGTTCTTCTGCATCCACCCTCTGTGATCACTTTGTGTCTTCTGCAGTGTTGGTGATGACTGAGGACTGTCCCCTTTGTGTGGGGCTGTTCATATCAGCCTGCCACAGGCTCCTGTGGAAATGCCACCAGCCCCACTCTCATCCCTGCCATCCAGCAAAATGCTCTTTAGGTGGGTTTTTTCCCCCACTCTCCAGATCAGTGTCTCACCTGGATTGCCTGATTTTCAGACTCCTTTAAATTTGACACTTCAGCAGAATTACTTGCCTGGTTTGGATTGCTGGCCTCTCTCCTTCCTTTTCCTCCCTTTCACCCATGAACCTCCAGTCTCAGTTTGATGTTGAGCTGGGGATGCTGAAGGGCTTGTCCTGCTCTGGGTGCTGACAGATGTGGATATTGCCTTTCATCAGCTCTTCTGATGAAAACTCAGTCCTATGGCTCTGAGTGCAATGGAGCAAACACCTGCCAGGTGCTCTTGTGCAGTCTGATGAATCCTTTGGGCTGCTTCTGAGACAAACCTGTGCAGGTGACATCTCTGCTGCCACCCTGAAGAGCTCTGATGGCTCTGCCACCCTCCCTGGGGCACTGGAAATGAAGAGCTGGGCTCTGGCTCCAGTTCTGGCTGATAGCACCTCACTGAGGAGAACCAAGGACTTCTTTCTATCAGTGGGGGCATCTCTGTGCCCTGGGAAATGAGTTATTCTTTACACAGCAATATTTAAAAGTACAATACTTGTGGGATAAGTCTGATGGGATCATGGCCTCAATACAGCAATATCTGCACATTCAAGGCCCTCTCCTCTGAGGACAAGCCCAGGGAATTGTGTCCCCAGGGACACAGATGGCAGATGAAGGGTGGTGTGTGTGATAGGGAGCCCTGTGGCAGGCCAGAGCACAAGGTCCTGCTAGAGGAAAATGGGATGCCAGTGGAATGGAGTGGCTGTTCTGACTGCTCCAGTGCTGGGATTCTTTGCTTGTCAACTCCGAGTGAACGTGCTGCTGAAGGAACAACAAAAAAGGAAATTTAAATGTCTTCAGTTAATTGCAGTTGACAAGACAAAGGCAGTTTGACTTTCCAGTATTAATTAGCAAACCCATACTAATTAGCTTGTATAAGCACAATTCATGCCTCTTTCCCTAAATGCAATTAATATTGCAACTGAAGACATCTCTGGGCTGTGCCTCTGTATCATTAACATACTTTGCCCTAATTAGGCACGGCCAGTAGTGGCTGGAGAAATGAGTTTGTGATTACAACCATAAAAAACCCTCTAATATCTTATATCCTTCAGGGAACTTGAACCTAGAGTTTATTTTTTGATTTGAGAAAAATCACCCTTATCATTGTGCTGTGTAATTAACAATGAAACTTTGATTTCCCATTCCCTCTAACCCTTCACTTATTTATTTTTCTTTATTCAGAGTTGAAGCATGTTCATACTGTAAGGGAACAGTGTCTACCCATAACACACAGAAGAGTCACCACTCTTGACAGGGCTCAGGTCACTCAGCTGCCCCACAGATCATTGGGGTTTTTCTGTCTTTTATTTGCTGAATGTTTGTTGTTTCCCATTTTTTTTTTGTATTAATGTGCACTTTTCTGACAATTTGATCAGCACTGGAAGTTTTCTTTATTGAAGCTGGTGCTACAGTGTCTTTATTTCCAGGATGTGCAAGGAGGTTGCTCAGAGTTCACACAACTCCCTGATCTGTGTCCCAGGATCTTATTTCTCATGGCATGTTAGTTTAGTGCTCCACTGGCCTAAAACTGAGAGCAAGCTTCACTCACACCAAAATATTATTTGTGGAAAATGCCTTTTTGTTTGTTATATTATTTTTCTTTCCCTCCCTGAGGGAGGGAAACAGAAGACATGTTTGTTTTTGTAATTTTCGTTTGCCTTTTTCATATCCCTTTATAGACACGAGGAGATTGTTTGGCTCAAGCTTGCCATCCAAGCAACAGCTCTGATCTCTGATCTTACAATTTCTTCCAGTCTGGTTCTGTAGCAGGGGGCATTCATGTCAAGATTTTTTGTTCTCCATCATTAATCCCTGAGGGAAGTCAGCTTGGTATTAAAAAAGCATCACCTGTATTTTCATTACCCTGAGGTGCTGTGGGTATCTTTTGGCTTTCATCTTCAAAAGACAGCTTGGCCCATGTGGGCTCTGAAATCTATAGACTGCTCTTTGGAACAAATTAAATTTCACCCTCCAGCAGATTAAAAAGGATGGATATAAGAATCTGAAGAATTGCTTAGCAGGGTGGGAGGTAAAGAAGATTTGAAATCCAAGAATGCAGCCATCACCAAATGAATGGCATAAATTGACTGTCCTTACCCAGGGAATAAAGACACCTTAAAAGTAATATAATCAATACCCTTGCCTCAAGGAAAAGTGTTGTTTAACCCTTTGCAGAGAAGAGGAGACCTTTATTTAAGAGCAGCAGGTCAGCAATAGTTAAAGAGCCAATCATGCTCAGTCTGATGAAATCATAATGTTTAGGATTAACTTAAATGTCAGTGACTGCCTACACTGATGGTTATCAGGAGTAGAAATGGAGACAGAAAGGAGAGGACATGAAGGAAATAAACTCAGAGGAAACTGAGTCTGTAGGTGGGAACTAGCTCTTAACTGGAAGGCAACATGGAAAAGTTATTGCTAAATATTTTTAACTTACAGGTAACACCAATGATAGTAGGAAAAAATATGAACTTTAGAATAGAAAGACCTGCCCTGGATTGCTGGCCAAAAGAGCTCACTTAATTCTTGTTTAAGAATTACTGAACAGAAAGCAAGAAATACAACAGGCTGAGAACAAGAACAAACGTGGTGTTTATTAGTGGAAATGTAAATTCTCTGTATTATCTGTAATAGGAAGGCAATTAAATGTGGGATTATAGGGGTGAACCACCGTACTTATAAATAAAAATGAAGCTTTACTGGAACATCTTTAGAACCAACAGGTTGGGAGGGGCAGGAGACAACTGGCTGGTGCAGGAAGTCTCCATCTATCAAAAGGGTATTACATAATTTCTGAATTGATTTAGCAGGTGACAGCAAATCTCCTTCCCATGTGACAGATTTTATCCTGACACTTTATGTGAGGCCAACAAAGCCAAGACAGATGAGCAGTGTGGCACTCAACTGAGCAGCAGGGTGAATGGTTTTAGTAAGGCAATCTTAGAGAAATATCCACTTCTCAAATCAGATTGAAAAGCATGAACCTGGTTATAAAGAGACAGCAAAAGAAGCTAATCCAGAATGAAATGATATAGTAACAGAAGACTGGAAGAGGACTTTTAGATCATAAAGTCCAGTCCTTCAGTAACTGAGGCAAATGCAGCATATATCTCAGTTCATAAATTTATCAAGCTTGTCTTGAAACTGCTTTGGTTGTTTGTACCATTACTGTCATGGAGAGACTGCTGTGATAGCTGAAATCTTCCCAGTTCCAACTGAGAATATATGTGCAGTTAATATCCATTTTTTTCTTGTGCTAATATTCTCCTTAAACTACAGTGACTGTTCTTCCTCCCTCATATTTATGCTGTGACATATTTATAGAGAACAATTGTTCTCTCCCAGCCTTTCATTTGTCTAGGTTAAACAAATCAAGCTCTTGCAGCCTTCTCTTAAAACAGGCTCTTCAGTTTCCTCATGAATCTTGCAGCTTTCTTTGAATCTCTTCTTCTGTCTCTCCTTTGAAGATAACTAATCAGAGTGGTCACATCACTCCAGGTGATGTTCCAGCAAAAAGTGTCTTCCTCAGGATCATGGAGTACAGGCAGGAACCTCCTGCATTTCTGTGGTGGAAGAGCTGAGCTGTATCCAGGTCATCCCCCCTTTCCAGTGCCACCCAGGGCTGATGTTCATCCTGGATCAGTTCATCTGCCCCACTCTGTCCTCCTCTCAGTTTGTGGGAAGGGTTCCAGCTGTTTTGGGACTTGCACTCTGACATTTCAATTCTGTGCTGTTCTTCAGTTTTCACGTAGCTTCCTCTTTCTGATCAGTTTATGCTCCTCTGTGGTAAAGCCTCTGTGCTATCAGTAATTGTGTTTGTGCATTTGTATTTTTAGACTCAAGGTCTTCATTGAATTTTGTTGTTTCAAATGTGTCTGAGACATTTTTCCTCTATCAGGTACTTTTAGTTTTACTTCAGCAGAGCCATTTGTTTCTTGTTTACTTCACGGTGTTTATATCATTCTTCACTTTATCATATGATCCTGTGAATTCTGAATTATGAGTTGTAAGAAGAGGGGGATGATTTTGTAGGAATCATTGATACCCTGTTTTGAGTCTTCCCCCTGTTTTAAGTGTGGAATTTTGATTCTGAAGGTGAAGAGGGATGGGAGTACACTTGTCCTTTCCCTTTCCCTGGCAGAGAGCTCTCAGTTCCTGTTGTAAACAACTACATTAAAACTGGTCCCTGCTTTTCCCCACGGGCTAGGAATATAGTGAGCTCTGAGCTCCACAGACAAGGTTATTTTTTTCTCCCTCTCTTAGCCTGGGGAATGATGAACAGCCTCAGTTGGTGTGCTGCACCTGCTGCGTGTTCCCTCTTGGAAAATTCATGTTCAACACACAAAACCATCAGAAGCATCTGCTGCACGTGACTGTGGCCAAAGCAGGGAGTGTGGAGGGAGCCTTGGCATCCTGCTGGATGAGGGCTCACAAGCTGGAGATCAGCACATTACACCTCTGCACCTTACTATCTCAATGCTGTTTTAATTAGGTGAGAAGGAGAGACTTAGTGAGTCAATTCTTGTGGTTTATCTCTGTTTTAAAAATCTAGCCGGGCACATGGGATCAAATAGCACATTCCCTTCAAATTAAAAAGAAATAAACGGTCTGTTTAAAAGTCCCATTACACAAATGAACCTGCTGTTGGATCCATTAACATGGAAGTTTTATGGGACATGGCAGCACCGTGTGGTTTCAGCAGGACTGTTTTCATTTGCTCTTCCAAGGCGATAAGAGCTAACATGGGGTTAGCGCTGTCAGGAGAAGAAATGTGACTGCCTGAAGGGGAGAGCTGCCTTCCTGCTGCTCTTCCCTGTGGGACAGGGGCTGCCAGACTGGGAGGAAATGGTCTGACCCAGACCTGAAGAGCAATTCCAGCTCAGATGGTACTCATGGACATTGCCCTAATTCCCAGCCCGTCATTTTGGGTGGCCTCTGTGCCACCGGTGTATTTCTAAAACCTGAGCTGTACTCACAGGCACGATGAGAACAGGAAACAGGACTGGAGAGGGAGAAGTGGGGAGGGTTTTTTGTCTTCAGCTGTTGAACAGAGGAGGAAAGTGAGCAGTTGTCCTGTTTAGAATGTGCTGCAGCTGGAGTGGTCCATGTCACTGTTGTCACTAAAATCTGAATTATGTACATGGAGTTACTTGGTTAAATGAGAACAGGATAGGGACATTATCAGAGGCTTTATTATGATAGGCACAGCCTGGAGACACAAAAGGCCTATTTAATAGACATGTAGAATTGTGCTTTTTTTTCTGGGCTTCATTCATCTCCACAGAGCCTGTAAGAAGTTTATGGGCTACCTCAGTCCCCTGGTTTGATTTAGCTGAGCTAAAGTTTCCTGGAGAATGCAAGGGCTCTACAATTATGTTCAGCACTTTGAGAAAACCAGATGCAAAGTCCAGGATACCTCTGGGACTCTGTCATTTCTGCTCCTTTATTCTGCCTTCCTAAAAGGCAGCCTGGAGAAGCTGGAGAAGGGACATGAGGCTCCAATGCCTATCCAGAAAGGGAAAGGAAGAGTTGAGGCTGCTGAACAATTGTGTTAGGATGGGACAAAATAATAATTGATTTACAGCTTCCTTGTGACAAGGATGGAGAGCAGTTTCCTCCTGCTGTCACAGCTCTGGGAAGATGTGTCTGCATCAGAAGAGGACCATCCTGAGAGCTCTGATGCAAGAGAGACAATTCTGTAAGCACAGCTTGTTCTGAACATGCAGGGGGGATGTGAAGCTCTCCAGCTATGGGATCTGGGGGGGACATGGAGGGCATGTTCAGAGGATGTGCCTGCAGATCAAAGGTTGCTGGATACTTCTCTTCTTGCCTGGGGCTGGCTTTGTGTGTATGAAAAGGGAGATAAAGGCTTAAAAAAAAAGTTTAAGTTTCAAGACTTAGCCCTTACACTGACAGCCTAATCAGCTTGTTACATCATTTGTTTTCAGTCTTTTTGTGTCTCAGTGTCCTTAGAAGAGCTTGTTCCCAGTGCTTCTTGCCTTTGGCTGATGGATGCTGGGGCTAGGTAGTAGCTGTGGCAGGCTGGGGTCTGTCAGGGCAGCAGAGTCCTCCAGCAGGAGCTGTAAAACCCAATTTATCCACAGAGACAAGGAGATCATAGAGCAGAATTTTTCCTATGACCTCTTGGTAAATAATGAATGGCAGAGCCCTGCCTCTTTGGAATCGCTTAATTGAGGCTGACAACTCTTTGTTGTATTACAGGATCTGGCTTGTCAGGAGAATTTTAACTTATTTATGAATATTTCATTAACCTCTAAAGACTAGCTGTATAAAATGGAGCTCCTGCCAGGCCCTGTCCTGTTGATGCTGTTTTCAGTGCTAATGTCATCGCTGCACATCCAGTACACCTTTCCTCTGAGCTGGGCCTCAGACTTTATTGTTGGTGGCAGCAAGAACATGCTCACCAAAGGTTAAAGTGCCAGGTTTGTGTTTTGGCACCAGAGTTGAACATATGGTATTTGAGACGGAATTGCTGTTTGCCTTTCGCTCTGTGACTGCTGCTGGCAACTGAAGGGCCCTGCAGGCATCATCCCAAGAGGCTGAAATGGGCAGAGCAGTCTTGGCAGGGCCCTATGACCTTTGGATTTTGGCACCAGGAGAGAGATTTCTCACTTTTTATACATTAAAAGCCCACTGCTTTTTGTCACAGGCTAATCTCAGGATGGGTCATTTAACTAGAAAATGTTCAACCTGCTGTACTTAACCTGTTCTTTGGGCAGGGTTTGGGGAACAAGGCTCCTTCAAGGCTCTGCAGCTTCCTTTAAAGCAGCTGGGTGGTCCTGTCAGAGAGCTGCTGCTTTCACACTGGGAGGTCAGAGAGCAGCTTGAGCAGGCAGCTCTGCTGGCCCTGCCAAGATGTGCCACAAGCAGTGCTCCCAGCTGTAGTGAACTGCAAAATTGGTCTGGGGCTGCAGCAGGAGCAAGAGAGCTGTCCCTGAAAGCACAGGCTGTGTGCTGTTCCATGTGAGCAAGAGAAAGAAGATTAAGTTCAAGCACTCAGTGAAGGCTCCTTTGCTCTCTTTACAGTATTAAGCAGGATTGATTCCACTGTATTTATGTTAGAAAACAAAGAAACAAAAATGGATGTTGGATTCCTCTTTCCCCCTTGATCTTCCTAGGTGCTTGGTAACTGCATAGATTCTTCTCTGACTGTTTATTATGTGAAGATTTTTCAATGAGAAAACTGATGCAGGGAGTGAGAGGTGGGATTACAAGCTCCTGTTTGATGAGAATTGTTGACTGAATGCTCCGGAAACTCCTCGAGGCTATATTTTCAGGAAAACAAACTGTATTCAAACTCTGTCTGGAGGAGGTATGACATCTTTGCAGATTTATTTGTTGCTTTGCCTGTAAATTACAGACTTGATTCTAGCAAAATATGCCTACTCCAGCATGAAAGAAGTGATCTGTGTGATGCTCTTCTCAAGAGTAGACAGCTCCATTGTGCCAACACCACAGCGACACCGGGCAGGGATGTGGCACATCCAGTCTGGCACCTTGACAGCTCCCCTAACCAGGCTCTTACTCTGTGTTTTGCTCTTCTAACCAGGAGTAATGGGTAGGAGGTGTCAGCCAGTTAAGGCTAATTATTCCAGAGTTGCCTTCTCTCCGTGGACACCAGCTGTTTTGTTCTCCCTGGCTGGGAGGAGCTTTCTGTAGTAATTAAAGGAAACAGTCATCCACACGCCTGGTGGAAGTGGTGGAGCGAGGCTGATAACAGCAGAGGACTCTGAGCTGAATGAACATGGAAATGAGGTGATCCTTCTTCAGAATGAGCTGTTAGAGCAAAGAGAGGGGTTTTGGACATGGAGCTGTCAAAGTGTTTTGCTGTCAAGCAGTGGCAGTGAGGTCTCATAGCAGTGTCTGCGAGCGTGGGCAGGACAGGCTGAGAGGAAGAGATTCCTTGTCTGCTCCTTTCTTGGAGTGAGGGTTGAAATGTGTAATTATACTTGAATAAACTCATGGGTTTAAATTAACATCTTCAGTTCCCTTCTCAGCGTGTCTCTTGTACAAGATGTTTGCTCTTCTTCCCCATGAGCTTTCCAGGTTTGTTAATTTTGAGCTCTGAGCCAGCTTCCATCCATCTGAAGTTTCTAGTAGTGCTTATTTCCAAAGTTACATCCTGCACCCATCCCAGATTTCTGAAAAGACACAAATACAGCACCAGGGAAGGTGGGTGGGTGGGGATGGTTGGCACCTGCTGGTGTTGGGGTGTGAGAAGACACTTGAGAGGGGTGGGAGGCCACGTCATGGAGTGAGGGTGTGCTGTAGGTTTTTGGGGAAGAGCTTGTTGGATGGGCTGTGCAGGAGGAGCTTGGGGCCTTGGGGATGTGATGTGATGTGATGGTGGTTCCTTCTTCATGTGCTTGCAGCTCAGGCAGCTCAGGCTTGGATCATTTTGGGGCCCATGTGGTATTGGCCTTATTTTGCAGAACAAACTGTTTCCTGCCATAGCCTGTCCCACTGTGATTACGTATGGAAACCATAGGGTGGCTGGTTTAAATAGGGTGTCTGTGCATTTGTCCCCTTGTTCCTTTGCAGCAGGGCTGAGTTTGGCTAGCTGAGCCTGTCTGGAGTTTGCCCAAGTTGTGCTGGTGCCACACAGTGTGGAGGGGAGGTGTTGGAAGGAAAGCTGCCTGCAGATTGGGAATCAGAAGGGACAGAGGTGAATGCTCGTTAAGGCTCCCTTGGGGTAGATGAATTAGTTAATGACTGTGCTGTGCTTTGAAAATGCAAATGCTGTGTCAGAGCTAAGTCTGATTATAATAATCAATCTTCCTTTGGAGAGGGTGCTGGGTATGAGGAAGGGGGAGAGTGATGAGACTGGGACTGAATTTTTAGATCACAGATCTGCATTTCTCTGCTGTTGTTAAGGAGCCTGATGTTGCCTGAGAGGTCAGCAGAGCTGAGGAGGGGCAAAGGTGGCTTTGGGAGGAATCATCCTGGCAAGCACCAGTGGGCCTTGGCCAGGCTGAAGTGAATTTTGTCCCTTATGATTGCCCTGCCTGGAAAGGGAGAGGTTGTCATCTGCTCCTGTGTTTGAGCTACCCCTGCTAATGGGAAAAGATAGAAACTGCCTCACAAGCAGGGTCCTCCAGGGATGGGGGAGAGGGGAGGGTGGCTGCTGCAGACGTCCAGCCCTGACAGCTCCTTCTCCCTTGGCACTCCATTCGCTTGTAGCAAGCGTTCCTAGTAATTACACCTCTTAATTTAGGAGAGCGAGTGGGAGAAAGGAATATAAATTTGTGTATTAACTTTAGAGATTGGAAATAGGGCAAGCGAACCTTCTCTCTGGGAGATTATATTTGGAAATGAAATAGAATGACATTTGGTATAAACTTGAAAAATTGCTCTCTTTTTACTGCAACAGGAGGAGAAAAGCCACAATCCAGACTGTATTGGAGGGAAGCAGGAGTCAGCATATGTCCATTTCCCAGTGTGTGTGTATCTACAATAATATATATGCATGAGTACATTTTTAGGAAAGTGTTTGCTGAGAGGTTGCTCCTAGCCCTGACTTCTCAGTGATAAAAGCACAGCAAGTTTGTTACAGATGGTGGAACCCCTAGAGACTGGTGACTCTGATCCAGCCAGCCTTCATCTTCCAAGAGAAAAAAAATACATATTTTTTTGCTTCAGCCAAGTGGGAGATGAATAGTTCCAAACCACTTTTTGTTGAATATCTGATTTTCTTTGGCTTTATTGCTTTTGTTTCACAATGGCATTGAGGATTAATTTTCTCAAGAAAATATGTACCAACTAATCCTGGGCTGCTTAGCCTGTTTCTAAATGGCAGGCAATACTTTGTTTTATGAGTACTGTCCTACTTTTTGAAGAAGAGTAAAGTTCACTGGGAAATGTGGTGAGGCTTAGCTCTCCCTCTGTGTGCTTCTCTGCAGATATTTTGGGGGAGCAGCCCTTTGGAAAGCCAGTGGGATGGGCATTGGAAGAGGTGGTGGTGCTTTTGCTGAGCAGAATGATCTCTGAAGTGCTCAGCATGGACACCCAAATTAAACCCACTGGTGTTTCATGGATATTGAGTTTTTCATGCCAGATTTATAAGCTTGTAGACAGCACCAAGCTTTCTGTGCTGCCTTGGGAGCAGAGGCAGAGAAGCTCCTTGGTGTCTGCTACATGCGATGGAGAGAAGCACAAATGGCATCACTGTCATGTCCAGGTCCTGGTTTGCCTGTTTTCAGACCTCAGTGCATGGGTCATGCTCAGGGTCTCATTTCTCTGTTCTTGTCTATTTTAACATACACTCTTCCTTTCCAAGTCTGCTTGGTGTTCATACATTTTAAATATTTATGTACTGAAATAGCTCCTTGAATTGTGTTGAGACTTGTAGTCCAACACAACCTCTCAATTCACCTTTCCATGCCGGCTCTGTGCAATTCAGTTCCCCTTTATTGCTGCCGTTCAGAATCAGCTCTTTTGCTGAGGAAGGCCTTTCAAAGGATGTTGCATCAGCCCATTGTTAAATAAACCTTTAGACATTTATAATGGATTCAGCATTTCCTGCTTTTTACAGTTCCAAAAATGCTGAATGACGTGCAGACACACTTCATCAGGATAAGATTGCTGTATCAGCCCCTCACTAAAATGCACTCATTATTCAAATAATAACTGTATGTCTCCAGCATGTGTTCTGTGAAATGTGTGTACATGATGTGGGCGAGTAAACCAGTCCCCCCCTTTTTTTTTTTTTCAACATGCAAATCCTACTTTGGCAGTGAGTTGAAATACTTTAGATTTTGAGTCCTTTATCACCCAAAATGAGTCACCTGAACAGAGATTTGATCATTGTTGTGGGCAGTGCATTAAATTTTTCAGCAGTTTGTGAATGTGCTTTTCAAGGCTGACTGATCTGACCTGTGATAAGCCTCACTCTGAAGATGGAGTGTGGACAGCAGTGGTCAGTGGGAGGCTGGGAAAGCTTTTCTCTGTCAATGCTGAAACCTGCTGGAGTTGAGTGTGAGGAACAACAGGTCCATGGCCTTGCAGGGACTCAGGGTGCTTGCTTGGAGGGGACAAAGATGGATCAGAAATATACCAAGAAAATCAACTCTCTAAAGTTCCATTTCTTCTAGATATCTGGAGATGAATTTATAATTTTGTTTCTCCTGTCATCTCATATATCTTTAAATAATTGCTACAGAAGAGAGGAGCAGTGAGGAACATATTTCTTACCCTGCTGTGGGTGTTTGCTATGTCATTAACACTTGGAGGAGAACCACCTTCTGGAATCTTGTCCAGGCAGGTTGAGAAGCAAGGCTGAAAGAATGATGATATTTCATATAATTAAATACTAGATGAAAATTCATCTATGTTCTTCCTTCCTCTCTTTCTCCTTTGGTAAATAATGATGGTAGTGCTTGCTTTGGAAAAGTTATTGGCATTTCATCTTCTGAGGCACTTGCATATTTTTTGACAATGGACATTCTAAAATTAGTCTATATCCTGTATGTGTCCTGATTACTTTTTATTGAGAGTAATAAAGTTGTGCCTGAGAATTGAAAGAGACAAAGTTCAGGATAAATGGGATCACTTTAGGTTGAGAACAAGAGACCCCAGTATATTTTGAGAAGAGAACAACACATCCTCAAAATATTAAGTACCTGTTCATGTGTTTTATTCATTCATGGACGCTGATATTACTCATTATTCTCCCTCATCATAAAAACCTCAGATAACTTTAAAAGCTAAATAACAGCTTGTTTTTTTTATTTTCAAGTTGCTAATGTGTTCTGGAGGGTAGGAATATCACTGGGGGTCTGATCCTGGGTGGTACAATCCCTGAAGCTCCTGCAGATGATGTAGGTCCTGAGGTCCCTCCTGTGCAGCGTTCAGGACAAGAGATGCAATGCTGTATTTCACAACAATGAACTGTCTGCTCTCAGTGCCAGTTAAAAGATCAAGGCTGACCTGGGTCGTTTGGTATGGAATGGGGGAATACAGCAGTGAGCTGTAATTTGAGCAGCCCTTTTCCCCTCTCTGCTTGGTAATGACTTCTACTAGTTTAATGTATTCAAAGCAATAAAAGTTTAACTCAGCCAGTCACATAAAATTATTGATAAAAATTGGAAGAGTTTAGCCAGGAATAGGGAGTTGGTTCAAAAAGCATAAAATGCCTGCTGAAAGTGGCATCTGGTGAACAAGAGAGACCAGGACTGGAAATTAATTTAGGAAAAGGGATATGATGGGAATTAGACAGAGAAAGCAGCAGGAGGGGTTTGGCTGTTCCTTTCCTTACCCCTTCTTGGGTCTGTTCTCTGGCACAGGTACTGGGAAGACAAGCGGACAGGAAGGGACAAACTTCCCTGTGGTGAATTATTTCATGTTCATTACCCATTCCCAGAGCTATCCTGAGGCTGTGTCAAAGGGAATGGTCTTGGAAAGCTCCTCACCTCTTGGGCTTTATCAATAGATTCCTTATTTTTAGCCATTCTCTTCCTTCTTGTTTTGTGTCTTGCTTCTTGCACTATGTTGCCTTCAGAAAAGTAAACTTGGGTTTTTAGAGTAAGTCACTCCATCTCATTTCAACTATTTTTGTGCTGGAAAATACATTAATAACATAATAATAAATGGTATTTTTAATATCTGAATATTTTAATATCTTTGAGATTGGCAGTAAGGGATGTTTTCCTAACAATTGCTAGGGATGAAACCTGTAAACACCGCATTTTGAATGAAGTATTTAATACCTTAATTGTTTCACTTTCTTAGTTTTTAAACAATTAGTGAGCTCTGGATGGCAATAGTTTCCTGTGGCACAAAATTCTGTCTTGACCTGGACTTTAAACTCTCCAGAAGTTTTAATCCTGGTTGTGGGAAGCAGGTCTGTGTCAACATCTCACTCCTGGAGCTGGTTCCATCTGTAGCGATATCACTGTGTCCTCCTCTCCCTTCTCACCTCAGGCACATCAGATTTTCAGTCCAGGGCATCTTGGCCCTTGCAAGCTGGGAGGACATAAAAATGAGATTAAATGCCCTTACAGCCCACATGCCCTCCCCTCCTCATTCTCCTTCAGCAGCTTATTCTTAGAAACCCAGCAGAATCTCATCCTGCTGCTGCTGAGCGTCCCTGGCACTGATTTGTCATTGCTGTGTTTCAAGTGAGATGCTTCACTCAAGCTCATGTGCATTCATTCTCCAATCTCCTCTTCCTGTTACACACTCTGTTTTTTCCCCTCTCTGTGCAGCCACCACAAGAGACCCCAGATCACAGCAGCAGATTCCTCACCCCTCTGTGCCCCCCTTGTCCCTCGAGAGGTGGCCGTGATTTATCTGTGTGGGTCAGCAGGTGCCACAGGGACTCGAGGCTGAGCCTCTGAGCCATTGATAAATAACTCACCAGCCCTTCCATCTTCAGATGCTGCCCTCACTCATCCCAGAAAGCATCCTCAAACTCCTAAGAGCAAGCACATCCAGGCTTCAGCAGACACGGGAAGCAGGAGGCATAATGAGTGTTTTCCTGCTAGAAGTAGGTTGGAATTGAAGCCTACTCCTCATCCCAGCACCTTTTATTCACATTCCTGGAATTATCTGGTGTGCTTGCTTTATCCCCAACCATCTGTGATGGGCTGAGCTGGGAGAGATAAGCTCAGTAATCAGAAAATTGAGGGAAGCATTTCTGGCTGTGATAATCTTATCAGGCAGCTAATATGCATTAACATTTGTACAGCCTGATGATGCAGGTGGGCCTTTGCTTATTTTTTATTCCTGGATGTTTCTTGACAGGCAGGGGGAGAATGCAGGGCTTTTTGGGGTGTCAGGGGGAATTAAGTTAAAACATTTTTTGATGCTCTCATTCTTCTGCTCTGTTCCTTTGGTGTCAGAAAGGGGCGGGAGCATCATCCAACCATCCATTTTCTGCCCTTTCCTGCCAACAGCACTGCCATGCTCTGCCTGTCTTCTCTAGTAAGCATGGAAGGGTGAAGAGGCAGCGTGTCAAAACTTCAGTTCTGTCTGAGCAATATGCCTGGCTGTGACAAGATGCTCCTTTTTCTTGTAAGATTGGAGAATTCCTGCAAAAAGCTTGCAGAAGTTTGCCGTTGCAATGTGATTTTGCTCTACAAGTGTAATCTATGCTGTTGCAGGGAATGGTGTATTAATGGATTATTTCCCTGATGATGAGTGCTGAACTCTCTGTGGTCATAAGTTTTGCATCTATAATTAAGGCTACATTGCTTATGATTTTCCTCCTGGGTGAAAAAATATCATTTCCATCAACAGATTTATTAGGGGAATTAGCTGACAGGTGGTAAAAAGACAGATGACAAAAGGAAGTCCAGAATCTCAAGGATGAGTATGTGAAGAAGGTCTAAGCTGGGAGAAGGTGTTGGAACAGAAGTTTGAGTATCCTCTAGGTAGTTTGTCTCTGCTTACACTTCATAATAAATCATTTTCTGAGGGGTTTAGAAACAAGTAACATATGGAGTTTATCAATCTGTGCATTGTCTTGATCTCTGAATTAAGGATCCAGAACTGCTACAAGTCAGGGAGCCTGGGAGTTGTAGAGTCTGGGTAAGAAGTTCTCATGTCTGTAGAGTTTTGAGATACATTTTTGTGAGCTCCTACCCAAACAAAGCCAGAGGCAGAAAATATTCTTAATTGTTTGTTTGTTCAGCCAGAGCTACCTGAGCAGCTAGAGGTAGGAGTGTATATTGGAAAGTGCTGGAAATATTCCCCAGTCTTTTGGATTCAGTGTGTGTGTCTCAGAGCCACTGTAATCGTGTGGTTCATTTCTTCTGGGGGAGGAATTGAGTGAGGTTGAACTGCCAATACTGAACCTCAGGTCCCAGTGAGCTCCTGGTGCCACACAGAGTCCTCTGCATCCCATTTATCCATGAGGGAAAACAGGGGAAATATCTGAAAGAGAAGCAGAAGCTTTGCTAATAACATTCAACTTCTAGTGCCTCATCTACTGTGGAGAAAAAGTCTGGAAAGGTAAAAGGAATTGCAAAGGGAAGGAGGGTTAAGTGAGGTTTTGACATTCAACACAAGAGAAGTTGAGCTGCACATCTGTATCATGAGGAGTGTGACCTGTGCAGAACCTCATGATTTCCTCCTCCCTTTGCTGTCTGTGTCTGCCCTTAGCAGTGCTGCAGGAACTAACACCTTTTGTCTCCTGCAGCTGGAGGTGGAGATGAAGGTCCTGAAGTCTCAGCAGTGCACGGCTGAGCAGAGCACTGTCATCACCAAGGAGGAGGTGGACACGCTCAGGTAGGCAGAGCAAGGGCAAGGCTGAGCAGGTTCTACTCTTTTTGGTGGAATGAATGAGAAGGGAAATGCCTGGGGTAGTTTCACTGCCTGCTGTGGTTATTGTCACCTCCTGGTGGAGCAGCAGGTACAGGAGCTCACCCTGCTATAATGCATGAAGAAGTTTATGTGCAGAGACTGCCTGTGTCCATAGGCTGCCTGCTATTCAGGCAGTGGGGTGATGATCACAACAGATTTTCCTTGTATTCCTGAAGTAGGGTGTTCTTTTTCTGAGCATGTTTTACTTTCTCACCAGCTTTTATGGGTATGAGAACCCCATGAAGCATCAGCAGAAACACTCAGCCCATGATCTGTCCTGCATTTAGATACTTTATAAGCTTTGCTATCTTTTGGGAGGCTCAGGCTCTTTTTTTTTGATATTTGGGGTCTTTTGCTGTCAGTTAATTCATAAGCCTGGCTCCTGCATCACTATTCCCCCCGTTGAGTTTCTTTCCTGTGGAAATGGAATTGCTGTTTATTTGTTGTTTTGACCAAATCTCAACTGTAAATACAGGATCTGTTGGCATGTGTGTGAAGAGGTTTAGAATCCAGCTTTTGTACTGCTGATGCCTGTGTAGCTCTGGAGATAAAAGAGGGATGTTTCCCCTTGTGCATTGCTGGAGATGGCAGAGGGGTACCTGTTGTGATTCAGTGAAAGAGAAGTTACAAAACAGCATTTCAGCAGAGGATACATGAGCATTTACAAAAGCTACACTGAAGCTAAACAACCTTTCCATGTATTTATTAAAGCATTTATGGCTTCCATTGCAAAGCAGGTGACACAATAAATACTGAGCACAGAAATGTTCATCTGTTTCTGAATGTTTAATAAAGTTCCTTTTATTTAAGCGAATCAGGTCCTCACAGGCTGAGTATTTTATTCTCAGCTGATGTAAGTCTTTGGCTGGACTTGCACATCTTAATTCTTTTATATTTTCAGCTCCATCACAATAAAGTGTGACTGCCTCATAGGACTGAAAGCAAGGTTTTGCAGCGAACAGAATCCTGCAGAAAGCAGAAATTACTGGCCTGTATGTTATGTCTTTGCTCTTGTGCTTTGCCTCTGGAGCTTGTTTTATGTCTTTGAAAGCCCAGTTCCATAGCAGGAGGGAGGTGTTTGAAAATAACACATGTTCAGCTAAATTATTCCAATACATTTTAGGGCTGTACATGTAATCTTGGGGACTTGCTGCTATAGTTCCCTCAAGGTGCTCTAATAGTTCTGGAGGCCCAAGGCATACATCTCCTTTTTTTTATTCTATCATATGTTTGAGTTCTGCTAAAGGAGAGAATGCTATGACTTCCCTTTTTCATAGAGATAAACCTGTCTCCATCAACTTTTGCCTTTTGTGATTTTTGTTTTTTATCTTGTTCAAGCTTTTCCTTTGTTAAGGCACACTGGACCCTCTGAAACCTGAGGTTTGCACTGCTGCAGGAGTATTCAGCACTTCCTTGGCAGCATTTAACCTGTCACTCCTGGTTAATAATCAGTGTGTATCAGAGAAGCCAGCAGCCTGTTTGCTGTCTTCTGGGACCTGCAGGTTTGCAGAGTTTTTCTACAGTGCCTCCCTGGTCTCTCCCTCCCTGGTTGGTGTTGCTGCAGGACCTTTTCATCTGGGAGATGTTCAGGCTCTTTGTTTTCCCATCCAAGACTCACTGTTTGGTCTTTAGCTTCCCTGAACAGCATTTGCCATCTGTGACCTGGGCAGCTTCAGGGACAGTGTGTGAAGGGGGAGCAGCTGGGCTGCCACATCATCCAGAGCCCTCCCCAGTGTGACAGGCTCTTGGCAGAGGGGATGGAGATGTCTGGCTCTGCCCTGAATGAAAATCTATTTCCTGGGCAGGGATGAGTGCAGCTCACAAATGCCTCCTTGTTATGGGATTGTGGTGTTTGATTCAGCTCAAAAGCAGCCCTAAAGCTCCTACATAATGTTTTTCCCTCTTTGTTTTTAAGGAATTTCTTTGACTACTGATCTCACTCTCTTCTTCCATGAAATGGTGTCAAACCTTTCACACAAAGTTATGTCCCAAACCCAGGCCAGTTCCCAGTGTGATGGTTGATGGTGCAGAGCTGGTTTCCAATGATGGGCCATACTCTGAAGGTTGTTTCAGCAGAGGCCAGGCTTCTGCAATTGTTTCACATTGATGTTTTGGTTTTTCATCTCTCTTGCTCCTGAAGCTGTGGGTGCATAGCAGCTCCATGTTTTAATTCCAGGCTGTTTTTTTCATGTAGTTTTTTAGTGAACCACTTTTTATGGTCATGGCTGATTTAAATACTTGTCCCAGCCCCTGATGCTGGTTATTTAGTTACAGAGCTGTTCCACAAAGCATGGATTTGTTGATTTAGATCACCCTTTTCACTGCACAGCTCTAACGGTAAGTGACTTGGTGCAAGCCATTCTCTTTCTGCTGGAGCACTGTAAGCCAGTCCCTGCTCTTTTTTCCTTACTGTTGGCTTCTACTACTGCTTCAGACATCTTGCACTCTCAGGCACTCCACATCTGCGTGGAGAGAAATTTCAGAATTGACTCCATAAAGATTTATTTTTATGTTTTTAGACTTAAGCAGTCAGTGGATATGGTTGGACTTTATTTTGCATTTTCTGTGTGTTGTTCAAGAAACTGGGCCAAGTTCTTTCTTCACAGAAGAGACTCCTCCTCAAAGGAACACAGAATATATTCTATATTCTCTCAGTCCTTTGGGGCTCAGGAAGAATGTGCTGTGATCCACATCAGAACACTCCTCGTGGCTCAGCTGGATGTGTCCTCTCTGTACAGCAGCAATGAACTGGGTGGGTGTGATTGAAGAACAGAAGGGGTTTGGAGGAGAACAAGGATCAGAATGGGAAGGGATGAGGTCTGCTGTGCTCATCTTCCTCCTCTGGGCCTCAACAGCACCAGTTCAGTCAATTTTGTGGAGCTGCTGAGGAGAACAACACAAACTCCACTGTCATTCCTTCCTTCTAAACACCGCTGCCAGAAGCTGATTCTGGGAGAAAACAGGGGGAAGAGTGCAAACTTCCAGATTGGAAAGTGGGGAAAGAGATGCCACAGCTTATAAGGGAGTTGCTTCCATTTCTGTAGTTTATTGTAGTCTTTGAAATAACCTGCAGGATGATGTGTCTGCTCCTCTGGCTGAGCCCAGCCTCGCCTGTTAGCTGCTGTCACGAAGGAATGTGAAAAACAGGAGGAACCACTGAAGGCAGCAAGAGGAGTGTGCAGAACAGGAATGGACTGCTGAGCCTCCAGGCATTTCCATACAGACCCCGTGGTTAGGAGCTCACTTCTGAAAAAAGAGCAGGGGAGACATAAAAGAGAAAAAAAAAAATCCATATTAAGCCTTTGAATCTGTATTCACCTCCTGTGAGTGATTGAGAGCTTTTAAGAAAAATACCTTTTGTCTCATTTTTCTTTAGTATGGAAAGTAAATTTTCAGCCAGAAACTTTAAAGACTTTATCAGTTTTTCCTCCTTCTCTTGAGAACAAAGTGCTATTTCGTCAGACCTTTTATAACTTTAAATGTGAAACTCTCTCCCAGCATCATCGTTTCTGGAGAGACAATAAAAGCAGTGCTAATGCTGTCATTTCTCACACTTTTTGCTGCTCCCTCTGAAATAATATTTGTTTATATTCTACAGATCCTATGAAAAGAAACAGTGCTCAACCCATTGAGTTCCTGCACTGTAGGGTACAGCATTTGGGCATTAACACCTTTTAGAGGGAAGGTGATAACTGTGCAGAAACTGGTATTTCACAATCTATAAATAAAAGGAATATATTTAAAAAGAACTTCACTGAAGACTTAAGTGGCAACAGCTGAAGGACCTTTTCATCTGGAACAAATCTGAACTTTTTCTTTCTGCTGTCACACTGCAACCCCAGTAAATCCTAAATGTTTTCTGTGGATTTAGTGGCTGGGTAGAGTTACAGTAATTCAAAAGAAATTCATGTCTTTGCCAATGCCCATTAGTCACACTTGCTGGAATTCTGTCTGCTCTGCTCCTAACACCATCTCAATGCCATCTGGGTCCCTTAATAGCATCTTCCCAACACATGCATTTTCTGCTCCATTCAGTATTTTCCTGTTCAGCAATAGCTTTTCCACATGGCCATGCCCCCTTCGCAGATGGGGACTCTGTGAGACATGTCCTCATTGCTGATATCCACAGGCAACCACATAACACAGCTGAGAACATTAAAAACCAATAAAACAAAGATAAAAGAGTGATGGTGGGGGCAGTTTTCACTGGTTAATTCCACTGAAAAGCTCTGGGCTCAGAGAGACTTTGGAAGTGCCTGGAATGCTGTTGAAAATCCAACAGCTTGCCCCCTTTTTGCCTTTCTGAAATAGGAGCAGCCTTGTCTCATGATCTGAGGTTGTTAGACAGACTGAACACACACTGTGGGATGTCTCCTGATTCTCACAAGTGTCATTTCAGGAGACCTGAGGCTGTAGGTGGGTTTTTTTCTCCCCTTTTTTCATTCTCTCTTCTGATTTGAGATAATGAAACATGCAGTAGAGGCAATATGAAGCTCCATTTTTATAAGAGGGGAAAATCCATGAGGCTGAGCAAATGCCAGTGAATCTGTATTCTTGCACTAAATTTGATCTTGTGAAAGGTTGTGGAGGTGGCATCAATTTGTGGAGCCTTCAACTCTTGGTTGAGCTGTCTGATACAGGAAAATCTAGACAGGTGAAGAGATGTTTGCCAGAGATATTTTCATGTTTTCAAACCCCTGTATGGAGAAGTTTATGAATTCTCTAGAAATTAATTAAAATGGTTTCTTCCTGTATCACAGAACTTGACAGTGCTGTTGATATTTCAGAAAGTAACTGATGTTTCTTCCTTGTGGCACAAGGCTGTTTTTAAAATAGACACCAGCTTTAAGGCCAGGTTGGATGGGGCTTGGAGGAATCTGGTTTAGTGGAAGGTGTCCCTCTCCATGGGGCTGGAACTGAATTATCTTTAAGGTCCCTTTTAACCCAGACCATTCTAGGCCAAAAATGGTACTCACATGGATTTGTCTTGGGTTGTTTTCCCTACCTGAAGGTAACTCCAGTATGTAACAATTGGAGGGATTGCAAATTGGTGATAAAATAGCATCACCTCTCTTGTGCAGGTGTCCCTGGAGAGAAAAGGCACGAGCAGTGTGCTCCAGGGCTGCCTTGGTGGATGCTGGTGCATCCCAAAGCAGTGCACAATCATCCCTTTACGTGAACTTACTGAAAAAAAAAGTGCAAATCAAAAATATCCAAGTACCAAGCCAGTAAATATTTTTCAATATTTGACTTCCATATTTTAACCACCAGCTGCAAATGCTTTGCTGTGTTTATATATAGATAGGATTTCCCTTGCTTCTCTCTCTTTGCCATTGGGAAGAGTTCCCCAGGGGGGTTGGAAGCAAAGCTGGAATAGCACAAACTGTTTGCTAATGGTTCTGAACGCTTTCCCACTGGAGATCCAGGACACTTAACAGTGTTAAAAACGAGATAGGAGAGGGATAAATGGTGAAAGCACTAGTCAGCCCAAATCCTCTTGGCACAAAGGTTACAGCAATGTTCCTGTTCCTCAGTGCAGAGGAAGCAGCAGGTTTTGTCTCTGAAGGAGAAGCAGGGAGTGCCCTGTGCCCAGAGCAGGGCAGGAAGCCCAGCAGCCCTGCAGTGTGTCAGGAAGGAGGATGCTCTCAGAGCTGGGACACTGGCAAGGAGCCATCTGGGGGAGAGGCTGTGACCCTCAGCTCAGGGTTGCTGGGCACAGGGCAAGTTCTGGAGAAGAGAAGGCTCCAGGGTGACCTTACTGTGGCCTTTCAGTGCCTAAAGGGACTACAGGAGAGTTGAAGAGGGACTTTTGACCATGGCATGCAGTGGTTTCACACGGACACAGGCCAGGGCTGGATGGGATATTTGGAAGAAATTCTTCCCTGTGAGGGTGGGGAGGCTCTGGCACAGATTACCCAGAGCAGGACTTACCTTCCCTGGAGGTGTCCAAGGCCAGGTTGGCTGGGGCTTGGTGCAGTCTGGGGTAGGGGCAGGTGTCCCTGCTCACGGCAGAGTGGGGAACTAAATGATTTTTGCTGTCCCTTGCACCACAAACCATTTCAGGACTCTGTGATACCTGCTGCCCGACTGGGAGTGCCCCAGGCTTTAAATCACCGCCTGCTCAGCAGCGAGGCACAAAGGGCACAAACAGATTGTTGAATCCTAAAATTGCAGGTGAAATAGCACAAAAATGTAATGGCTTGAGTCTACCCTCATTACAGCTGTGTCTCAGGTCTCTGGGAAGTGTTTTCTGGCTGCTGCTATGAGTGATTTTCAAAGGGCAACCGAGTGGCCTGATCTTAAACCTCCCCATGGAGACAAGTTCTGCAGGCAGATAGCAGCAGCATCAGGTTATTTGTGAAGCTGGATGGGGAGAAATTTGTTCCCAATTAAAATTCAGCATGTCAAGGATGGAGAAAGTACTGATGAGAGTCCTGTGTCTGGCTCTGACCTTTCAGGAGCTGTTGTGCTGTTGTTCCTCAGAGAAGAGTGTTGCTCTCCTCACAGCCTGTTCTGCAATCCATTTAGAAATGCACCATTAAAAGCATTAATTCCACTTTGAATTTCCATTTTTCTTGACCTTTTCGGTCCCCTGCTTCAGCATCCTCCATCCCCACTAGCTTTGTGCCTCTTCTGAAAGTTATTGATGATATTTTTTAATGGCCTGGACAGTGCTAAAACTGTTTCTCAGCATTTTAGAGGCTTCCAAGAGCAAAAAAAGATGAGACTCTATAATATTTGAAAATTGCCAGCAGGGGTCAGGCTTACAAATAATTTAAGCAATCCAAGCTGCATATTTATAAAGGAGAAATTTCTGTGCTGAACATGATGTAGATCAACCTGCTTCTATGGAAAAGTTTGGAGCTGTTGCCAAATGAATAGGAGAGATGGCTTCTTCCTTGTACCTGAACTTGTCGTTGCATAATTTTGGGATATTGGCAGATGGTTGCATTCCTTGTTGTGTGGTGCAAGGATTTTCAGCTTAATTTAGATAATTTCAAAGTATCATTAAACAAAATCATTAATTTTTAAAGAATATTCATAGAGAAGGATCCTGAGAAAACGGAATACAAAGATCAGTGTTATTCTGTGTTAGTTGCACAATTAATCCCAAGAAGGGTTTTGGACTCTGTATTTAAATGCAAACAAAAATTTTGTATCCAGTCTTTTATACATACATCTCCTGCCTAACAAGTTTGATAGAGTTCTCTGAAGGATTCACCAGTCATTTGTCGAAGGCTGGTGTGGTTGAGATAATGTATTTGACCTTTCAAGAAGCTTTGAGCCAAAGGTCAAATACATAAAGAAACTTTGGTGGAATAAAAAAAAAAGGAGATTCTTTGTTGGATTGGTAGGAATATATAAACCCTAGAGGTCTGGCTGTCCCAGTGTGCTGTCTGTGGGGGTGCCCATATGAACAGGACAGAACATCTGGGTACCCTGCCAGGAGCTCTCTGTGCCTTGTCTCTAGGATTTCCTGAGCCAGAAATAATACCATAATTTTTACTTTGTAAAACTTCATGCATTTTTCTTCCGTTAATTTGCTGCTATAATACAAAGTTAAAATATTGAAAATCAAAGAATAAATGTTTTCACAATGCTGAGGGTTTTTCCACTAGGTGCTAGAATGGCTTTGATTGGGAACTGGGAACATGTCCAACACAAAAAAGGGGTCTGTGAGTAGTGAGGTGGCAGAGTTTGAGATAATGTGAAATTATTCAGCTTATCAGAGCATTCAGAATTTAAGAAATCTTAGGATGCTGCTTGAGGTGGGAGATGAAGTTGCATGTCAATAATTGCCAAACCCATGCACATAAGAAAAAACATCCTTACTTTTACTCCCACAACAGAGAGCTCTAAATGAGCTGTTGTCACTCAAGAGAGAAATCTTACATTATTGTGAACAGCTTTCTGCAAATATTAGCTAGGTGCTCCATAGTTAAAAATACTAGAAGCTGTTGGAAAGGAAGTTGAGAATAAAGCAGAAATCCTCCTTGTACCACTGAATATATCTGAGTGCTCTTGGTATTCCAGCTTATTTCATGTCAAAAAGTCTACATAAATCTTGAGGAAATAAGGAAGAACAATAAAAATATGGCAAGTCCTTGGTGTGAAGGAAGACTACACAGAGATTCTTCAGGAGATAATAGAGGAGGCCTGTACTGTGGTGTGGAGAGGAGAGTGTGGTACAATTATTCACGACTTTTCATAGCAGAACTAACCGGCACTCAGTGAAATAATCACATGTGAAGTATAAAACAAACTGAACTAATTTTTCATACAGCACATAATTAAATTGTGGAACTTACTGCCAAGGAGTGTTGTAAAGGCCAAAAGTATAAATCAGATCAAAAAGAGATTTGATTCCTTATGGAGGTTTTAGCTGCTGATGGTTATTAAACATGATGGTCTAGACTCAGTCTGTGGTTCAGAAGGTATCCAAGCTGAACTTGCTTTATATTCAAATTGTATATTTTTAATGTACTTTTACAAATTATATTCTCATCATATAAACATGTCACTTTTAACCATATGTTTTAGCTCCTTCAGTAGTGCAGTTTTGTGGTACTGAATGCAGGAATAATCTGATACTGTTTCTGGTTGCATGCTTTACTTGATTATTTGTGGTGGGACTGTGCAGGGACACCCAAAGTCTATTAATTTTCTTCTTCTCCAGGTTGAAAATTGAGGAGCTGGAAGCTGAACGCAGCAAGCTGGCAGAGGAGAACAGATCTCTGCAAATGAAGCTGGAGAGCCTCACTCTGCAGGTAGGAGTGTGGAGATCCAGAGCAGCTGGAGAGCCTGGCATGGTCCATGTGCCATGGCTGTTCTAACAGATGTGCCCAAGTGCTCCCAGCACAGAGCTTCCCTCCCCTCCATCTGGGCAAGGCAGCTGTGCTGACTGCACTGTCACACCTGACCATGCCATTGGAGAGGTTTGATGTCAGATGGAATCACACAGATTCTGTCTATAATCCACAAATCTTGGATGATTCTCTCCAGGACTTCTCTTCTTGAAGCCTTAAAAATTGCTCCATATTAAGTAGCTCCATCACTAGAAGTTATCTGTCCCCAAGTTCATTCATGACAAAGTTGGAGCATAGACAGGGCTGGACAGCATGGAGTGGATGGGAAATTTTGAGTTTTGTTCATATTGAAGTGATGGAAGCAGAGACCAACTCAGCAGGCAGGAGCTTTCCAAGCATGGAACCATCAGTGCTGGAGAGGGGATGGGCTGGCAGCATCCACAGAGGTGGAGAGCAGAAGGTGTGGAGTCAGGAGGATGGGAGGTGTGTTCCTTGTGCTCTGCCTTCTCCTGGTGCTGTTCTCCATGGCAGAAGGCATTCAGCTTTTCACTCTGGATAGATCATGAAATCTCACACAAGGGCACCTGCAGCAGGTAAGTGGGCTGGCTGTTCAGCTTCTTGTCACCCCAGGAACAGCTTCACTGTGAAGAGGAAGGGCAGGGGAGTTGCTTCAAGCTTCTGTGGTGATTCCTGTTTGAAAGATGCTGGAGCAAACAAGAACCTGAGCCTGTTGGCTCAATCAATGTCCACCCTTCTATGTGGAGTGTTATCTCTTCCTTCTTTTCTCTCTGATATGCTGAACAATTTGTCATTGTAGCTTTCTATTATCTTAATTTTGCTTTCTCTTCATCTTTATTTTTCCCATTTTTTTTTGTAAATAGCTTCATGGTAGAAAACCTGCAGGTTTAAAATTACCGAGATTTCAGCCAGACCATTGATGTTATGTTGACACCTCTTAGATGCAAATCAAATTTTTTTTATTTTTAAAACCCATTCCTGGAGACAGGGAAAGTGACAGCTTTGATAAAGCAGGGAGCTAAGAGCTGCTGAGCATCTCTGCTGAGCCATGTTTAGTGTGAAACCTGTCACCCTGCTCTCCTTTAATTGGGTTTCAGTCATCAGAAGGAGATGAAAGCTTTGGGCTGGTGTTTGGATGCTTAGGTCTCCAACAAACACACGAGCAGCTTTGGTTTCAGAGCAGATTACAGCTCAGGTCATGGTTAATCTGCCCACGTGCTCTTACAGTGCTTGCTGGCTTTCCAAGAAGGCTTGACCAGAGGAATTCCCTATTTTATTTATGGTATCTCGAAATATCACAAAGATCTGCTGCGTTTGTTCATACAAAGATGAACCGAGTGACTTGAGATGCCAAGTCTTGAGTAGCAGATCTAGGAAAGAGAAAACTTTGAGTTAGTGAGCTGAAGTCAGGTAATGATGCTCTTCCATCTTCCTTACCAAGGCTGGGGACATGGTTTTAACTCCTTATTTAACAGGAGGTAGCTCCCCCTGTCCCTAAAGTCTCACTTTACTTGTGTCTTAGAGAACTTGGTGCCTAAAGTAGTTTTTTCTAAAGAGAAGGAGTAGAGAGGAAAACACAAGTACAGGAATATGCCAGCTGAATGCTAAAGTGTCAGTATTGATCAGTGTGTGCCCACCTGAATGGCCAAGAACTCCTCAGAGGGAAAAACATCAACCTTCCCAATTTTTATTGACCTTGTGAATCAAATTCTTTGACAGGCCAAGCTTAAAATTATTCTTTTTATAAACACATTGAAAGAAGGGTTGTTAGAGTGAGAACCCACAAAGTTAAGGATAAGCTCAGAAATTCACCTCTTCTATCAGTGCTGAGCAAATATGCTGAAAATGTCATTATACACTCAGATAAGGTCACTGAAGTGTTGCTAGTTTGACATGTTATTTATTCCACCTCTGAAAGAAATCATTGGGAAATGATGGGTTAAAGTAAAGGCTGTATCATGAAGGGAAAAAAACAAGACAAATACACACAGAAGTCACAAGGAGGTTTTACTGAGCAGGAAGGTGAATAAAACTGCAAACATGGGAGAAGCATGGCTTCCAATCAAATAAAGGGGTAAGAGGAGGGGCTGACATTTAAACCAGGTAGATTGAAGGTGATTTCTGACAAATCTTTATCTGCAGTTCCTTCTTGTAAAATAAAACCTCTGACTCCTGGAATTGTATCTACTAAAGGAAAGATATGTAGAAGGGACATAATAAAGTTAGAAATTTGGAAGGGACAGTTTGTAGAATTGAGGCTCTGAGTACTTTACACTGGACTGAATCTGTTGGGTTCACAAATTTGTGTTTGGTACATGAAATCTAGGGAGATACAGTTAATAATTTCTAATTTAAAATGTCCATTTGAATTTGTTGAGGTGTGGAAAGCAGCAGAGTTTCAAAAATGTTTGTCTCCAAATCACAGAATCATTTGGGTTGAAAAAGACCTCAGATCAGTGAATCCAACCATGACCCAACAGCACCAACAGTGCCATGTCCAGTCTTTCCTTAAACACCTCCAGGAGTGGCAAATCCACCACTTCCCTGAGCAGCCCATTCCAATGTCTAGTCCTCATTTCTGTGAAGAAATTCCTCTTCTCACATCCTTTAACATCTGAATATTGGCACAGGAATTTTGCTGGTTTCTGCACAAAAGCCACTTTGTGAGGAAGGGAACCCTGGGCTGGGCAGAGGGCAAAGGAGCACCTGAAAGGTTCTTTGGTGTGTGACTCACACTCCTTAAGCTCAGTTAGCAAGTGAGCTGAGGTGCTCACAGCTCTCCACAGCCTGGTGTATAACATCTGACATCTCTTTGTATTCTGTGCTTGTGTGGGGACAGCTTGAATTACGCCTGAAGGAATTTTCCACCTCCACACACCCCATCTTCCAAAACCCCTTGCCTCTTGACACCTAGCTACAGGCTGCATTGATTTTCCTTCACTGGTATAAAGACTTTAGCATGGATATCACTCACTGGCCAGGTCTTTACTGCTAATGAAAACCTCAGATTACAAAAACACAGGAGATGTAGAGCTGTAGAGAAATGACACCCGGCTGAGACTGCTTCCCTGGTGCCCAGGATATTATCTTAAGGAAAACATTTGAAACTGTGGCTCAGGAGAGGGATTCAAATAATATTAAAAGAGTGGGTTCAAACACATAATTTTATCTCATCTCCTCTAGCCTTCTTATGAAGCAGAAAAACATTTCCAGGAAACCTGAGCTGCTGCTGCTTGGCCCATGGTGGGCAGGCTGAGATTTCAGAGAGAGGTTTGGTTTGTTTAAGTTATCTGAAATGATCTGGACCATCTCCTAGAGGTGCTGGTGGAAAAGTGCAGCTTGCTGCCAGGAACAAAAGAGACTGATCAAATCAGTGCTTTTTGGATAAAGTGGGAGGAAAGGGTTGTGAGGAGTGTTCAATTAGCATTTCTTACTGCTAGGAGCCCTGTTTACAGGCAACCAAGCGGATGTGAAGTGTTCCTTATGCAAATACTACTCTCCTGCTTTTCCTGCTCTCCTCTACTCTTCCAGCTGAAGAAGAGATTCTTCAAGGTTGGCTGCTTCAAGGAAGATTGATTAAAATCAGCTGCAGTTTGACTTAATTGGATCCATATGCTTGGAGAGGGAGCAGGACTAGTTAAAGTCCTCGTAATTAGTTCACAGCTGATTGGTGAGAAAAATGAAACTCCAGTTAGAGTTCAGATAAGTGGATCTGTATGGGTAAAAGGCAAATAGATGTGCTTTTTATTTTTTTTCATGCTGAGATGTGTTTGGGCTTGAAAATCACCTCTAGTCCCATAGCCAAGCTGGCAGCCTAATCCCTTTGAGCATGTGCATGTGTATTTATGAGACTAAATGGAAAGAGTCTGTATTTTCTGACTTCTTTCTGAGTAAAAAAGAATCACCTGAGGACGTTGGCAGTCAAGAAAACCTGATAGAAAACTGGGAGAGGATCTCAGGAGCAGACAAACCCCAACAAGGGCAGTTTGTCTGTGGAAGGGTCATGACTTGACACAAGCTCTGGACTGTCCAGCTTTGATTGCCATGTCCCTGCTCACAGTAGTAACTGGTTGTGTTTAGCCTCTCTGCCAGTCAGTAATAAGACAACAACACTCTCAAAAATGCAGTATCATTCATACATATTGAAATGATTGATTTTTGCCTATTTCAAAGCTCAGAAAGAGCTGGCTAGCTACACAGTGTGGGGACAGTCATCAGAAAGCTTACCCCAGACAGAAGCTGGGATTTATGTTAAACTTTGCTGTTAGAATGCAAGGGACTGAATTGCCTGTTAGGGTGTCCTTGAGGGAAGTGCCTGCTGGGTTTAGTTCTCCAGGACTGAGATGTCCATGAATGATAGAAGTGTTGGTTATCCAGAGCATTCAGGTATTTCTCTTTCCCCTTATCTCTCCAACCTTTGTGGTTGGGCTGGCCTCCTCCTTCTTGTAGCCTGTATTTTGAGGGAATAACAAAACATCTGGGAACTGTACCCCAGGGGAAGGTGGACAGAGAATGTTTCTCCTCTTTAGGCATTAATGACTCATTTTATGGTTAGGGCTTTGGCAGCCAGGCAATGACTAGCTTAAAGAACCCAAGGCAAAGCTGAGGTCATTTAACAGTCTAACTGTTCATTTTGTGACCAGTGAAGAGTGATGGATGAATTGTTTACACTGTTATAAAATTTAAAAAGACATAGTCAACCTTTCAAGTTTCTCTAATTAACTTCTCCAGTGCTCCCAAGTCTTCACGGATTATCTCCATGCCTTCCCTCTTCACAAACTTCCTGTCCTTTTTTCTTCATCTGTGCATGCTGAGGTCTGTGTTAGCCTCTGTGGCACAGCTGGTCCCTGTTGAAAACCTCACCTAGGTAGTTCATCTTTTTTTTTTTTTTTAATTTTTTTTTTCTTGAAGGCTTCATTAGGTGGTTCTGGGCAAATCACTTGGCATCTCTTCAGTCAGGTACTGCTTTTGGCAAGGTGTAGGAACAAATTTGTGTGTACTCCAGAGGGACTTAATTATGAGATAGAATAACTAAGAGCATACAGCAGGAGACCCAGGAAAGAGAAGATGAAGAGAAGTGCAGGTGCAGAACTGCAGAAGGTTGGATCATTTTGTGCTGCCCCACTGATCCAGTGCATTGAGTTCGTGGGAGTGTGTGGGAGTGGATGGGGAACACAGTGATTTGTTCCTCAGGCTCCTGGATTTCATCAGCAATAAGCTCATCTTTTACAGGCAAAGATAATCTTCTAAATTACACAGGCAGCAGCAGGTCTGCACTGATCTAAGGAAGTGTACCTGCTCAGGTGTTTATAGGCAGGGACCACTCTGGGGATCATTCCAGAGTTTTGCTCAAAACAGCAAGGAAAAACCTTGACAACCAGACATCATGGGTGTAAATTTATGACAGATCAGAGGTGTGTAATGCTTACATAAAACAGGACAGAATATTCACACAGGAAGCTGGCTTTGACTGAAGAAGGGGCCAGTGGGTCTGGTTCTGGGGATGACAACAGCAGTGGAGATGGGATGGCACAGGAGCACCATGGAGTCACCCAGCACGTCCTGGTGTTGGCCTGAGCAACACCTGGGCTGTTACACCACCTTCACTTCCATTATCTCTTTAGAGCTGGGTGAGAGAAACGAAGTCTGAGCTTCTCTGCTCTGTGGGTGTCCCTGGTGTTCACAGGGAGCTGCTAAAGTGGCACCCAAATGAATGGGAGGGAAAAGAGCTTCCCCAATAATGTGCCCATAAATTGTGCAGAAAGGATTATACGTGTTATTTGAGTAAAAACATTGTGTATCTTGTGCCCTGTGGATTAGGTGCTGCAGGAAATCCTGGAACTGGTGTAAAATGAAAGGAGTGTAGAACCTGCTGTGATCCAGCCCCTGGGGATTACGTGACACTGAATTAGCTGGGGCTATGCAAATATTTGTACGTGTTAATTCTAAATACATTGCTGTTATTAGAATTACCAGAAATTGGAGACATTCCACAGGAGCAGGGAGGAGAAGCATAAACATGTCATTTACTTGTAGGTTTGTCATTAGGTGGTTCAAGGAGAAGCTGTTTGATGGCCTTGGTGGCTCTGAGAAGTGTGATGTGCAAAGTGGATGTCGAATGAATCAGGGACACACACAGAACAGACTTGCTAATGTTTGTTAACATCAGGGACCACGAGGGCATAGATTCACATTTGTGCTGGAAAATTTTATCAACATGCCCTTTAAAAAATTTTTTTAAAGGAATTCGCACATTGAATATTAAACACCTGGAGCTCTATAAATTCCACTGCCAGAGCTGCCACCGTATTGTTTATTTCATGCAACACCTTTCTCAGAGTCCTGCAGAAGCTGATTAACATTTGCATAATACATTTAACACGAAAATCCAGAATAAATTCATTAATGTTCTCCTGCCACTACCCTTGAAAATATCAGCAGCTGTGTGGCATCACAAAGCTCATTAGACGAGCAGAGGGGGAGGAAGGGCGAGCGCTGGATTTCCTGAACAGCTCTGAAACAGGAAAGGTCAGCGCCTGAGCAGCAGGCAGGGAGAGCTGGGCCACGGGAAATGTCCTGCAGGAAAGGTCACTGTACCACTACACAGCAAACATGAACTTCAGGAGGTGCCACCCATGCTGGAGTAGAAAAACTGAGCACAAAATGCAGATGAGGATGGTGCTACACTGAGGAGGAGGCTGCTTCTGCAGCGTGTGTGTTCTGCACAGGAGATTGTTCCAGTCCTTCTGTGGTATAAGAAGGCTGATTGGAACAAACTTTGGTTTTCTGAACAGGTGTTGCAGAATAAACAGTGATGTTTTAGAAGTTGTGCAAAGCTTGGTTGCATAGCACCAGACCTCTAAATCTGGGGTGTGTGCACTGCCTCCGTGGGAGTGTGGGGACAGAGACACCACTCTTGTTGGTGCTCTTGTATGGTAAAAAGAGCAACAGTGTACAAAAATCAGTAACTTCAGCTACAACTGCCCATTCAAACTCTCAGTTGGGTATTTAAATTCCCACCCAAAAACTTACAATGCATGGCAGTGAAGTAGTAAAGTAGCAACTCCAGAAAGGTTCTCTGTGTTTCACTGATCCCCAGAATCACTCTGTGGGTGAAAGCCAAGGATGATGAGACAGAAGCAACCATTTTAAAATGAGACTTCACTTTTAAACTTCTCTAATCTTACTTATCTCACAAAGAAAAAGCAAAATTTCAGGAAGCTGTAAGAGGGATTGTCCCTTCATAGTTTTCTTGTTTTTCTCTGTAGTCATTCAGTGGCACAAATTAGTTTTCAATTGTTCTTTCTTCATTTTCTATTATTTTTTCTGCTGCTTTGAATTCTGCTTCCATGTCACAGCAACAAAACAAAAATGTCATTTAGACCTGTATAGCGCAAATAACGCTTCGCAAGGTTTGTTTACTGAAGCTTTGTGTTTTCTCTCAGACTTTTATGAGTACCATGCCCATGAGTTGCAGCTCTCTTCACATTAGGCTTTTAGCTTTTCATTACTCATTACCATTTCAGCCTTTGGTTGATGACCCAGTTATTTCTGAGTTTTGGATTAAAACGAAGTAATAGGTCACAGTTTCATGCTGCCCTTGTCTTTGCCACTTCTGTTGTGGTCTGGCTTTGTAAAGTCCAAGTTTTCAGTAATATTCTTCAGCAGTGTTATTCTTCTGATAAAGATACTCTGGTTATGGTGCCATATTTTTCCTCTACTACTTGGTGTATGTACTTGACACCATCTCTAGGAGACAAAAGGCCAGGATGTGTCACCCAGACTATGGAAAAGAAATAAGTCAGAACTTAATAATGTTTTCTCTGAGTGTGTGATGAGGGGAAGAGAAAAAATCTGCCTGTTTCATGTCAGAGTGAAGAGTGGGCAGTGTTTGTAATGATGTTAAAAGATACATGAGGTAATGGGGAGATGCTCTGAGCTGATGCACTGGTGGGGGTGGCAGTGTGCATCAGAGAAACACATTTTTGTGTGAGCTGTGTCAGGGGGATTCAGGCATGTGAGATGTTGGAACGTTATCTTGCATATCCCAGACCTCTTCCCTTTGATCAGACTGACCTACCACCTCTGTGACACTGGGAGGCAGAGATTTACATTAAAAAAATGGCTTTTCTCTGAAGAATTTCTTTGAATAGTAGGAAGGAAACTCGAGATGCCTCTGTCCCTTGGATGTGGAGCATTGAGCATTCCTCTGGCAGTGCAGGTCATGTTGTGCTCGAGGGGTAAGTGGGGAGAAGTAACACCCCAGTAACAGAGCACACCCTGAGCACAGATGATGATTCAGGCCCCTCCAAGCCCAAATTCGGCTCAATTTCCATTTGCTGTTGTTTGATAAGACTTTAAAGAGACGTGGATCCAGACAAGTGAGAAAAAAGTAATTGTTTTTGACAGCTTTCCTGGCTAGATCTGAAAGACAGGTAAGAGTGGAATGGAAGATGATGCCTAATTTAGGTGGAAAGGCAGTTCTGTTTAAATGAGGATGGACAGTTGGAGTGGCAGGGTAAGTGAAGTGCTGTGAGAAGAGCATCTCCTTTTTATCTTTTTTAAAAAATCAGTATCCCATGAGGAGGTGTTCAGGAGGGGAGGTGTCTGTGTTCCCTGCAGGTGGGAGGCTCCCAGGTGATCCTGCTCACCTGGGCATGGGGCTCAGCTCCAGCAGGAACTCTGCTGCCTCCTCTGATCCCCATTTAAACCCCACGTTTCCTAAATGCTGCAGCAGCTCTGTGCCTGTTCTTTGCATTTTTGGCAGGACATTTAAAAGGAAATAAAAACTCCCTGAAAACTGTTGTGCATGTTGGACATGACAGAAGATGCTCAGTTGAGATTGTGACCTTTCAGAACAAAGACACTGCTTTTGGAAAGGAGGTTCATTGTGCTTCTGGCTCTAGTAAGATGAAAAACTTGAAAAACCAGTAACATGAAGGCTGTGCAGCAAGGATGAGCTCTCCAGAGGTCCTCTTGTGTATTTTTGGTTGTCTTCCAGTGGATACATTCTTTCTCTCTGTGCAGTGCTACCACAATCAGTAGTAATTACAGAAATTTTCTCATTTTTATGAGTAGAGGAATGTGAAAAGCTGTTGATAGCAGACTGCAAGGGAGCTCAGCTGTGGAACTGCTTTCCCTTTAGATCCATCACAGCCAGAGCTGCTGACCTTAAGGTTATTTCCCAAGGAGCCAGGGCTTGCTCAGAGGTCATTCTGTTCAGTGTGCAAGCAAAAGTGTGATTAGATATGTGTGGGCTCTTGTGATTAATATTAACACAGTGGAGCTACCTGAACATTTAAATACAACACTGGGGATTTAATTTTTTATACATGTGTATATATATTTGCAGACAATTATTAGAATGCATGTCCATGTGTTTAAATGCAGACATTGATGTAGATGGGTGTAAAATAGGAATATCACCTACACTGGCTCAACAAAATCCAAATGCCAAGTGGCTGTGCCATGGTGGCACATAGGCAGTAACTTCTACAGCCAAACAGTTTGAGGATTGGATGTCAGTGTCTTCTGACTTTGCTGCTTTTTCAAGGTCTCTGACATCTCAGTGTGATGCTTCTGTTGACACTGCTTAGAAGACAAATGTGTGTCTGTATCTTGAGATTTTTGTGTGGTCCATTCTCTCAAGCATCCTAGAGAAAAAAAAAAACCACTGGACATGCTGCAAAGCAGAGCTGTCGGTCAATCCACGAGTGCATTCCTCCTAAGCCTACCCTTTCATCCTTCCCATTTTAGTGCCTTGGCTGTTTCGTTCAACTTAATGCTCTTTACTGATGTTTCCTGCTTCCAGGGGATCAAAAAGATAGTCTGAGTCCTTTAGGAATGTGTGAAAGTTAGAGATGATGCCCTTCTACTGATTGACTCAATGATAACTTGAAAACTTGTATCTGGGCAAGGCTGCTTCTGAAGTGAATTTGTCTTCAGGCAGGCAGCTCAGGATAATGTTGAATTTGCTGGATGGAGCAGTTAACTCAAAGCTGTTCAGAATCCAATAGATTGCCCCATAGCCATTCCTCTTATTGTTTCAGTTTATCCACAAATCTCTCTTACTCTTGTAAAATTGAAATGAAGATGAGACGACTGTCCCCATCTGAAAAGATTTCAGTGCTGCTTGAAGTCTCCTTGCACTGGCAGAGAAAACAATTGAGCTTTGAGCTTGAACTGAGAGACAGATAAGATCACCAGGAGATTTCCACAGCAAATGCAGAATATATTCTTCTCTAATGGATTCTTAGTGCTGTCTGCCAAGTAATTGAATTGCTTGGGTATGAAGGGACAGGGGACTGGGTTGGGGTTTTTTGGTGTTAGGTGGTTTTTTTAAAGCTCCCAACTTTTGTGAAGATAGGAAGTAAACCATGGTTTCTCTGCATGACACAGGAATCTGTCAGACATGGGGGAAGCTAATTAAAATGTCACAATATGTACATGAGGGTGATGAGGCAGAAAAGACAGATCACTTCCTTCATTCTAGGAATTTGTCTGTGTCCCTGCTTCTATCTCCTCACTGTAAAATCTGCAAGTAATTCATGCTCTGGGGGTAGGAATGAGGCCACTGAGTAAATCTGGCCTCTCTCTCTCTCACTGGAGTAAAGCAGAAAATAAATGAAATCCATTCTTGCTCTGCTGCAATTACTGAGGCAGTCTCACTCCAGCTGGGCAATAGCAGAGATGCTGGTTCCTGCTGTCCCAACACTGGCACACTGTGCCAGAGGACCAGTGCTAGCAGAGGTTAGCACTGGGACAACTGGGAGGGTTCCACAGCCAATCTGTTTCAGTGCACAGCATGTGAGGGGACAGAAGCAAAGCAGCATCCGCCTCTTTCCCATCCTTTTGTTCACAAGTACCAAGTATGTCCTGGAAAACCAAGGGAATGATGGAGAGAGATAATAACACACCCTTTGGTGTATTCTTTGGAAACACTCAAATGGCCAAGAGGTGGTCCAAGCCTTACAGCCTGCATCATTGAATACCACTGAACAACAGCAAAATGAAAAAAGGAAAAAAAAAAAAAAGGATGATCATCAGGGAAATTGCAGATAATTAGAACGTGCAATGATTAACATTAGTCAGTGTGCTGCATTGGCAAGGACTGTGCAAGTTGACATGATGGGCCTCTTCCATATCAAACATGCAGTTTTTCAGCATTCAGTTTAACACTTTCCTGTGACTTTAATGAGAGTTCACAGCTGGAACAAGCATTTGGTGCTCATGTAACGTTGCACAGTTTTCCTCTCCTTTCCTTTCCTCTCCTGTGGCTGCCAGAAGGACCTTTTTTCCCTTTTGTGCCTACTGATACTGAAGGACAAAAGGCACTCTTGTCATGGAATTCATCTACATTGTTTTGAATGACAGCTAGACATGAATTCCTGGGCATTTTCTTCCTGTTATGCCTGATGGAAATGAACTTCCTTGGGAAAAAAGTCTCTGAAATTTTAGAACATGTTGTCTTCTTCTCAAGGAGAAAATACAGGGACTCAGGATATCACATACTGATACTAAAAACAAATACTTTTATAAAGTCTACTTGATAGTGGGGTCAGAAGACCCTGTCTGTTTATCACCTTTAATGTTTGCAGATTCCTCCTGCCAGCCCTTGTGTGTGGGCCCTTGGATTTGCCCAAATTAACCTGGTGCAAGAAATGAGATTTAACACCACATTTAATACCTGGTTTTGTGGTCTAATTGAGTTTGGAGCAAAACTTGGACTGCAGAATGACTTCAGTGGTCCCCATCTCTACCAATCAGTGCAGACCATTAAATATTTGTTCTCTTTTGTTTAGTACCAACCCTACTGGCTCATGTATGGATCTGGGCATTACACCTGGGTTTTTTCTCCCTCCATTTTCCCAGGATCTGCAGTGGCTTTCTGCTTGCTGTTCTTAGACATGGGCTGGTGTCTGGTGTTTGTGCTGGGGCACTTCTGGACACCACAAGCACATACTGAGGTCAGGCACATCCTTCATTGCAGTGATAAAATCTGCTGGTGTGCTGTGGCAAAAAACCCCATTGATCTCAGTAGTGCTTTTCTTTTTTCTGGTACCCCTTTACTATGTAAATAAACCATCTTTTTTTCTGTAAGATGTTGGAGAGCACAGTGCCCAAGCCCCCCTCTCTGCTCGGTGTGCGAACCCTCGGAAAGGAATTTCAGTCACGCAGGTGTGCAGGGAATATGGAGAGGCTGCTTGGTGTGGTTTGTATTTTGTGGATTATTTTCTCGCTCCTCCTGACCCTACCTCAAATGAAATTCCTGCACTTCATCCTTGCTCTGGGCTGGGCAATCAGCAGCTGCTGTCGAGGGCTGTAAGGAGGCAGTGGTGGGGCATACAAAGCAGTTGTGTTAGGACTGAGCAAACAGGACTAATGGGGAGCAAGGCCGGGAGCAGAGACAGAAATATGGCAGAATAAGATTCATTAGGGATCAGATTCAATAACTGTAAAATGATGAGAAGTTTATGATCAAAGGCTTACTTCGAGCATTTTAATGACATAGTCATTTAATCCGTTTAAAGCAGATAGATAAGGAGTTAAGTGAAATCTACAGCAGCTGCCTTTCTGAGCTGTTTATGAACCTGTTCCAGGCTACAGATCTCTGTGAAAGGCACAGGATGGATGCTTGCTGTAGTAATTGTATAGTATATAACAGGCTACCAGGCTTTACAGCCTCATTTACATATGAGGTCGGTAAAACTTAATGCAAACACTTGTGGTTCGTGTTATTAGTGTGTGGGGTTCCTCAGCTATTTCCAATGTGTGTGCTACTAGCAAGAGTACAGAATGAGGGAAAGAGCAGAGTTATTTAAAAACCTTTCTGTGCCAGGATATTTCATTCCTGTGGGTGTATTTCCTCTGGAAGTAACATCAGTATAGGCTGTTGTGGTGACAAGATTCAGATGGGCTCTGACACTCAGACCACCAGGTCATCAACCATAGGAATTATGCATCAGAAAAAACCCAGGAGCGTCAAGGGGGCTCACAAATTCTTTCCCATCCTTTCCTCCTACTGTTGCACTTTTGCCACCCTGTGTCTCTCTCTCGGGGACCCTCCTTGGTTGGTTAAATTCCTTCTCATCTTTTCTTGACAAGCACTTATGAAATCTCATGGGACCCTTGGTGGCATTTTGCTGCCTGTGCCCACAGAGTACAGCTCAACTCAGTCCCTCATTCTCACAAGCTTTTAGACTCCTGGACACCAGGAATTACAGTGCTGGAGTACCTGTGGACTGCTCCTTTCTCTATTTCTCAGGTATTCACTCTCCCCTTCAAAACTCTCCCAAACGCACACACAGGTTTATACCAGCACTTACCCTCCTACATCCCACCTGCTCCTTCCCTTCCCCTTGGTTAAACCCTTGGTCCCATGCACACACTGCTGTGCAGAAGCAAGCAGAGGGGGCTCTTTCTCTACTCACAGCTCGAGGCTTGGAGAGCTGCTGGAAGCAAAGTAGCTGCTGCTGCTGCATTGTTTAAGGCCATGTTACAGCCTCGGCTGTGCGTGCTGCAGACACAAGATCAGAGCTGCTATCGAGCTGGTGGGGAGCAGGGAGAATTTCCCAGGGCTCCAGGCCATCTTGTTTTCTACTTGCACAGAAAGTTGCTGTCCTGCAGTGGTATTGATTAGTTTTAAAATAGGGAGGTGATAAATGGAGATTTCAGGTGGTTCTGGTCAATGTGACTGCAAGGGATGGAGCCATTTAAATCGAGTCTGGAATATCTTACCTTACCTCATGCTGGTTTTCCTAGGAGGGATCTGCTTATGGCTAAGAGGAACAGTGTGTTCCCATGGAGGGGTCTTCTCAGCTCTCTTCACTTGTGCTTTGCACAGGAACCACCTGCATCCTCTTCCTCCAGCTCCTCTCCCCCACGCCAGCTCCCTTTCTGCTGTGGTGTTTGGGATGCCTGTCACAGCTGCTCAAAGGCTGCTGCATGTCTGAGAGACCAGCCAGGGCTGAAGGTTACAAATCCCTTGCAGCATCCCCTGGCAGCCAGGTTATAGATCAGGGTGTAAGCAACCTTGGGACCACTGTCAATCTGCATGTTCCCATTTCCTGAAAGGGAATTGGAAAATATTTGTCTGCTTTGAAAATAAGTAAAATTTGTCTTTTGAAATGCTGGCACTAGCAGACAAATCTCTCATTACTCCATTCCCCTGTTGCTCCCCTGTGTCCCTGTGTTTTTTCAGCTACCATTCTTTCTCAAGAGCTTAGAGATTGAGCACTTGAGAGTTCACTTGGTAGAAAGTAATATACAAAACCTGGATTTTAATTCATCTTCTGCCTTCAAGTACCTTGTTCTTTGAGGGTACCTGTTACACTCTATTTACACATGACTAATTCAGTGGTGATAGTGCTTTGAACTAGCAGCAGCTGCCCAGATGAGAACTGCAGTGCAGCACAGTGACTTACCCACAATAAAAGTAGTTTTCCACCCCTAACCCTGTGTCACAAACACTGAAATAAGTTTTTAATCTCTTGAATGCAAAGGTTGTCTGTGGTAGGACAAAACCCATCCCTGATAGAAGCCCGAATTAGCAATAAGGTTGTTGTAAGGAAAAAACTCAGGACTCAGGCTCCCCTCTTCAGTTATTTATAAATATTTGGTCAAGTAAGCTTATGTCTGGAAAAGCAAAACCTCCATGTAGATGATCATGAAGGGGGAGAGGCAGGAGAAAAAGCTCAGCAGCAGCAAGAGGGGGATGGTGCCAAAGCAGAGCTGGGGATGTGGCTGGGTTAGTGACTGCCCAGGTCTGGCAGCTGGAGGTGATGCCACTTCCAGCTGTTGTGGGTGTGACTGAGTGTAAGTGGCTTCTGTGGAATCTGTAGATAATCTCCCTGAAATGTGGTTGCTTGTGCTGTGAAGGAGGTGCCCAGGCCCTTGGCCACAGCAGTCTCTGTTGGCACAGTGTGGTTGGGAGATCACAGAGGGAGGAAAACAATTCTGAAAGAAAAAGGTTTTGCAGTAACACATTTCCTTTGAGCATTTATTACACCTGTCCAAATCCATCAGGTTCAATCCATTGTCAGATTCTGGCACAGTTCAGTTTGCCTGGAGCAGCTCTGGACTTCTTTGGGCACAGCTGGCTGATCTCCACAGGGCTTACATGGGCTGCCCAACCTGGTAACCCAAAATCTGCTGACCATCTCACCTGGCAGAGCAGCACTCCTTGTTCCTTGCCTGGCAGTTTTCCATTTTTTTTTTCCATAGGAGACTATCTCATTTAACAGCTTTTGAGAGAAGCAAACACATTTGTGTGTGGTTTGACTTAATATACAAGCTGCAGAGCTGAAGTGAAGGCACTGATCAGTTCTTACAGTTGAGATAACATTCAGAAAACAAATTAGGGTTTGCGGTTGGTACGGATCCAGGCAGAATTCATAAAATTGAATAGTATGTTCAAGTTGAATGTGGACAAACTTATTATGGATCCAGAGAAACCAGGCATGTATTGAGGAGCTAGAGATATTTGTGATTTTTTTTTTTTCTTATTAGTATAGAGAGGCAACCATGTTATGGTCTCCTGTAGGGCATTTGTAACGTGGGTTAGAATTACTGGCAGTGGCAAGGAGGTAGCTGGGGGGAACAGACCCTGAGGGTAGTGGGCTGGGTTTTATCTGTTGCAGAAGACCAGTGTGCAGCTGGCTGGTGAAGCTGGCTTTCCCAGTGTGGCAACTCATGATGTTGCAGGTCTTTCCTGAGGGCAGAACCATAAAATTTTATCTGTCTGAAACTGTGCTTGAGGCACATGAAGAACCACTGTCATATTGTTGTTACTGTGAGTCGTGCATGCTGGAGCAGAAATAATATGGGATTGCAGGGGGAAATTGCGCTTTTCTGCTCCCCTTGCACTCTGCAATCCTTCAGGTACCTCCCCAAAAGTGCTCAAGATTTGATGCCCTCCCTTCAGAGGGCAGCTGTGGGAGACTGGCACCTGGATGTTGGGTAGAAGTGTGAGAAATAGTTTGCTAAAGCTTTGGCTTTAATGAAGATGAACACATGTGCAGAATGGTTATTTTACAAAGAACATGTACACATGGTCAGGGGTGTTGCAGATAGAAGTGTGTTCGTGTTTTGTGACTTGTAGAGCTTTCACATCTCAGTCCATCTTTGTTTCTCTCTTCATCATCTCTCAGAAAAGTAGTTCTTAAATTGACTTTTCTCCCTTGAAATCAGGATGGAGGCTCCCTAATGTAAAGCCTGGGGATCAAGAAAGATGGCAGGCGACAAATCTGTTTCCATTCTCTGATTTTTTGCACTCTTAATCACCAAATAACCCTTGTAATTTTCCAATGAGCTGGATTACATCTGTATGGATGAGCATCCACATGTTCAAGTTGTCATTATGACTGTGAGAAAGACATCTCCTTCAGGGAAAAAAAGCACAATCTCAGTGGCTAGGTCTTAAGTATCATTCTGATTTTCCATCACCTGAGGATTTGAGCAGCCTTGCCACTCTGGAATATTGAAATGAACATAGATTTGAAAGTATTTTTATATTTAGAGGCATTGATTCTAATATAATTTTGCTACAAATTAAAACTCTCCTTGAAAAAGATTAAACTGTCAGTGATAACATCTAAGTTCTTGTTATGTCTAAGAGGAATAAATGCTGAAGTTACAGAATTGTCTGGAGGCTTATAAAGTAAGAGAGGGAATTAATGATATGAGAGAGAATGGATAAAAGTATTGGATAACACTTTTTTTTTGAATTAGAGGAAGTGGAATGAGTTGAATTAAGAGGTTTATGGCCAAAAAGAATACTCATTACTCTGATATAACACAAAAATACAGTTTTAAGAGAAGCCTGTCCAGTGACTTGTGGTTGCTCCATAGACTCTTTTTAATAAGATATCAAGTATTGATTTAAAGACACTAAATAACAGACAATGTATTGGTTTCCCTGGTTAGCCATCCCTATTAAAAATATATATTATTTCCATTTCATTGGCTTCACCATGAAGTGAAGCTATTGGGTTCTCTCTGTGCTTTTGTTTGCTACATTAAAGAACCATTTAGTGTCAGATTTCCACGGAAAACCCAGATCAAATTGCTTCTGCCTTCTCCATAGCAAATGAAATAGTTTGATTTCCATTAATTTCTCAGTGGAAGATGTGGTTTTTTTCAGACCATGAGTCATTCACAGACATCTTCTCACCACTTTCCTTAATTTTCAACAACAGCCTCACGCCTGCACACCTCACCTGGGTGTGATATCACTGCAGGGGTCTCATCAGCGCTGCCTTCAGGGACAGTATTGTTTCTTTAGTCCTGCTCAATGATACATAAAGATCCTGGCTGTTCCTTGTCTTTTTTTCTCCCCACAGCATTAAATTAGAGCTAACCCTTAGTTATTAGCTGTGGCCTCCTCACAGACACTGTCTTCCAGAAAGCACCTGCTGTGTTGTGTACCTGAGGCTGTTCTGCTCTCTGGGATCTCTCACACTGCATTTGAATTCATAGGGAATGATTGTGCCTGTGCACAATCAGATTTCTAGGCTCTCTTTGTGGGCTTTATTGTTTGCTACAATTCTGCCTTTGTGTTATCTGCATATTTTAGTAAGGCTTTATTATTTTCTTATGCATCTTAGAGAATGTATGCTGTATACGATCGGCCAAAGAAGCAATTTTGTTGGGAAAGTAACAGGGAAATGTCACTATTAGTTCATCAGCTTTTGGGCCATTTAAAAACTGCCATAGTCTGATTTTGCATCATGCTGGTTTTAAAAGAAAATGCGATTTTGATACCGAGGCAAATATATTACAGAATTTCTATTCTGTAATGTCAACACAGTTATCTTAGTTAACTAGACTTGAAATCTCTTCAAGTCTGTTTGACAAGCCCTGTTTTCCATGAAATTGTGTTACTTGCTTTTTCTGATCTTTTCTTCTAATGGAGTTATGTATCTGCCCTGTCTTGTGAGTTAAGGAGATTCAGTTTGCTGCATTCTGGAAGCTTCATGAAAAGTGAACAAGGCAGCAGATAACTCGATGTGTATGAGGCGAGCTGGTTAATCTCATTTTTCAGTCTTCACACTCTATTCACCAGCCAGTGCTGTCTCATTCCAACTGCAGTAAAACGTGCAGATCAATACTGCCAATGGGTGATTAGCAATTTGCAAACTCCAGTAAGTGAATACATCCGAGTCAGGGTTTGAAGTTGGAGAAGAAAGTGGAGGAGGAGTGATTGAGTGGGCTGAAATAATGAAAACGGATATTTCCTCTCAAGTGAAATGTAAGCATTGTTGAGCTCTGTTAAGCAAGATGATGGCAGAGATTTGTAGTCCTTTCACAGTGATTACAGAAAATAATATTTTTTTCTGAAATCACTAACATCAAATGTGCTTTTCCCTTATCACCCCTCTTGATCTTTTTTTCTTCTGCTGTTGACCTGCTGGAGGATAAAAATGTCTAAATTTATGCAAGGGAGATGTTTATCATTGTTCTTGAGGCCACTTTGTGCTTGTTCAGTCAGATGAATTCCAAGGTGCTTGTCTACTACTCAGTTTCAGGCAGCAGAAGATCCCTGGTTTCTGTCAATATATTCCATACCAAAGACAATTTGGGGTTCTGCTCAGGAAAATAGCTCAATAAATACCTTTAGCTCCCTTGGAGACCCTGTGTACTGCCAAAAAGTTCAGCTGAAGTAGCAGTAATTTTAAGGTACTAAAACTGCATTAAAAACAAAACAGTAACTGAAATATGGGAAAGGAGCAGGTAGTTCCTACAAGGAAGGAAAATTGCATTCTCCCTGGCAAATGTGCTCTGACCCCTGAAGTACAGGGTGATTGTGTGCTTAAAGATACCATCTGAAAATCTGAGGTTAGAGAAGTACAGGAAGGCTCTCTTTCAGGTTTGCTCAAATGAAGTTGAAAAGATGCCTTCTCAATGCAGCCAGGCTGTGTTCCCAAGTTATCATCTGCTGTCTAATTAAAACTTAATGGGAAAGAAGTAACTACCATAGTGTAGGAGCATGTTGTGGTAGCTGTAGTGTAAGGCTGAGCTGTCCTCTCCTCCCTGGATTGTTACACAAAGGCTGCAGAGCTGGGTTCTCACTGAGAAACAGCAGAAAAGCAGAATTTTCCCCATCCACCAAAGCCTGAGTTTTATACAGGAGGAAGTACTGTGTTTTGGAGGAGGTTTTGTAGGGTCTTAACAGTCCAGAGATTGACCTGGCAGTCATAATTCTGGGAAAACCTAGCAGTGAAATTTAAAATCATTGTCCCTTTGCATCTCTGTGCAAAATGTGCTGGTTGCTCTCCAGTCCATTAGCACAGTGACGTAAAACTGGTGAAATAAAATCAAACTGGAGGCAGGACAGTTGTATTTCAGACCATTAAGTCATACACTATTGTTAGTGTCTACCAAATATATTTCAAGGTACATTCAAATTGGGTTTGGCTCAACTTTGCAGCAGTCTAAATCTGAATAAGGAAAATGTGTTGTTGGGGATGAAGGGATGTAAGTCAAGTTTAGCATGTTTGACAGAGACATTTTGCTAATGGGTTGGTGATCCCAGTGTGACTTTTTAAAGCGTTCTCCCATATCTTTGGTTCAAACTGCATTTACTTGAAAAGACATGAATAGTAATTGAAGCTTTGCAGGCAAGCAAGAAGTATTTTCCCCCAGGGAAAGCCGAGAAGGGATGTTTAAGCAGATGGCTGTGCTGATGGAAGTCCCCATGTGAACAGTCTGCCCCAGCACGTGGGGTATGAAATGCTGGGGGATGTAGTTGATGTCACCTACAGAGATGCAGCTGAAATTGTGAAACCTGTTCTCTTGCCAGAGGTGGTTTTCTCTTTGTCATAGGAATAGAAGAGTTTAAACTGAAATTTTGCTCCCTTGCCAAGGCTCAGATGAATTCCTTGTGCCATCTGCTCCTTCTCCCCTCTCTGCTTCATCTTACCCTGTGATGTTGCAGCTTGAAATTCCCCTTCACAGCCCAGGAATTTACTCCTGTGTGAAGACTTTCTTGTCTTGTCAGTACAATGGGTAAAGCACAACCAAGTTACCAGCTCTTGCTTTCTCAGGCCCTACATAACTAGTGAGGGTATTGATTTAGTTTTGATGTGATGTAGTTTATAAATATGCATGAGGATTTTGGGTTATTTAACTGCGCTTTTTAATTCTCCTTGCATTGCTGACTCTTCTAGTTGAGGCTTTCTTTGTATGCACAGCAACCTCTTCCATGACAGCCCTGTTCTCACTGCCTGGGACATCTCTGATGTTTGTTAATCCCAAGTCTGTAGAAACTTTTAATATTCAAGGAATAAAAGGAGACAAAGTGATGCCCTTCTGCACAGGGACCAGGGGAGCAGAGTCCAGCTCTCCAAGGAGTTGGGTGAGGAAACCTGGGGCAAAAAGGAAATCATCACAAGGTAGGGAGAAGGAAAGAGATGGAGGAGACCTTTTTCAAGCTCCTAGAGAAGGGAAAAAGAGTTCTTTTCATCAGGGATCCTACAGCTTGCTTAAATTTAAAAAAGAATTAACCTGATCAAATGGTGAAAAGGGAGGGAAAACCAAACATTTGTCTGTTTGCCTTGAGGAGATAGAAGAGAATGTACCATCTGAATTGATATTTGGATGTTTTAGAGACTCAGGTCTCTTAGTTGAGAAAGAGCAGAGCAAACAGAAGAGAGTTCTGCCTGCTCAACTCAACTAAGGGAACCTGCAGGGACTCCTCATGGTGAGTAATGTGGTGACTGCATGGATAAAGGGATGGTATGCACATGGATACATGTTTTCCTGAGATGTTGGAAGCTTTCTCACTTCTCCCTCTACCCAGTTTTCCATTACTAGAGGAATTCCCACCTGTACCTGGTTGGACACTGAGGTGATATTGGGGAAGATGAGCTCTGCCCAGGGGCAAGACAGCCACCACATCACTGTGAAGTGACTGTGACAAAATGAATAAAACCTGGCAGTTCTGCTGTTCTGCTCTTCCCCTCTGTGTGTTGCAGGGACATGTTTTGTTTTCCTCCTTTTCCTTGGCCACAGCAGAAGGTGTGTGGGAGGCAATAACCCCTCCAGAGAGAGAGGCTGCACTGGAGCTTGTTTAACCTGCAACACATTTGCTGTAAATCCCACTCAGACACTGCCCAGCTGCTCGAGGAGACTGTCAGAGATGAGTCCTCCAATCCACTTGTGTCTGTCATGGTTTCTGTGAGACAGGAAAGGGAGCTTGACTTGCTCTTTGAGTGGAAATGCTTCCAGCTTGAGGCAGCAGTCTGGTGATGGTGATGGGTTAGCTCAGGGGGCAGCCAGGGCTGAGGGTGCTCATTCATTCCCTCAGACACAGTGGGCTTGCTTTCTGCCCTGCCAGGTTGGAATTAGACTTGCAAGGACATACAATAATACTTTTATATTCATTAAATGACAGGATCAAAATGTCCTGGTGCACTTAAAGCCTTTAGGAGATTCAGCATTGCTGTTGGGGTTGACCTCAGCATCCAGCCTGTGCCATGTTATTGCTGTACAAATACACAATGTGATTGACAGCACTTCTTGTCACTTGTTTGTCAGGCTTTTGTATGCTCAGATGAACTTTGATGCTTCCATGAAGGCTTTTACATAATTTTAAATTATGCATCTTTCTTTTTATACCAGATAGTATCTAAAAAAAATACCCGTAGAGGTTTTGCTTTTTGCTAATGAGATCCATTAACTGGAAAATCCTATTACATTGCAGTTTCACTTTGCTTTATAAAGTCTTGAAAGCAGGACCTCTGCTGTCATATTCTTACTCTTCCCTTCCTGTCTGGATGCTGATGGTCCTGGTCTAGCACAGCCAGTTTGTGTTGTTTCTCTCTTCTGGGATCTCTCCTTGAAGTCCCGTTCCAAAGTAGAGCTTTACCAGGAAACACAGAATTATGGAGGCATTAAAGCAAGATTTATAGAGCATTTTCAGGAAGGAAAGCTTTGAGTGGCTGAATATCTGGATTGGAGTGAATACTACAAAAAACCTTCAAGTGTCTCCTGTCTTCCTGCTCTACTGAACAGTAACTGTATGTGCATGTTGCAGAATAAAAAAGAGAGCAGAAAAGAAATAGTTAAACTTTTTGGTAAACTGTGTGTACTTCTCTTGAAAACCTAGGTTTGGTCTGACACCTCTCAACAATATTTTCAACCACAGTTACTTCATTTGTATGGGAAAGTTGATAGAATTTTTTTTTTGAAATTCAGATCTTGAGAGCCAGCATTTCTCACCACATAAAGTTAAGACTTATCTCTGAAAAGGAATTTTTATAACTCACACTATAAGCTCTTTGGGGCTGTTTTCAGAACCTATGTGCTTTTTATTTTCAGTGTCTTTATCAGAGGTTTTTTGAAGCAGCACAGGTCTCCTCTGCACACTACCAGACTGTAAATAATAGCAACTTTTTGTGGACTTTGTTCTCAGGAAAGACAGGAATCCTTGACTTGAAAAAAGTAGTATAGAAACCCTGGAATTCAAGTGCCTAGGTGGTAACAAACCATCCTAGAGCAGACTATGATTTTCTTCCATTTCAATAAAAGGAAGAGCAGCAATTGAAAAGGACACTGAACATTTTGGATACATTTTTTCTTTTAGATTATCCCAGCTTCATGTCATTCTCTGTCTCTCTGTCCTGACTCTTAACCTTCTTGTCACGTTTGTTTGCATCCCAGACCTCATCTGAATGCCTCACTCAATGCAAATTACAGCCTTGCATCCTCCAGGGAGCAACACGTTTGAAAGAGGTATAGAAACCAGATCTCCTTTTAAAACTGTACCTGAAGGGCTTCTGCACCACTGCTAAGACATTTTATTTTATTGCTCCCACTGTAGCAGTGTCCAAAATGTGTTACATGTTGTACCCAAAGATATGGTGTGATGTTAGAGCAGTGTGATCAGGGTGATTAAAGCTTTTTTGTCTGTGATACAGCCTAACTCCAACCACCTCCCTGTCTCATTGCTAATTTGCTGTAGATGCTGTGGTGAAAGAGGCCATAGGGAGGAATATCAATGAGCATGGATAGTGTGGAGATCTGTGCAGGAAGGAAGAGAAAAACCCCTGTAGAAGCATTTGTGGGAGGAGCAGCTGTTCCAGGTGGCATTGCTAATGGAGAGGGGAAGGTGATGGGGGTTACTCATTGCTCCTGAGAGCCAGGATGTGCTGTTGGGCTGGTGGAGGAGTTCTGGGGATGAAGAGGCATAACTCACACAACACAGAGTGTCTTCACTCTTCTGGGGTGTTCAGGTGATGAAAGGTTGCCTGAATCAAGGTGTATCAACAAGAGGCTGCATCACCTGGGCAAGGAGAAAGATCTTCCTGTTTTGCAGAAGAAGTAGCAGGTGTTGTTCTAAGAACTGGCTGAGATAATGGAAAGGTTGCCCCAGTGAATTTCTGCTGCCAGCTTTCAGTGGTATGCGTGTGCAGATGTGCCCAAAAAAAAACAGTGGAGAGAGACAAAGGGTAGGGAAGCAGCATGAGACCTGGTGGGAACAAATGAGCCTTTTCCCAACATCCAGCACCTTCTGTTTTAGTTTTTGCCCCCCACAACTGTTTCTGATGTCAAGCATGCACACACTGGCAAAGCTACAAGGAGCAGGTGGTGGTTGTTGCTTATTTGTTCATTTGCTTTGTCTCATCTTTGCAATCCATTTTTGTTAATACAGCTCCTGTTCCACAGGCTTTAAAGATCCCTTGGTGTGGTTATCTTGTGTGACAGAGGGAGCTGGGGCTGGTGAGCGTGCTGTGCTTTGTGCCCTGGGTACAGAGGGAATTCTTTGGGATGCAGTTTACTTTGGGTATTACTCTAATCACTTTAACAAGCCTGAGCAAAGAAACAAAAAGAACAAAACCAAGAAACAATTTCCATTAAAATGGCATTTCCTGAGGTAAGATTAAGCTTTCTGAGGCTGCCTTGTATTGGGTACAGAAATGCTTCCAATAGCCTTTTCTATGAGACAGTTGAGTAACCAATTATATTTTTTTTAAGCTGTTAAAGTTGAAATAAAATTTAGGTAGATCAGGAGAAGCTGCTTACCTGAATAGTCAGGCAGACTTTAGTTAATAAGGTACTACAGCAAGAGCTGTAGTTTTTGGGGACCTTGCATGTGTCTTTCAGGTGATAAATTCCAATTTTGCCTTCCTGCTGGTTTTGTTTTTTTTTTCTCCTCCATGTTTGAGCGAAATTTCCGATGGGTATTGATGCAGGACTAGCAGCAGACAATTCCTGACATAAATGCTGAGCCATTAACTGTAAGCTGAAGATAAACACGTTCAAAGATGACTTCTAATGATATGTGACTTGTCTGCTTTCATAACTCAGTGGAAGCAACAGGGTGTTCATTAGCTGTGTGCAGAGCCTGTGTGGCTGTGTTTACCCACAAATACCACATGTTTGCAGTGAAGCCAGACAGTCATTCCAGAAACCCCAAGCCTTGGGAAAGGCATGCTTGAGCTGTGTGAAGGATCTGTGGTCAGGAGGAGGCACTGAATCCCAAGAATAAACCTGCAGCTCTCCAAAAGCAGCATCAGCTCTTCTAGCATCAGAAATCTGGATTTTGCAAGAATTCAGTAGCTGGAGCCTGACACAGTGAAGGACCAGCTAGACACCTTGAGTAGCATTTTGTCACATTTTGTCACATTTTGTGCTGTCTTTGGGCATTCAAGATGTGCCACCTCTGTTTTAGTCCAGGATTTACCAGAGTGTACCACCAGGCTCTGCCAGCAGTGAAGTACCATCCTCTGCTCAAGAGTTCAGAAGTTCAGTTTTGGACATTGACCACCTGCATATACCCAATTACCTGCTGTGTGTTAGTGTTTACAATTTAAGCTACTCTTCTGCCTGCATGAGGTAGTAAATGGAAGCAGGAGCATTCCCAGGCCAGTTGGATGCTTTTCAAACACATCTCTTCCACCATCCCCCCAACTGATGCTTTATGTTTTATATCTGTACATAAGAAACTTTCCCATCTGTCTCCTACAGCTAGATGCACTCTTTATTTCAACAATTCTTCCAAGGTAACTACTGACCCATTTAGAGCTGATGTAATCTACTGAGCTCCTTAAATCATTTCTATTTAAGTTCTCCAGTACTGAATGATGCATCCCAGTCCAGAAACCTGGGAGATTTGTCTTTTAACAAGCCAGCATGGGAAGAAATTCCTTAGCTCAGGAGGCAGCAGTGTTTGGGTGGCTCTCACAGTGCACAAGAGTCACATGAGGAGGAAATGGTCCTTTCCTTGAAGAGCTTCCAATTGCCAGCCTTTTCTCAGCAGGGCCAAGCACAAGCTGTTGCATTGCCAGCCAGCAGTGATTAAGCTCAGCTGTCCATATGCTCCACTAGAATTTATTGTGCTGCTCAGAAATCGCAATCTTTTAAGGCTGATAGATACCAAGACTGAAAAAAATGAAGTACTTAAGTGTGTGTCAGCCCCATCTATGGGTTTTGATGATTCTGCTTGCCAAAACATTAAACAGAAGGAGCTTGTGAGGATGTGAAGTCAGCTGAAAATCCTTCACAGTGCCTGCTGACTTTGTATCCTGACAGTCATTGCCTTTTTTTGGGATGTGTGGACTTCTTTAATTTCATTAGTGGTGTTAGATAAACATATTCACACCAATGGAGACTATTCCCTTTGCTACCAGCTCTACCTTCTGATCAGAAATACTTGCAGCAGATGAATAGACCTTAAATGGAGTTGTTAAGCACTGAATGTTTCATCAAATGCAAAGTGGTCCACATGGTTTTAAGTATTTTATTCTTACCTGTGTGCCTGTGGAAGTGAGTGGAGTAGAGAGAAAAGCTTTTATAGCTCCTGAAGAAAGACATTGCTGAATTGGGACTGTGCAGTTTTCAAACAACCAGGAGGAGAGGTGCCAAAATAAGTTCATCCCTTTTCAAGGTGCTGTCACTGGCAGCTTTCATTGTTCTTCTAAACAACTCCTCTTCTAAAGGAAAAGTTTCTGTTTCTCAGAGATTAAAGCAGTCCTGTCTTCATTCATTGCTTTGGCACTTGACTGATTCTTCCCTAATGGGCAGATTACTTAGGAAGTTTTTGAGCTGTAATTTCAACACGTAGACCAACATGCTGACTGTTTGACAATAATATAGTTTTAAAAAATGACACATAGCATCAGCACAATTATCTCCCTGGGGTGGTTTTTTTTCAAGCTGAAAGATGGAAGTGAGAGGGGAGGCAGCAGCATCTGACTCGAGCTTGTACCTCGGTTCTAGATGACAAATTGGCCCTGTTACAAATTCTTTTTTCCATAGTCTTTTGTCAGAAAGTTTATTGATAGCCAGAGTCTTACTAAATAGTTCTGCCAGAGTGTGCTTGGAACACATTGCATTAAGGCAATATTTGTGTGTGGCATCTGCAGTGCTTGTCTCACATAGAGACTCCACAGCTGGGACAGCAGCAATGGGCTGGTTCATGAGAGAGCTTCCCTTGTGGATACCCTGGGGTACATGTCTGGAAGGTTGAGGATAATGCAGCAAAGCAACATTATTTCACAAACTGTGGAGCATTTTAACACGTGGAATCAACAAAACATCTCTATAAAATGTCTGGTGCCCTTCTGAGAGCCAAAAAAAAAAAAGGTTTCCCTGCCTTAAGCACCAAATCAGCTAGTTAACATCTTGCTTTCCAGGAATGAGTGATTCACTTTTTAAAGTGCTGACCAGGTTTGATTGCCATCAGTCAAGGTATTTATCGCCTCCCCCTAAATTGAAGCTCTGTGTACATTTTTCTGACAAATCTGAATTACTTGTTCAGTGTTATTGCTGAGAAGAAGAATCAATGAATACCAGCAGTTCTCTTTAGCCCAAGTAATTTTCTCTTCAGAATGTCTACAATTTCTGGTTTAGAAGGTATTGGGGAAAACAGGGGTAAAGAGGGGATGCTGCTGAGACACTGGCAGTAATGTGTTATCTTTGCTGGCTGAGGCACTGGCCATGATGTGCTGATGAGCAGAACGAGCTACCAGGTTGCTGCTGAATGAGGCAGGGCTGGGATGGCTTTCCAGCAGAGCTCTGTGGGTCACACATCGATTGCATTGCCCAAATGTCCCACATTTCCATCTAAAGGCACCATGAGCTTAAGTGGATTTGGCCAAACCTCACATTGAGGCCAAGTTTCCAAACCTGCAGCACGATTTTCACGCTTCTTGGAGAAACCAGGGATACATTACTGTTTGTTACAAGATGCTTTTTAACTCTGCTAAGCAATACCTCCTTGCTTGTGTTGGTTCAGCACAGAAGCAGCATCTGGAGCTGTGCCTGGGCAGCTGTTTGGGGAGTCCCAGCTCCTGTTCAAGGAACGTGGCTGTCTCTTCTGTGCCTGCCTTTCAAATGCCACTGTTTGGTTCTTCCTCTTCAGTCACCCAAGATTAGAAATGATTTTCTAAATGGGCAAATCTGTTTTAGGTCTTCTCTCCCAGTGCCTGAAGCAATTTTCCAGGCTTCTGCTGCACAACTGAAAGGACAAAATTATGATCAGTAAGACTAATTTATTGTAGGTGGAAGTGCAGTTGACAGAGAAAAACAGCAATTTACATTTTCCAGAACGAAAGGGATTCAAGGAGGATGTTGTTTGCTTTCTTCAGTCCCTGGTTTCCTACAAGCATTAGGGTTTCATGTGTATCAAATGCTAGTGAGATTTTAATGCTGCTTTGATGTCTCTTGAATTTAGCAGTTTCCAGCCATGGGTCTTCATAGAGCCAACCCTAAACCACTCATTATTTTCACAACACAAAGTCACCCCCAACCTTCAGAAATTTGGGAAAAACACTCCAGATGTCCCAAGCTGTGATACTGTTTTGACTTTCTTTATTACCTACACATGAGACCCATCCCTTTCATCAGACTCTGCCTCTGGTCTGCACTGTTTCCATGGAAAGCTTCCTGCATTTATTTGGAACTCCAGAGAGTGCCAGTAAATTTCCTGGAGACTTAAGTAAGCTCTGCTTGGTACAACTGTGAGGTGGCAGCATGCTGTGGTGGTGAGGAGCAGCTCTGAAGATGTGGTTTCTTTTCTGCCATGCTGCTGAGGAACCTGGAACCAGAGACTGCATCTTTCCATAGCTGCACTCCCCTCACATACTGCATCTTTGTTGTCTGCTTTTTGGGCTTTAGGGGGTAGCTCCCTGTGGGGTTTGTACAGGACCTGGCATGCTGGGATCCCTGTCTCACTTGGTTTCTTTTAGGCATTGCTGTAATATAAACCAGCTGCACTAATATTTTAGCTGTAGGGGGAAATGTACTGGTTTGATGTGTGCTGTGTAGAAGAAAGAGAAAGCTACTGCCCCTAGCCCAGAAATGTGAGTAGCATAGCAAATATGTTAGTGATCTCCCAGAAATGTTAAATGAGATGGATTCTGCCACTGCCTTCCTTCCACTGTGGGCTTTTAAGGGATTCTCTTGTCTCAGTGAAGCTTCAGACTGATGTGCTGAGGAGAGCTGGTGAACCCTGAAAACAGGGCTGAGTCCTGGTGATGAGTTTTAGAGCAAGATTTTTCAAGGGGGGCATGTTATGAAAGGAGAGGATGAATGGTCTGAAAGATCTGTAAGAGCCAAAGCACTGCAGCTTCATGGCAGAAAGGCCAGATAGATGATGGGAAAGAATAAATAAACTGCAGGATACACAGATTGGTGCAGTGTGGGTCACAGCAGCCCTAGCAGGGAGGTGGCAGCAGTGTGCAAGGCTTTCCTCACACAGGGATCCTGCTGCTGTGTCTGCAGCACTGGTGATCCCTGCACTGGAGCTGGAATGGTGCTGACAGCCAGGATGAGGAGCTGTGAGCTGTCTCACCTTGGCAGGGGAGACAGGGCCAGAGCCCTTCCCAGCTGGACAGAAGCACCAGCAGCTGCCCAGGGAGAACTGGGATCCACAGCTGACCTGGAGCATCCTCCTGCCAGCCACAGTAAGCCCTGTTTGCAAACTTTGCAGTTGAATCTCTTCCCCTGGAAAACAAACATGAGAGTGAGGAGTGCCCTGACCTGTCTGGAGGAGTCCTGAAGTGCAAATAGCACAAAAAGGTAACGAGCTGAGAGCAAGAGCAGCTTTGTAAATGCCAGTATGTGCTGGGAAAAATATATCTAATGAGCTGGTGTTGCAGCTGTCTTCCTTCTCCCTCTGTGACATCTCCAAGATGCTGCTTGCATCCTTCAGGTCTCACCTGAATTTTTCTTGATCAAGGCTGATGGTGGGATTATTTCTTCTTTTGGCCTGAGTTGCCTGATTGGCAGTTAGGGGAGGTTTGTCTCAGCCTGGCTGTGGCAGTGGGGTCACAAAGCCCTGCTGCTGTGGGGCTGCAGGGCAGTGCTGCCCTCCCAGGTGCTCTGAGCTCACTCAAGGGAGGCTTGGGCAGTAGGACATGCATCCCTGTTCAGTGCATGGCCAGGGGTTGGCAGACCACATCTCTGACTGTGGGAAGGGTTTCCATGAGGTTCCCATGCCTGAGTCTTCCCAGCTCCCTGAAATGAGCTCTTGGACCAGGGCAGACCTCTGGGAGTTCCTCCTTGGCCTGGGACATACACAAGTGATCTCCTTTCTCTGTAACTTGGCTTACACTGTGGAGCAGTGACTCTCTCCTACCCACATGCACAGCTGTGCTCAAACTGGTTTCTCAGAGTAGTTATGAGGAACCACCACACCCCTCTTTTTTTTTTTTTTCCTCTGGGAAGAAAATCCCAGAAGAGCATCTTTGACCATGGTGATAGAAGCTGCTATTTTGTGAAAACCCACAGATTTTTCCACTCTTTCCAGCACTCTTCCAGCAACCATGGATGCTGGAAGATTCTCATATGTCATGGCATGGCATGGCCCAGTTATGGAGCTGTTGTCCTTGAATTTGTCAAACCCATTTTTGATGCCGTTTTGTGTTTGTTGCCTGCCTCTGGGGCAGTGAGTTTCAGCAGTTCACTGCCTGATGAGGAACTTCGCAGTATGTGAATAGAGAATATTTTCAATAAAAGATGTTTGGGAGTGGGATTTTCTGGGGTCTCTTACCAGCAATGACCAGCAATGCAGGATGAAGTTGCTCAGTCTCTGCTCTGGTTTGCATGGAAAAAAACACCACATAAAGTTCTATCACGTCTTTAATGGAAATGAAATGATAAAATTGGGATAATACTTACCTCATGCTGCTCTTGAGGGTTAATTAATGTTTACAAAATCACTTTAGGTCCCGAGATTTAATTGAAGGAAAAATATTACCATATAAAATAGGTTTTTATGCAGGCACTGCTATAGGGTTTCAGCTGGGCAGAGTGCCGTGGCAGCCAGCGTTAGCACATGTTTTACTACATTTATGGTTGTGAGGCTTCCTGTAGTTTATATGAAAATTGTCTCTCTGAAATCACAAATGAAACATCAGTGTTTTCCTCTCTCTTTGAAAGAATATTAATTTGCCATCTTAGGGCTTGACTGACTAGTTAAACTGCTGTAAATACAACTCTCCTTTGAGAAAAAAGGGATGGAATGTCTGTTCCCTTGCTTGGGACGAGCTGATACAACTTGTTAATGCCTCCCCCTTTGGATGCCATGGATTTTGCTGGCTCATATGAGCAATAAATCAGACTGGCACTGGGTGTCCTGCTGTAGTTTAGGGGTGTGCTTGGGTGTTCATTATAATCTCCTGCTATCAAGAGATTTTAAATACAGCTATGAACATTTCTGGAGTTAAATTTGACTGTGGAAGTATCAGCCAGGGAACAATTTCTGTTAAGTGGGGTGTTTCTGTGGGTTTTTTCTGATTTGATTATTTTTTGTTTGTTGTTTCTTTACCTTGTTTCAGGGTTTTTTAAAAGATGGTTTGGCTGACTTCAGCTGTTGCAATGAAACCTTGTCACTGCATGAATGTCACCTTATTTTCTGCTGTAACATTTTTTTCATTTCACAGAGTGATCCAGGCTGGCTGGACTTGGATTGGTTACTCAATGTCCTTTTGTTTTTTTCTGCCACCCAGGGTGACTATGACCCCAGCAGAACCAAAGTTGTCCATCTCAGCATGAACCCCATGAGTTTGGCCAAGCAGCAGCGCCAGGAGGAGCAGCAGCAGCTGCAGGAGGAGTGTGAGAGGCTGAGGGAGCTCGTCAGGGTGCTCAAAGGAGGCGGTTCTGTCTCTGGCAATCTGGAAGGAGTTGGGGGTTTTCAGTCCCCACAAGAAGTTGCAGGTAGGCTGCTGGCTTCTGGTCCTGGGGATGCATTTATTCATCCGTGTTGCCAGAGGAACTGAGTGCAGAAGCAGATGGAGGCATTGCAGACAGTGTGCTTGATGGAGTGGTTATATGGAAAATGAAAAAAGCTGGGTTGATGCAGGAGAGAGTGAATGTGTGGTGGCAATCCTGTGGCAGTGTGGTAGAAGGTGGGTGGTAAGGCTAAATAATAATAATTCATATCATTTGCTCATGATAAATGAAATACCAATACAACAGCCTTCATAGGCTGGTGCTGCCGACAGAATGAAGGGAAATATTTCCTTCCTTTCAGGGCTGGTTTAGCCCTTGAGGTAGTACAGACAGCAGGAAATAACTTTCATAGCTGCAGGGAAGCAAGTGGTTGAAATCTTTTCAGGCCTGGCTTAAAAGAAATTAATATTGTTTATCAGCGTATATGTGCCCCATTAATCACAGCTACATTCAATACTCCATGAAAGCAGAGTACATCTTTCACTGAGCTAAATACATTTCACAGATTCTGTGGCACTCCAGTACAGTCTGTCTTCCTTTCACATACCTGAGTGAGACTTTTTAGTACAGTAACCCCAAAAATCAACGCCTCCAGACATGCTCTCAGACTCTGAAAATCAGGGTAAGGATATCAGTAAAACCTAACCCATCACCTATAATACTGTGAGGGACCAGAAAGAATCAAGTTATGCTGAAGAGCCCAGGAGAAGATACTGCTGTAGCTCTCTCATGGCCTCAAAACAATTTGTTAGAGAAGAGAAAAAGGAAAGAGAACAGGTCTGTGTGGAGCAAACCTGGTGTGTCCCAGCTGTCCATGTCTGGAGGTCAGATCCTACTTCAGATGAGACTGAGAGAGCAGAGCTTTTCCCAAAGGCCACAAGTGCTGGAGACTTCAGACCCACAAAAGAACAGAGCCCTGGTTTAAACAAAATGCAAGAAGGAAACATCTTTCTCTGTTATGAAACCGAAATTCTCAGAAAGTAGGTTGTCTGTTTTCCCATCACTCAAACAATGGCACTTTATTACTGCTGAGAATGTGTTTGTTCCAGCACCTCATAGTGGATTATGGTATTATATAGCCTTAAAAATATGATGGTGAGAAGTGCAGATGGGGTGGTTTATAAAGTGAACAGCTCACTTCATGCTACAAGTAAGTGACAGTTCTGTCACTCCTGTTAGTGAATGCTCTAACAGATGCACAAGCATGAAACATTTGGCAAATATTTTAAAAGACTATTGTCTGCAGGAGCTTCCAGTCTCAGCCCCCCAGTGGGCAGTTCCTGGGGATAACTCTTGCATTGCAATTTGAATTTGAAATGCACTGGGTTGAGGGTTTGAATTGCAGTGGGTGCTGCTGCCCAGTGCCCTTGTCTGTCCTTACATCCCAAGTACCAGGCACTGATGCTGCAGGTCCCAGGGGGGCTGCAGAGGTGGGGTCAGCCCCATGTCTCTGTCACTGATGAGTGAACCTCTGGGGTATCTCCTGCAGTAATTAGACCATCTCTTCTGGGGGAATGTGTTCCTCACATGTGCCTCCTGTGATGTGTTAGAATTATTATTCTGCTGCCTTGCCACGCACTTGCTTTTAGCTGTGAGGTGCCTCTGTGCTGGGATGTTACCTGGTTTGTTGTTAGCTCAGAAGGGATGCATTTTTAAAGCTGTTTTCTCTTCTGCCTTTGATACCAACAGGAAAACAAACAGCTTGCTGAGTTTCAGGGTATTTCCAGCCTCATATTTGTGATCCTTTTTTCTTTTTTTTTTTTCCGTTTTACCCCAGTCCCAAGCTACGTCATTCTGACTTCTGGTGACCAGTTCAGATGGAAGAGAGCATCGTGTTCAGAGCTTAGAATAGAAGGGTGGGAAGTACTTCAGTGTCATTTACCAAAGTCACAAGAGGGCCCTTTGGATTCTCAGAGTGCCTATAAGTGCATCTGGAAGTGGTTCTTGTAAACAAAATAGGAAAAAGCTGTTGAAGGATGGAGCAGCCCTGTGGATGACTCTTTTTGAGGACAGGGTGAAGGTACAGGAAGCCAGGTTATGTGGAAAGATCTTGGGCATTTTTTTCTTGTATTTCATGTGCTTGTATGCATCACTGTCATGCACAGGGCACATTGCCATAAATACACCTGAACTCTCATTTCTGCTGTGGGAACATTCAGCAGCATGGTCAGAGCGTGGGGACTGCAAATGTTGGGATGTGAAGAGATGCTGAGGGTGTGACCACAAGGTTACTGGGTTATTCTGAGCTGGCTTTAAATTAACCAGCTGAATGCCAGATTTGGCCTCCTTGCTGGAGCAGGGAGAGCTCCTGGTGGTTTTGGGGACAGCTGATCAAGTGTGCTGTGCAAGCTGCATCCATTTCTGCATTGACTCTGTGCTGCATCCGCAGGGTGGGTACAGCAGCTGTTCAGCAGTGGCTCAGCAGCATGGATTCGTGTGGCCAGAAAACTCACACTGTCTCCCTCTGGATAAGACATGGAACATCCAGCTTTTGCTGTTTTCTTAGCTCTGCCCACAGGAACAGCTGCCACATGCCTTCTGCTTCAGTGTATTTTCAAGGTGTGAAGTGGGGAGTGTGTGGCAGAAACTCGCTCTGCTTTGTTTGTCACTGTCCAATTGGCTACCCAGGGAGGGAGGTTTGTTGTGCATGATAAGGGAGCGGATTTCTGTGAGTTTTGTGAAGCTGTTTCTGTACAAAAATAACAAGAATTGGAGTTTTTCTTGCACCCCTTTCTGTCAGCTGCAGTCCCCATCTGTCTGTTTATCCAGCTCATTTGTGTGACACACTCAAGAGGCAAATTCAGTTCTCTGAGCTTTTGAGGTGGGAGGTCCCTGGTGTCAGAGTAGAATGAGATGAAGAGAGAGCAAGGACAGAGTAGGAAGAGTGTGGATAAAAGCTGGGAGGACAACAGAGGTCATATGTAAGTTTGCATTTTGCTTTTAGACAGATAGAGGTAAATGTAAGATTTTATTATCCTGTTCTGCCATGCAACCTGCCTGGCTGCTTGGCGAGGTGAGGGCTTTGGGTGGCCTCCAGCCAGGTTTGATGTGTTCAGCAAGCTTATGTGGTATGCAACAGCTATGCTTATGGCTCACAGAATTATAATTACACCAACCAAAAAAAGGCATTAAGGACAATGATGTTGATGGTTTTGATAATAATGTATTGTTAAATCCCTTCATTGGGCTGGAGTGCAGCACATTTCTTCTGATCGTATTTCCGGCTCCTGCGTAGGTAATAAGAAAATTATTACTGTGGACGTTAAAGCTCATTAAATGTGACTCTATTAAAAATCAAGGTTATGCTGGACTTTAAATCTCTTTGAGCATAACTGCTGGAGGCTGCAGCACAGCCTGGCAACTTGCCACGTGGTTCAGTGGCCCTTTCCTCTCATTTATACCATAACAGTCTCTGTTCAGATGGGGACCTATGGAGAGCTATAACAACATCCTGTCCTTTTCCAAAATACAGATTGGCAGTGCAGGCTGGTGGGGTGTTAGGGTGGCAGGGCTGTGGGCTGGAGCTCTGGGAGTGCTGTGTTCCTCTGCTGGGTGGGTAAGAGCAGGGAGCAGCAAGGTCAGACAGCCATCTGGGGAGAGGCTCCGAGTCCTCCTGCCTCACAAACAGGCATGCAGATTGTGACAGCTTTGGAAAGGTGGCACAGGGCATTGCTGCACAGAGCTGAAATCTGTTCCAGTTCTGCATTTCCCTTTCCCATGCTCTTCACACCTTCCCTCCACTGCCCCTTCTGTATTTCAGTCTGTATCTTCTACTTTTTTTTTCTTTCCATCTCCATAGCTTTTCCTAATTTTTTTTCCTCATTTCTCTCCAGGCCATTTCTGTTTAGATCTTTCTTTTTTTTCCCTGTGGGGTCCTGGTAGATCTCTTGATTTCTGGCACTGCTAGAGATGGATTTGGGTCTTAGTTGCAAGCAAATATGTAGGTGGCAGCTAATGGGGAGCTGAGAGAAGTAATGATTTGTAACAAAGCACAGGTAGAAATGAGAGAGAATGGTTCAGGTGCTCCTCATCTCCATTTGTGTTCCTATCTTCAAGGTAATGTGAAGGTAGGAATGGATGATCCATGGAAGCTGGTTCCTGACTAAAAGAATGCAGTACTGCAAATTTTCCATGAGCTCTCATGATTTATTGCTATCCCATAGCTACACTGGAGTGTTCCCTTCTTCATGCAGCTTCTCCCTGTGAGAAAGAGGAAAAGTGCTTTTAATATTCTTTCTGATGAGAGAGAGGCTGGCACCCCTACCAAGAAGGAAGATGGGGAAATCAACTCTGATTCCAACCTGTGGAGAACTTTGGAACTATTTTCCTGAGCATAATCCCACCAAAAAGAAAAGCTGTTCATCCATCTCACTGGTTTCAGTGTCCTTTTCCCCTTGTTAAGGAAAAACTGGGAAAAGGGAGTCCTTGCTGAAGGACTGGGAATCTCACTCTGAGGCAGGTGTTTGGCCCTAACACAGATGCTACACCTGGCTGTCCCCAGCATCACAGCCATGCCAGGGCCTTGTAAAATGTATTTAATTGGATTTAAATTGGGTAATGAATTAATATTAAAATAATCTAATCTTGTTGAAGTGACAAGCCAGAGACGGCAAAATTTGTCACTGTCCCAGTGTGCTTGTGCTTCTGATGAATGTGTTTCTGAGTACAGAAGGTGACAAAAAAGGAGCAGATGGAATTTAGAAGTTGCCATTCTCCATCCACAGTTGGCTGAGCTGTTGGTGCTTGGAAGCCTTGGTGCTTCCTGCCATCTGTGTAGGGAATCCACACATGATGGGGGCTGCACCTGTGAGTGAGACCTGAGTCCACCTGATGGAGGATTCTTCCACCACCTCAGCTGCTGCTGGGTGCACATGGGGAAGTGCAGCCTCCATTCCTCACTTTGTGCCCATCCCTCTCAGCATCCCACTGGTCAAATGGGCTTGGTGAGGGCAGCTCTCCTTCAGTCTCATCCTGCTAGTTCCCCTTCACTTGTTCTGAAGGAATTGCCTTTGTTCTAAAGAGAGGCAAAGGTCCAGGGCATTTGCTGCCTCAAATGTTAAGGGACTTGTGTTAAAAGCAGGATGTTAGCCTTTGTGCCCTGCCTGTATCTCAGTAAATTGCTTTCTGCATATCCCAATTTCATCTGAAGTTAATAAAGAGCTTGACTTTGCCTCTGGTGCTTTGCTGTGCACTGATGAAGGTCTGTCCTCTCTCACTCCAGAGATGGCCACATATCCTTGATGAGGGAAGAAAACATCCCCTACTGCTACCTGCATCTGAGATGTTGCATGGCATCAGTGTGCAAACCACAAATGATCTGGAAAGCAGCACAAGGGATGAGAGTTATTAGCAGCAGTCCTGACCCACTGGGAGCTGCCTGCCCTCCCATGCTGACTCCACAGGCTCCATGGGGCCATCCCTCCAGCTCTCAGCTAATTCTCATTATTGTTTTTATGGTGCTTTCTCTTCTGCAAGACATTTAGACCAGTCTGGGACATGAATTGTATATTAAGACTGGGAATAAGATGATAGTTTAAATAGAGGTTGCCTTGATTCCTTTCATTATTATCAATATCCCTTTGTCTCAGCCCAGCACTAGAGATAGCCAGGTGATGCTGCTAAATACCTGTTTTCATAGAAAACTCTAGCAGGGTTGTGATCTTCTGTACTTTATGCAAGACAGGGTTACAGTGGTCAGGAGAGAGTCCCCAAATGGTGTCAATGGGTTTGGGCAGTGCAGCCACAAGGGGAAGATACCTTGAAGCTTTTGTGTGTTCTGATTCAGCAACAGTGCCTTTGATGGTAAATGCTCTGCACTACTGAAGGCACTACAGGCATCTGTAAAGGTCCTGGCTTGAATGAAAGTCCAGTATCTCAAGAGGGCTGGAAGAAATGTCTTCTGGTCTTTAAAAAAAACTGCTTTAATCATATAGAGTATTCATCAGCCAGAAAGATTCCCAAGGGTTTTTTTGGAGATAATACAGATATGAAGTCATGCAGCACTGAGGATATTGCAAGCAGTGAGCCCTGCCTGTGGCAAGATGCCATGAGTCTGTTGAACAAGCAGAGACTTGCCCTGAGCTCGGTGTGATCTGTGTGCTGCACCAGGGCCAAAGGGTGCTGACCCAACAAACCCCCCAGGATGCCTGAAGCTTGCAGCTCCTTGTGAAACTGGGATGGGAGGGGCCACTGAGACATTGCTGGAACTTTTAGTCTGCTGTCCTGGGAGCCAGAGGTTTGTAATACATTCTGTGAAGTAGTTCTGCTGTAGCTGGTGAATGTGTAAAACTTGGTGTCAGTCAAAGGTTACTATCCAGACTATACTTAGCCTTCACAAAAAGCAAAAAAAGCTGCAGGATTTCTTTCTGCCCTCCTTTTGTACCAATTTCACACGTGGAGTTCTTGGAGAACTCAACATTTCTGTTTTTTCTAAGAGGCAGCCTGTGAACCTACATAATACTTCTGTACAGCTCCAGCAAGTCCTACAAGGGTAGGACTTTTTTTTTTTAAAGCATCTTCTACCCTCTTGCTAGGCACTGTGTAGAAATGGATTACAGAATATTTAGTAGAAGTATTTTGTTCCATAAAAAAATAAAACCATGTTTTGCAAAGAAAAAATAGTAAAATAAGTTGTGAGAGAGAAGGAAATGGAAAATAAAATAAAAATGTATATGTGATGAGCACCAAATTTAAACACAACTGTGACAACATCTGCAATGGTTTCTGTAGCAATATAAGGCAGGAGTCTCCCAAGGGAAGATTCTCTGGGCTTATTGATCCTTACTTGAGTCTGGGTGTAATGGAAATGAGTAACACTGCAAAAAAATACAGCTGAGGAAAAGGCTGCTGCTTTCCTGGGCAAATGCATTTTCCTTGCTTGGTCCTGACACAGTAAAGGTGTGGTGTTACATCTGGGGAGGAGGAGGCTGCCTTTGCTGAGGTAGGTGGGAAGGTTGGAGGTTGCAAAAGCTGTTTTAGGTGGGCAGAGAGCAAGGTTAGAGGTGACTTCAGGGAGCAGATAAATCAAGAGAAAATGTGTAGAGAAAGCTGGGCTGACAAGGAGTATTCTGTCCCTTCTGTATGTGGCTGTGCAGGAAAAACTGGTAATAGAAACAGTATTTTTAAACTTGATTACTTGGAATTCCAGTTCCCAGTCCATCAGTAGCTGAGTGAAATACAAAGTGAGCATGTGGAAGAGCTGTTCTCACTACCAGAAGTAACCCCCAGAAGTAGCTGTGATCCTTCATTTCTACTCAGAGAAGAAGGAAAGGAGAAGGAGAAAAGTCAGTGACTGCAGAAGGATCCAAAACCCTTCTCTCTGTGTTTTAACTCCTTCCCACCCCCACAGTACTTGTAAAACACCACCAAATTTGTACTGCACAGAAAGTGCCACGTGAAGGGTAACATCCTTTGTGAACACAGCTCCTCTAAATCCCTCAGGTGCCTCAATATCCCTCTGTGCTGATGTTTCAGAGACAAGCCAGCAGCCTGTTGAGCTTTGTTGTTGGTAAACTTTGGCATTTGTGTTTTCCTGCCTGGGATATTTGAGTCGAGCTCTCATTGCTTGGTTGTGGCTGGGATGCTCCTGCTGATCTCTCCAGCCCTGAAGGGGAGGAAATGCAGTATTATCTGCAGCTGCCCTTTGGCTCCTGCAGGGCTGTGCTGTGAGCTGCCTCTGACAGCACTTTGCACCATGGAACAGCTTTTGATTAATCCTGATGTGCCACAAGGCCTCTGGATGTACACAATTGAAAATGCTCTTTAATTCATCAGCAGGATTGAGAAGAAAGGCTTGTGCTGATGTCTCAAATTCAGGCCGACACGATTTCCCTGACATCAGAAAAACCAGCCTGCCAGCGTGGCAGAGCACTCCGGCAGCACAGAGCCTCAGATCTCTGCTCTGCATCTTGTCAATGTATTGTTTCTCCTGGAAATTAAAGCCTGGTGCCTCTGAGAGCCAGTGGAGTGGTAGAAATCCAGTGGAGGAACTTTGCAAGTGGTGTCAAGGGCACTGGGAAGTCTTACAAAGCCTTGTGCTGGCAAGGTGAATGTCCCCTTGGTTTGGGTTGTTTACTGGATTCAGGAAAGATTACAGGAATGGGAAAATACTGAATTTATTTACCCTATCCCACTCCATACTGTCCAAGATAGTTTTTCTATTGTGATCAGGTCATAATAGGAAAAAAAAATGAGTGAGTTTGCTGGTTTTCTCTGGAGTCCTCATATCAATTTGCAGGTAACTATGTGTGGCCAGGAGCTGACATCTGATTGTCTTCACAGGATAAATCAGGGTTCCTTAACACTGAATCCCTGATGAGGTGGGTGAATGTGTGGAGACAGAAATAAAATTTGTCTCCTTGTACCACATTTTAAAGAGGCAACATCCAACTAAAATTTGGAAGCCAAAGAATAACTTTTGTTATGGACTGTTTTTCTGATTTATCTCCCTGCCTGTGGAAAGCTGTTTTTTTCTGAGAAATACTGTTGTGCAGTTGAATTTCCTGTTTTTCCTTTCACTTATGCTGATTATTTAGGAGCTGTAAATGAAGTAAAATACAGTTCAGTATTTTAGAGCGGCGGCTGTATTTAAGAAGTTTATATTTGAGTATAGCTGATGACATTGCATTATGTGAATTTGATGTGCAAGTTGTCACTAGAGTGTAAAGATAGTGGCAGCAGGACCAGCAATTCCCAGCCTAATCAAGTAAGCAGAGTCACACATTCTTTGAGCTATAGCGTAATAGAGACTGATTTACATATTAAAATGAGAGAAGCTACACAGATCCAACAATTAAGTTGATATTTTAATTGCCTAAAAGTCAGGAAATTCAAAGTTATGTTGCCTGCATCAGTTAATTTGTCACCCACATCTATTTGTGGTATTTTCAATGACTTTATTTGGTACAAAACTAATGTGGATTTAAATACATTAAATGTTAGCTGTGGATGAAAGGAGAGCTTTGGATTTGCTGGTTTAGAAAGCAGACTAAGGGAATTGAGGATTCAATTCTTGGTCTGTTTAAAAGTAGTACAAACGAATTTCAGGTAATTTCTTTCTTAATATTCTAGGAGATATGTTGGGAGGGAGGGAGAGGGAGCTATATTCAAATGCAATGAAAAAAATTCTCATTGATCTCAATAGACCTTGAACTGTATCCTTAACTTCTTGTTTTCTTTGTAAGGAATAAGCTTTATTTAATTGCAAATTCACACAAATGCACTAGTAGCACTAAGAATTACATCAATATATGGATTCTGTCCTTGATGTTTATGCTGGTTTCACAGGGCTGATCTTGCATTCAGATAAGCTCTCAGTATACAGCTCCCTTATCTCCCCATGCTGATGTTCTGATATATGAATGCTTGTTCCCTGTGCTCACAAAAAGCTATTCACATGCCGAGTCTGACGATTTTTTTATAATCCTTCTTTGAATTAGACTACAAAAAGAATGTGTTTGAAAAGGTTAACTAATGGATACATTTTTCTCCCTGATGAGGAAAAGAAAAATGGTGAAGTGCTGAAAAATGGTCAAGCAGAGTTTTGATCACGTTTTTCTAATCAAATACATTCTAGGTAGTGAACAAGTAGGAGAAATGTTAATCCATGGTGGATTTATTTGGAATGGAAAACATCTATTTGGAAAGCAATCAGCATACAAAAGCAGACACTTGTAATTACTTTGCTGTCTTAATCATGGCACTGACATCCATACCATGGTAGAGTAGTGGTAGTGATATCCTTTAGAATGTGGTGCTGACATAGGGATGTCAGCAGGAAGGGAGAAAAGCCTGTCTTAGCATCTTCCCACCCAGGTTAGGTCAGTAAGATGCAGTGCTCTCTGTGCTGCTGGCTGTGCTCTGGGCACCTCATGCTGCTGCTGTGGTGTCCTGCCAGGGAGCCAAAGGTGTTGTTAAATCTTAGCAAGTCCTAAAATGCAGGAAACTCATTTCTGAGCATCTGGGAGCAGCCTGTTCTTTACATTAAACTAAGGCTACAAGGTGTGGTTTGTGTGTCACAGCACTGATGCATCTTCCCTCACTATTGCAGTGTTTCCATGCTTTCTCCATTTCAGTGCCAGCTTGTCTGGCATCTCCACATAGGGAGGAGCAAGTCAATCCAGCTTCCATTAGGGAACAGCATATTCATTCTTACATACAACGAGCTCCAGCTCAATGGATGAAAATGAAACAGATGAAAAGCTGAAGATGAGATCAGATTCACAAATTGCCTTTTCACTCCCTGGCTCTGTGGGTGTATTTCTGTCTCTGTTGAATAGAAGAGTCTCAATGGGTCCTGTTGGAGCACTGTGCCGTGGTGGGTTGTTGGGTGGGTGTGCCATGTTGTAAAGTTACCTTCTGCCATGATCAGAGACCATCATAGGTGTGCAGCAAAAGTACCTAAATTAAATAGATCAGAGGCTTCTGTAAGGAGGGGCTGGAGGCAGCAGCAGCAGCAGCGCCTTCGCTGGAGACTGCGGGTGTGTCATCAGAAATCTCTCCGCTGGTGGCATCAAAGCGACCGTGCACATCTGAGAGATTCAGCAAAGGCTTTCTGAATAGGCTGGTAATGACAACGTTCTGTGATTCCCCTTTTAGACTGCCATGCTGCCATGCCTTCCCTGAAATGAGGCAGGACTGAGGCCAGGGGAAGTTTCTGTCTCGTTTTAGAAAAGTGATAAAAATAAATCCCGAGTTAGATGTTGGAGCTGCCTGGCAGATGTGGGCTAAAGGCATTTCCTCATCAGCCACCCTGGGGAACAACTCCAGGTCAGGTTGTTTGACGATGAGTCCCTTCCTCACTACGTGGGCAGGGTGCTGATGCACTTGCAAGCTCCCTGCAGAACGTGTTTGGACTCCCATGGTGCTACAAGGAGCAGCAGAGATTACTCTTTGCTCCCATTTCAAAGCACTTCTTTCTACTACAGGATCCTTCACGTTTTACAATGAAAAAGCCCCAGGAAAGAGGAGGGGAGCATTACCCTGTGCTTTTATTCCAAAGTCCCTTGGAAGTTTTTGGTGAAAAGAGAAATTTTGAGCAGAGTGTTCCCATATATGCAAAGGCTTCATCTGCAAGGTGGTGTCTTGAGCCAAATGGAGAGGCTGCTTGCAGCACTTGGGAACAGATTTAAAGCTAATGGCATCTTAGTTACGCCTCAGGTAGCTCAGAGTCCTCAGCTGCTAACCCCAACAGAAATAAATAAGGATAAAAATTAGAACCAGGCATATCACACCTCCTGCAGCATGTTAAAACTGCTGTTCTCCTCTGTCAAAGCTGGAGTGAGCCAGGCTCTTCCATACAACCAGGGCAAATAAGCAATTAGCAAGAGGTACAAAAATAGTGTTTAGGAAGGTATAAAGTTGCTCTGAGAGCTATTAAACACCTCTCCTTGTTTTGCTCATTGTTTAAAGTGGGAATGTTTGACACTTAGCAAAAGCTAACTAATGCTTTGGGTTTTTTTTCCCTTTTAATGATCGGAATTCAGGGGAGGGCTGACTGTGACAGGCGGGAGAAAGAACTGCATGGAAGTGAAGCCCTTTTTAATTAGAAAGCCCCTTGGATGATTTAGTTTGCAGTGATTTGAGTGCTGGCTGGTTTCAATGTGTCAGTGGTACTGACCAGCAGGATGCAGTCCTGTTCTGCAGGCTCTGGTTTGCTCTTCAAGCATCAGGAAGGGAAGCTGCTCCAACAAGGAAAGTCTGTGATGAGGGGAATTATAACCAAAGCCAGCCATGCTCATGACTTCACCATCTGCTGGGAGAGCTTTCCCTTGGATGCCAGCACTGGTGGGAGCAGGCATAATGATGATAATATTTTCCAGTTCTGTAGCACCCTCTGTCCAAAGGTCTCTGAGTATGCCAGAGATGCTAATTAACAAGCCATGGGAGGTGGGCAGGAGTCTCCACACAAGCTTTTTTTGCTTGCAGAGTCTAAAAAGATTGTGGCACTAATCTTTGGGCAGCAATTCCTCCCATCAGGCAGCTCTGGAAGAACTGAAAACCTTTCATAGTGTTAGTTTGAATCAAAGCTGTATTAGGAAAGCAGTCTGGCTGGAATTGTCCTGCTGGACTGAGCTTATGCTCCAGAATGGTCTTGGAGGAGCAGCAGAAGCTGACTCTGCTGTAGCTGGTTCAGAGTTTCTTGTAGCCTAAGACTTGGAGTAGGTCTTATAACTTATGTCCAGTCCTTAGCAGAGGAAACTGTGCCCCTAAGATCAGATGGAACTCTCAGTGCAGTGCTCTACATGGGAGAATCATGGAATCACATTCTGGTTTGGGTTGGAAGAGACCCTTGAAGATCATCTAGCCCAGCCTTCTGCAATGAACAGGGACATCTTCAACTAGGTCAGGTTGCTCAGAGCTCTGTCCAGCCTGACCTCAAATGCTTCCACCCACCACCTCTTTGGGCAGCCTGTTCACCATCCTCAGTGTAAAAAAATTCTTCCTCTTATCTAGTGTGAATCGACCCTCTTTTAGTTTAAAACCAATTGTAGAAGCCCAGCTGAAAGGTCTCTCCATGTCTTTCTTATAAACCACCTTTAAAAGGCAGCAAAAGGTCTCCCTGGAGCTTTACTTTAGGTAACTCAATCTTTCTTTTTCATAACCTGCATTTCCACAGACTTCAGGAAATACATGAACAACACTGAATGGTCCATCAGGAAGGAACAAACATGTGAAAAAGGGAAAAATTTGACCACAAATCTTTAATGCATGATGCCAACAGTCACAGTCCTGGATTTAAAAGTATGTTCCCATGAAGATCCATTTAACATGCTCTTCAGTCAGGTAGAGGTGTCACAATGAGGCTTTCCTTCCCCTTGAGAGCAAGGTATAAAATGAAATCTCCTGATTAAGAGCAAAGATACACCTACTAACCACGATCTCTAGGAGGGAAAATACTGTTTCAAGTATCCATTATATGGAGTGTAAGTGTATTTAAGGCTATTAAAGACAGTTATCCTCAGAAATTTATATGTAACAGGTTAGAACGGGGGAGGGTGGGGGAACAAACCCTTGCTGTGTTTAATTATTGCTGGGTGCTGCATGCACTTTTCTCCATTATTTACTTAATCTTAAATGCCAGATGCTAAAGGGCACCAGCATCAATTAACTGCTTAATTAGACTTGCAAAGAAATCATGTAATTTAGTTATAGGCAAATAAAAAACCCAAAAACGCACAGAACAGAAGCTCAGGGCTCTCTTTGCAATCATTTTTAAAGCTCCCTGCATACAATGTTTGCTTTCATTGCTCACTGGAAACTCTTTGGAGCACTCTCTGTGCCTCTTGCCCTGTAGGGAGCCAAATGTCTGGATGCAGCATCTCCTGTTCATTCTGAGTTGATTTAGCCACAGCTTGCTGTGTTGCTTTCCAAATTCTTTTAACAGAGGTTTAGATGAAGGATTTATGTGGTGCCTGACCCTGGTCCAGAGCAGAACCTGGCCCTTGCCCTTTCTTTCTCTGCATCCCCTCTGGTGCTTGCTTTGGGTGCCCAGTCAGGGGGAACCATGTGCTGCTCCCTGTTCCTCCTAGGAAGACATGGTTTTGCATTTTGCAGTGTATTTTAGTATTTTAGCATGCCCAAAAGCACCCTAACTTTAACAGAAAAGCCCTGCTTCCCTCACCTCAGAATAATAAGCAGCCAGATCCTTTTATTCCATTAGTTCCCACTCTTATGAATAAGTGCTCACAGGAGTGGAATGCATTTTGTTTTATCAAGGCCTGCAACTCTGTCTGTTGTAAATTGCTGTGAGAGGGTAATAATAATACCCTGGGCTTGAGTATAAGCAAAGTTTTCCTTCTGGAGAGCTGCTGCTGCTGCCCTGTGACTCTGGTTCTCACTTTGGTATCAGCAGCACTGTCATTGCACTGCCTCTGCAGCATCCCCTGTTTCACAACTTTTGTTTCTTTCTCAGTGCCTGGATGTTGGAAGCTGCTGACATATTTTTCCTCAAATGTCCTGAAACAAGGTGGTGTTTAGCTTTTGAGAGCTTTGTTCTCCCTCTGTGCCTGTGCTGTCTCAACACTGCTCTTTTCCTTTCTGCAAATGCGACCCAGCCCTTACAGAGTTCCTCATTTCTTCAAAGCACTGTATAAACATTATCTAATTAAGTATATATAACATGCCCTAAAGTATTTTAAGGGAAAACTGCAGCACAGCATTGAAGTTTCCAGCCACTTGATCCAGTGTAAAATCTGATTGAATCACTAATTATTTTTCAAAATGCTGTGCCTAATGACATGTATCCAGACAGTAAGATCAGAGCTGCAGCCAGAAGCATTGGGAGCCAAGGAGAGAGGGGCTGTCAGGTAAGTTCTGTATTAGTTCTGGAGCTGGTTTGGATCTGCACACTGAGGTAATAAACAAAACAACAACAAAAAAAGACTTGCTGCAGCAGTCAGATCTTTCCTGTTTGGATATATATAATCAGCTCTACATTTCCTGTTGAAATGTTCGTTAAAATTGCAGCCCCTGTGATTATGCAGCTGCCTAATTCAAATCAATGGGGCTCCTGAAACAATTTTGGATATTTTTAAATACTGCTGTAGAACTTCCTTGTTTACAATGTTATGATTAAGTGACTTTTTTTCTAAGTCACCTAAAGCATTAATAAAAATCTCTTTAGGTTTTCTCTATTTTTATTGTGTTTGGTTGTTGCTTTTTGGGTTGCTTTTTTTTAAATATGAGCAGCTGGAAGTAATGCAAACCTTGCTTTATGGTTTTATATTTTACTTCTTACTACAGAATGTCTTTTTAGATTGATAACTAAATCAGAAGCCAAATTACACAAGTTCTTTATAACTACTAGGAAACCATAATTGACTTTTTTTTGGTTTTGGAATCCCAATACAAGTAAATAAAATTAACAGAGCAGCAGAATAAACCTCAGAGAGTCCTGTAGATGGTGAGAGGGAGTGAATGAGTGGCTGTGTGGCACTTAGTTGCTGGCTGAGGTTAAACCATGGCAAGCAGTCATGCTGGGCTTCCAGATCACCAGCAACTGAAGCAACTGTTGATAATGCTGCCAAGAAGATTATAATGTCCAAAGGGTCAAGTACTTCAATAGGTCTCATGCTGAAAGGGAGGTAATTTCAGTTTTTACTGGAAAGATGCACTCAAGGTAATTTCAGTTCAGGAGATTCTGCATTGGAATGCTTCAGAGTGATGCCAGGGCTCTTGTCAGTTTGTTTTAATGGCTTTGGGTTTATTAGCTTTTCACTTTTTTAATACCTTCAATCCCTTTTACTGTTTGTTACTGAAGCCTTGGCACAATTCTGATATGTTTAAGTTGCAGACATTATATGAAAATACCTAAATCAAAACATTGTGGGAGAGAGACAGCATGAACAAGCAGATGTTTACAGTTTCTGACTTCTGTGGTTGAGGAAAAGCAAACACAGTTCTATGAAAACTCAACGTGGTAAAAGCATTTTAGTTGCCTGTAGTTACATGCTTCACCTGCTTGCAAAGGTGTTTTTCTAGTTGTCTTTTGCTTTTATTGCCTCTCTCCATCTGTACTTATTAACTCCTTTATTTAACTGCACTTGCTGATGGTCCCACTGGGGCTGCAGGAGCAGGGCAGAGGCAGAGCTGGCAGAGCTCAGGGCTGGATCTTTTGGTCACATCACTCCTTGCTGAGCACATCTGCTGCAGCTGGTGCTGCCAGGCCAGATGTGAAGCACTGCAGATGTTTTAGTGTGGCTGTGCCCAGATGGTCTGATACCACCCTGCCAGCCCTGCTGCCACTGTCACATCCCTGATCACAACAAGGAGGACAATACTGTGCAGGTCAAAATTGCTCTGTGCTGCCTGGAAATTGCCAACTGTCTGCTTACTGGGTTGAGAAATTAATGAAGATTTTAAATGAACCCTTGTTCTGTGGTGCTGGAGAAGTTGGATGCAGCCTGTAGTATTGAGAAATGAGAACTGGTTTTTAATATCATCCTTTGTGTCCTCTTGGTATTCAGGACCTATTCACCTATGGAAAATTGGAGGTAAATACTTTGGATGTGGACACAGGAAGTGAATGAGATGGAATAGGACAGGAGACACCAAAGCTTTTTCTTCTTTTTACAGAGAGTAGATTGAATGTGATTTGGCCACTGCACCTTAATGGGTAATCCCCACTCTGAGCCTCAGATGAAAAGAAGAAATCTATAAGGCTAGAGATAATGCAGGAGGATTTTTGCAGACTTTTCTCAGATGTAAAGTGAGCTACTGAATAGCACAGCCTTTAAGGATAACTTTTTCTTCGAGCACAGAGCTAATTCACTGATTTAGCCGACTTGGGTAAATCTGTTTCTCGTTGCTTGCACATCCCACGCACACAGATCTTTTGTGTGTACCATTTTTTCCTTTCCTCACCTGTTCCTCAACATACACATTTCCTAAGGCTCTCTGACCTGTTTTGGCAGAGCTGCTCATGCCAGCAGCATGGTCTCCATGGCATTTGGTGTCATTGACCTCAGTGGGAAGAGTCCCAGCAGCAGCAGTGAGTAAAGTGTTCTCTAAACCTAAACCTGAAGTGAATTCTTTTTGTGGGAGGCAGGAGATTCTCTGTGCACAGGATTCTCTGTGCACTTGCTCCCTGGTGTGGGGTGGATCATTGAAAACCAAGAGTCAAGGTTACCTCAGTGCTTTGCTTTTTTTCTCTTCCAAAATAATCTGTTTGGTGACTCAGCATGGGGGATCTCAGTTTTTTGACTGATCTTATTCCAGACAGGATAGTCCTGCACTAAGCCAGTGTTTGGTGCAGAGCTCTCAGGAGACAGAGATGGAAGAGTTCAAGCAATGTCAGAAAGCAAAAGGATCTTCCCAACGAGTAGGGCAGGAAGAAGGGATGTAGAGGCTGTGCAGGGGGAATTCAAGATGAAGTTGGAAAAGAAAAATAGTGAAATTCTGGAGTAGGCTGTTCTTTGAGCCTGCTACTACTGCTGGTGTGGTGGAGCTTGCTGCAATGAGTGTGTTGGCTCTCAGGATTCCCAAAGTGTTCTGCAAACTTCCCAGCAAAAGGAAATCTGCACAGGGATTGCTTCATCCACACTAAGGTGCATCCATGGCTAGGGAGAAGTACAAGAACTGCTTAATGCCACACAGGGACTGTCCCAATGGCACAGAGTGAGAAGTGCCTTTTTTAATTTGAAAGTGGAGGAGGCAGAACATTGTTACCAAATGGAATTTGTACAGAACTGATGCCACAGTCCTGGGCCGTGCCCTCAGCCCCAAATAAATACACTCTGCCCGGAAAAATGTTTTACCTCTTCTGTAACATTCCAGGTCTGAGTCTCTTATCTTCTCTGAAAAATGGTGTATCCAGAGTGCAGCGTGCTCCCTGCCATAACCTTTAGCTCATTAGTGATTCAGGAAGAGAGTGCCAGCTATTGAATCACAGGGCTGGACCCAGCTAAAGGTCGGGATGGTGTCTACGTACATGAAAGCAAGCACAACCTCTTCTTCCAAAGGCACTAATATGTGGAAATGTAAAAGTTCTTGTCTGTGAATTCTGCAGCACTCAAGTCAGGCTTGGAAGCAAACACACAAGTAGGAAAAGGCAGCTTCCCAGTTGGGGAGAATCACATCAAGGGACTGATGGACTTCAGGAGATGTGGGCACAAACAAACAGCCTTTGTTATTCTCCAGGGTGGAAGAAAATGTGTTTCTGCCAGCAAGTGCAAACAGTACCTGGGAACAATTTGAAAAGCCAGGCTAACTCCCATGGCTTGCTGGCTTCCAAGATAACACTATTACCTGTGTCCTGTATCCCACTGCAAAGGTTTCCTGCTGCTGTTTTTTCCAGCTCATGCTTAGTTTCCACAGTCTGCCTCCAGCAGATTTTGAACTAACTTTGCTCTTAAAACTTCTTGTCTTTTGTACTTTGAGTTGTGTGATAGAGGATTGAGTGCCTTGCATCTGTAGGGAAAGACAGTGTCTCCTTAAAGACATGCATGGACTTAAAAATCTCTGCTGCATGTTAAATTGAAGGATTTTGCCTCTGTTATTTGGGATTTCTCAGTTGTTAAAACATTTCAATACCTGTCATTAGCAAAGGGACATTGGGCTGACAGAACCCATTTCTCAATCTCCCACATTTACTCACCTGCATCAGTTCTGCTGAGCTTAATTTTCATTATAATCCACTGGGTCACCTGTGCTCCATCAGACTGTTCTCTCTAAGGTTTTGTTTCATTAGAACTTTATTAGGGAGCTAATTTTATTTTTAAAAGCCATCAAATTCAAGGCAGAGCTATGAATTTTCTTGTAAAACAGGAAGATATCCCAGGTCTGTGCCGTGATTCAGCAGATTCTGTGTTCTCAGGGCTGTCACCAGATCTTTGCTGTTGAATTAAGTAGCATCCTTGACTTTCTTTCCCTTAGCTCTTCTATCTGTGAAATGGAGACAGTGCTAATCTCTCATTTGTGCGACTCCATAAGATTTGTCCAGCACTTCAAAGATGCCAAAGACAACAAAACTGCCAAGCTTCCTTTCAGTAACAGGATTGATGATTTACACCCAAAATGCTCATTTTTGTGCTAAAACAAGATCACCTGAAAGATACTGCAGTTGGAAGCAACCCAAGGAAGGGGGGAGGAGGAAACCATCTGTTACACAACAGCAGAAACGGTTCGGGGCATTCGCCTGGGAAGCTCTGGGTGACGAGTTTGGAATATGAAGGCTTATTTATATGGATGGAGCTAATTTTCTCTAAGTTATTCATTTTTCACTTAGGGAATTACCTAATCTTACAAGAGATTTCCTTTAGGAGGAAAGATTCATTTATTCTCTGTCTCATTCAGCCCCAGGCAAGCCTGAAGATGCTCTGCCTCTTCCAGTTCTGCTTTTTAAACTGATTCTATTAATGGAGCTTAAAGATTTTCTTCTTCTGGATAAAAAGGGTTAATCTTTCTCGTTCCCACTCACCCTTCTCCTCCTCTTTTTCTGGAGAGTTCTTTTTTTGGCGACTCTGGCTGTTTCTATCATCTTCTCCCCCTAATCTGCCACTATCTGAAGAATTCATTACATTTCAAATCAGAGGCCTTGCTGCATACATTAGCAGGTTTTAATAGACTTGCCACGACTCAAAAAGGAGGAAAAAAAGAGAGAAGATTTAAAACTCTTGTCTTGCCGAAAGCAGACAGATTGACTCAAAAATGACTCAGTCAATAAAAGATGAGTTTTGAAAAGGCTTCCCTCTGCTCAAAGGGAGCTCGTATTCCAGAGAATTAGGTTTTTCTAAGCCCACTGTCAGAAATTAATAATACATACAGCATGTAAAATGGATTTAGCCCTCTACAGCCTTATACAAACATATCTTTGACTTGCTAAATGTGACACGACTACCAGGATTTTCCAGCCTTTATCCCAGGAGTTTGTCATCTCTCCAGAATTGTGACCTCGGTGGAATTTTTAAGCATATTTTAAAAATTAGCTAAATGAGATTTTAATTAAGAATATGTTTCTACTTCCCTCACCCTTTTTCTCCACCCAAACCCCTGCTGTCAGAGTGTTTTATTATTATTATTTGCAGTCAAAATTATGCCAAAAGCTCTGTTTTAAACTCTCAAGCTATCAGGTCTCTTTGCTTGACTCTTTCAGTTGCCTTCCTTTGAAGAAAGATGCTGAGACTTCTGCAGAATCTTTGATACGGGTGTGGGTTTTTTCCTGCTGCCACAAAAAGGCTTATAGGCCAATAAAATGCCTTTCTTAGGAAAAAAGACAGGGCTTCTGTCTCGTTAGATCTGTCCTCAAGTATTCCTGTGTGATTTGAGCTCTTCCCAGACGGTCCTGCTCACCTTGTTTGAGGTAACTCCAATGTGCAGCTGTGGAATCATTCACCACCACTGTTCATTCCTCCATCACACTCCCTCAGCTGATAAGAATTGAAAGTGGTATTAATTTCATCCTCCTGAATTATTTGGCTTGGTTTTTTATTCAAACTGGCCTAGTTGAAATCACAGGAAGTGTTGTCTTGGGCAGGTGGGTCCATACAGCCTTCTGTGGGCTGACTGCATTTGTCCATCTCTGTTTCCTCATTCTTCCAAACCCCATATTTATAGTTTAATTATTTTTTTCGATTTCATAGTGGTTGACTCAATCTTGAAATCTTTTCTGCATTCTCTCTGAAAATTTTTTTACATTCTCTCTGAAACTTTTCCTCCACCTTTGGGAAGTCACTGCATGTCCTTATCTCCTCATGAATCTATTCTGTCCTTAGTTGTGTTATTCTACATATTGCCTGTGGGCTTGTGGAATGTTCTGTGTGAATGTGTTACAGCAACATGAAGTCTGACCCTGGACAATATCTCCTAGATGAGGCAGAGAAACTTTTAAAGACATCAGTGAAGAAGCAAACACACTAAAGTGCTCCATTTTGGACCATTATGTGCTCTATGGATGTTGTTTGGGCTTGAAACAAGCAGAGCTCATGATTTTTTTAATATGTTTATGGGTTCTATGAGAAGTCTGAGCTTAGAGTTGTTGACAATAGGCACCCAAAAGTGCAGCAATAGTGTGTTCTTCTTTCCCACCATCAAGCAGGAGACTTGCTCAGATTTTCTTGTGCTTCTCTGGCTCCAAAGAGATCTCTAGTCATGAGTGTTGGTGTTTAGAAGAATTTCCATCAAAGTAACAAGAGATATTTTTCACAGAGCTGAAGGTAATGAGGTGGTTCAGCTGTAGCAAAAGTATTATGGGTAAGAGATTTCCACTTTTCTCTCAGAGGTCAGTCTTGCTTTTTTCAATGGTGGTGGTTTGTTTCTTGGGGTTTTGTATATAAATATGACATCGCAAGATTGCGATCCCAGGGTTACATCCCTGGTTTCTTGGCTGTGTTTTCTGATCAGAATGTGGAATTAGCAGCTGCTGGAGCATCACTTAATGGGATTTAATTCTCCCTAGGCTAGGTTGGATGGGCCTTTAAGCAATTTGTATGTGGCCTCCCTGTGTGGAGCAATCTTTAAGGTCCCTCACAATCCCAACCATCCTGTGATTCTGTGGAACTGGAAATGACCTGTCCTCAAAGGACTCCCAGTAGAACATCACCTGCTCCAACACCAATTTCCCTGAAGGAATTTGTGTGACTGAATCTCTTGGTCTTTCTTGCACAGGAAGGGACCCTATTACTCATTTCTGTCAAGAGCCATGAGTAATTCCTTCCTTGGAATTCCACAGAACATTAGCCAAGCAAATGCTGGTTCTTGGGTTGCATTATAAGATATAATGAGGAGTTATACAACAATCCCAGGAAGAGATCACTTGTCTGTCTTGCATTTGTCCAGTCCTCAGTGTTTAAAATTCTTGGAAAACACAAATGTACAAGACCTAGAAATCAGCTGGATAACTGGAACTGGTGCTGGAGTCATTCTTCTTCTGAGTCATTTATTATAAAACACCAAGCTTCTTCCCAGGATAAGTCTCCAGAGTTAATGTCCTGTTATGTCATAATCAGGAGCTTTTAGTTTTCTTTTGAAGATGTGCTCCTAATGTTGGTATAGAGATGAACAAAACTGAAGGCAACAAGCATGACTTTACCTCTAGTTTTGTGCTTGTTTCCAATGAGTTCATTTTTTAATCTATTCCATGTTCTCTTGACTTGAGAAAGTAGTTTTCCTGGTGAATATTTTGTCTCTTGAGCTTCCAGCTGCTTTGCTGGGACATAGCCACCTAATAATCTCCTTGGGAATAATTGCTGGTGTCTTTTCAGATAATTTTTGTGAAAGGTGACAAACTGCTCACCACAGTGAGATGTTAATAACACAGAGATGCCCTTTGTTTGAAAGCTGGTGCAGAAATTGCCCCATGCAGTTGTTGGAAAGTCAGACTTTTGATGGTAAGAAGTGAGGAATGGATCCATTCATTTGCATATAATTCCAGGCCTTTTGTGTCATCTTTTGTGTAAACCATACAATTTCCATCCCAGTGGGGAATGTGTGCTTATAATACAGAGGGACAGGAACATGGGATTGCTCTCAGCAGGAATCAGGGTTAAAGACATGTCATCTACTAAAAAGGAGGAAAACATGGTCTGCAGGAGCTACATTGAGAGAAACAGCCATGGAAAATTAATGAATCCACGTTATTAGATCAGCTCAGCTCATGCCTCCTGATGTCCCCTCTGAGTAGGCATCAGAGAAAAGGAGGAATCTGTGCCCTTCTAGGGGTGTATTGAGCTGAACTGTCCCTGCATCTGTCCCAAATCCCAACCAAGACTTACTGTGTATTTTTCTTGAATTCAGAGACTCCATTTGCCAGCCAGATCCACTGCAACTGTCTGAGGTGGATGTGGCACTGAAATCAAATTCTTAAAAACTCTTTAGACTGTAGCTGACTAGCAGTTTTCTCAGCTTTTTCATAAAGAGGTGATGTGTTTTTGAAGACAAATGGCATAGGTAGGCATAGGCATAGGGTTTTCTTGTGATCTAGAGTCAGAGGGGTCCATAAATACTTGTTTAAGCTTTTCTGTTCTTCTTTCTCTCTTTCTAGGTAGCCAGAAGGTCTCTCTGAGTAGGCAGTCAGTCCCAATGATGAACTTTACAATTAGAGCCTTAGTGCCCATCTTCCAAAATTTCTAATAAAATTGCATGAATATTTAATACCCAATTATTAAATATTTAAAAATTGAAAACGGGACTGGCTTGGAAGTTAGCACGTGATGAATAATTCAGGATCAGAAGAGGAGACTTGGCATTTGGGCTGAGACAGATGTTACCTTTCCTGTCTGCCTGCCCAGAGATGATTTTGGTGTCCTCCAGCCTTGGCATAGTCTGTGGACATTGCTTGGAGTTATCAAACCTTTGCCTCTCGGCCAAGAGTACCAGCACAAGGTTAAGGGAAATAACCCTTCCTTATCCACAGTAACATTTCACACTCCTGCAGTAGAAATAAAACCTCCAGAGGCTGGAATAACATGATTGAAAGCCTGATTATCCAGGAGATGGCTCTGTTTCCAAACATCTTTCATGCTCCAGGGAAATAATTTTACTTGTCTTAACATCTGTGTCACAATCCTGCAGTTCTGTTGTTTGAAAGTCCTTTTTCCCCTCTTGCTCTGCTGCTCCACACTGAACCAGGGCTCTGTTCTGCTCCAGCATGAGCATCTTTAAAGGATTGTTTTCATAAAGTGGACACCAGACAATGAAGTAGAACTTGAAAAATATGCCAATAAAAACAGGGCAGAACCTGCCATCCCGTGAGAGGAGGTCTGGGGCAATCAGAAGAGTGCTCAGAAGAAACATCTGATGTGATTCTTGAGCAGAGTGCCTTTGGGTCCTGCTGCAGGAGCACAAAGAGCAGGGAGAAGGGTTTGGGAAAGGTTTGACTAGTTGGCATCCAGAGAGTTTTCAGGCCAAGAGCAATACATTTGCAGAGCCAACACTTCAAAACATTTTTAAGGGGATAAACAGGGGAGGAAAAAATGATTGAATAGAAGGAGCCATTGGAGGCTTTTTAGAGCTTAATTTCCTTTGGAACAAAAGCCCTAAAACAAACTCCACAATCTTCTGCCATTAAAAACACAAGTAAGGTGGCCTGCTGCAGAGCCTTCCCTTTCTCTGTTGCAGTGCCACTGTGTTCTCCTCCCAGCTGACCGAGCCTGAGCATTTTGCTGGCTGTGCCCTGCAGGCTGTGCTCAGTGCCGTGGGGCCATTGGCTGACCTTTCTGAGCCACCCCTCCTCGGGCAGGGTACAGTGTCACCAAAAAGGGAGTTCTGGAGATGGGAATGGGGTTATAAAGACTGTGAGGAAGTCACTGCATGGGCAGAAGGGCTTGTTGGCAGCCACACTCCCAAAGAGTTGGGGAGTCTGCAGGGTTCAGAGTTTGTGCATCCCACATCAGAACCAAAGGGTACCTGCATGATGCCCTGCCCCATCTCAGTGTCTGTCTTACACCACAGAGTTATTTGACAGTGAGTTTAGACATGGGAGGAACCTAAAGAGGCATTTGTTAGTTCTATATTTTGATTGTCTGCCTGCAGAGCTACAACCTCTTTGTGTTGTGAGCACAGACTTTGCAGTGCAGGGAGCACAGGGAGACAAGAAACTGTATGTAACATAATATTGGACACTTCCACTGAGTCAAAATAGCACTTCCATGAGTCTCAGCATCTGAATTTGGCAATAAAAAGTTGCATGAGTAAGAGCAGAATGGCTTTGCTCCTGGGAAGGCTTGAAATCATCTCTTGCCAGCGGTGGAAATCTCCCGTTCACAGCTTCGATGAGCATCATCAGCTAATAAACTGTGAAGCACTCTCTAATGCATGATTGAATATTGTCCACCCTGTGCTGTGAATTACTAAAACTCCTGCAAAAAGTCTTCACTGTGAGAGAGAACAAACAGCTATTTCTGGAGCTGTTTTTCTCATTTGGTTTAATAGCAGATGTTGGGTGCTGTTTCAGAGGTTTAAATGCATCCAGTGTTTTGGGGTAGTAGTGATGTGCCAATGGAAACAAAATAATGGGCAGAGTGCAGGGGAGGTGATGGGGGATAAATTAATCTGTTAGATGCTTCTGCAGACCACCCTGTCTAATTAAAAATGCATGTTATATATGTTAATTATATAGTTCTTAGGATTAATCTTTTCATTAGACACTTGAGTGGTTTCAAAGCACTCTTTTTCTTGGACGCAGCTTAGTGGAGAGGTGATTCTCCTTCATCTGACAAGTGATACAAGTTATGCCCCTGGATTTTGCTACCTGACTTCCCTGAACTATAGCCCATGAAAAGTCCCATTGACTTTTTTTTTTTGCACTCCAAAATAGATTACTGGAAAACATACAGGCTGGAAGACTTATGCCTGAGATTTGCTGGCTATCTCTAGAAGCAGAAGTTAAGTATTCCCTGTAAACTGAAGTGACACAGTGTATTTGTGTTTTTAAGGTGAGGCTATTTTTTGCATCCAAAGTTAATGACTTGCTGCAGCTCTGGCTGACATCACTTTGTTCTGAGAAGTGCTGTTGGGCTGTAATTGCCATATGGAGGGAAATGTGGCTGGCAGACTTTAATCATTGTTTGGGATGTGGAGGGAGATGTCTTCCTGCTTGAGTCACAATTTATGACCAGTGTGACCACCCTAATTTCCAAACTGTTGGTGCCATATCATGCTAATTGCTGAAGTCCATCTTGGACAATAAACAGTTCTCCTGAGGTTCATTCTCCTGTGTCTGGGATGTCTGTTGCCCTCCCCACTGGGTTCTGTATTGCTGCTCACATCATGACAGCCACAGATTTTAGCTGTGCCCAGGGTCCCTTCACAGAACACTGTGCTGCCTCCTCTGAGAACAGCTGCAGAGGTGACTGAGGAACTGAGCTGAGCTTCCAAAGCTTCCCCCAAACAGCTCTGCCAACAAGGAGAAGGAGGACAGAGAAAGCTCCAAGCAGTGCCCAGGCTGGGTTGCCCTGAGAGAATCTTTTGCTCAGTTTCAGGTGTGCTTGTGAGTTTTTGTGAATCTGGTGATATAATCTCAGTCTTAGCAAAAGGAGGAAAAGAAAATGGTGCTTTAGTTGATCCTGACCCATATTCTATGTGTGTGTAGGTGCTGCAAGAGAGAGTTCATGTTTTTCCACGGCTTCCTCTCTTTGGTCCTCAGTGTCCTGCTCTCACCTTACCCTTCCAGTGTCCTCTGCTGCTTTCTGCAAGTTATCAGAGAATAATTAATTATGGACTGCTTTCCAAGAAGGGGTGCCTTTGTGAAGGTACATGGGTTGTCTGAAATGGAGCCTTCAGCCAACCATCTTCAGTAAAGAGAAACATCTGGGAAATTTTTTTTTAGTGGAGAGTTCTTGGGCAATGCAAGAGCTGCAGCTGGTCATGGTGGTGGAGACCTTTCCTTGTGCTGTGCTGCCTTTGAAAACTCTCCCCAGAGCTGCTGGAAGGGCAAGCTGGTGGCTAGAGGAGGGGGCTGGGAGGTGCATTGAACCATATGGTACATACACAGTTTAAAAATAAACCAATGTTGACTGATCAAATAAATACCACTTAGGTTTCAAATTGAACAGCCTGTGCAGTCTGTTGAATATAAAGCTGTTTACCTTCAAGAGAAGTTATAATTCATGGCTGTAATGTCACAAATTTCAAGTTTTGCAGAGAGCAGTGTGAGGCTACCAGACTGTGAGGTCGAGCAGGGGTGGTGTGGGGCTGCCTGGTCCCACTCCCCCAGGGCATAAAACATGCCTATAAAATCTAGCAAAGCGAATTTTATTTCTCAAAAGCAATGGTCATAAACTTGCCTACATCAGAAAATGTTCAGCTCTTCTCCTATTAGCCTTTATTTAACACAATACAATTTATTTTTATGTTGTGCCCTTCACAGAATATCAGAGAACTCCTTTTCAGAGACTGCTCCTCATAAACTGAGGCTGGCAAAGAAAATTTCAGCTTGGGGTTTGAGCAGGGGAATGGCTGGAAGGGTCCCAGGTGCAGAAGGACAAGGCTCTTGGAAAGAACAGACCCGCAATGGATGGAGTAATTCAGTGTCAGTTTGGGGTGTAGGGGTGATTAAGGAGTGCCACTGCATGGCAGCAGCTCCTGGGGATGGGGGAGAATAAAGGTAATTGTGCCTTGCTGATTGGAGCTGAGAAAGGACCTTGTGTGGTTCTGGCATTCCTTCTGTCAGCTGGAAACAAAACTTAAGCAATTTCTTGTGTAAGTGAAGCAGGGCTGGTGAAAATGCAGCATCCTGCTGTTGGGTGGCATCTGCCTTGAGGCAGCCTGGCAGGGTCAGCAGGGACAGGAATGGATGTGTAAATCCTTTATCCTGTGTGTGTTGGAGTGAGTGACCCCCAAACATGTCACTGAGGGGAACTAACCTTTAATGGAGAGTTGGAAAGGAGTGCAGGCCTTTTTGAGAGAGATATATATTAGCTGGGATTGCAGCTGAATTAGTGCAGCTCCATGGCTTGTGGCATCTTTGAGGATGGGCAGAACAAATTTGTATTTTCCTGGAAAAGACTAGTGATACATTTAATTTCATGCCACTTTTGGCATGCTCAGAGTCACATTGTTTCCTACTCTTTCCCTGGGGAAAAGGCTAAGCATGAATTTGGTTTTCTTTGGTGTAGAGACTGCTATTGTTATTGATTGACCTGGCTGAACTTGGAGTAAGAGCCAAAGCTGTGGTATTTCCAGGCTGTTCTGAACAGTTTGAGATGTAAGGAGTGTCAAAGCAATGGAATAAAAAGCAGTGACATTTCCAATATGAGACCAAAAAAGCCCAACTCATATTTTATTTATTTATCCAAAATAGTTTGAATTATTCATTAAAGTCAATGTAAGTGTGTGAAAATACAAGGTGTTTCAAGAAGCAGTATCATTAGGAGGAATTAATCATTTGGCAATATTAATTTTCTAACAGATTAATGTTTTTTTTCCAGTGAGGATATTTTTTCCACATCAAACTCTTCAGGATAGGTAACTTTTTATACATACTCTCAGCCTGAATACAAAGGAGATGGGACAGTATTTCTGTATATTCTCTTGTTCTCTCACTTCTCCTTTATTTGTTTTTCAGGCAAGTCATTACCCCCAACCAAGGCATGGCCTGTGTAACCTCATGCTTATTTTCTCAGTTCTTATTTTTTTCATAAACTTGGAGATGCTTTGGCATCCCTTCTTTGGGTGAAGGATGTTTGTGGTGTGACTTTCCCCATCCATGGCTTCTGCAACTTCTCTCACCTGTGTTGTGCAAGTGGAACAAGGTCAAATACAGGAACTCAAACAGGTTCACTAAATACACAAATTCTAGTTTTCAAATACTATCTTTTAAAGATATAATTAAACCTAATTCTCCAAACATTGGGAAAGATCTGAATGGATCAAGATTTCTGTAGGTGGTAGATAAAAGGGGTGGGCACATCAGTGCTGGCACTGGAGCCCTGCTCTGCTGCACCTGACCCATCCCAAAAGGATCTCCCTCTGTTCCATGGCCTCTGTGGCTGTGCCTTAAACACTGCTCTGCAGCAGCTGAGTTGCACTCTGTGCAAGTGATGACTTTTAAATCAATTTTTCATGACTGTGCTAGAAATTTGGCGGGAATTAGTGGTATTAGGTGAGGCTTAAGAATTAGCACTTTCACAGCTTTGGATTCAGATGCAGAGCAATCCATGAGCTGCCTTTTAGCTTAACATCTTCACTTGATGAGGGACATATTAGAAAGATTAATTACTGTCCCCAAGTCCGTGCATATGCTGCTGTGCTGCTGCCTGTACTTGGACAGACCCATGGTGCAGAGGGTTCCATAGGTACCCTACAATTAAACATCCTCTGCTGTTTTAGACACCCCAAGGTGTCTGAGACGTTGGCCTGGGGTTGGCTGGTATCATACAGAACCTGCAGGATGCTTCTTCCCTGCAGAAGTGTGATGGAAAGGTATGAAAGATATCCTGGGACATCTCAAATGGCTTTGGTTCAGCAGTGGGATCCCAAGTCTCAGTTTACCTTCCTCTGAAGTGACTCTCCCATGGGTCCTGCTCATGGTGTGCCTGCTTGGTTGTGCCAGCAGATCCCTCCGTGGGAAGCAGGGGAGCAGTCACAGTGCTGAGCGCTGTCCTGAGTTAAACCAGGAATAGCCCCGGGCTGAATTGTTCCCAGGGGATAAACACTGCAGGAGGGAGGCACCAGCTGGGCTGTGGCTGAGCTGCTCAGGACTGCAGCTTAATTGGGCGTAAAGGAAGAGCAATCTCTGTTTGACAGTCAGGGTTCAATGGACCTTTCACTGGGGGCAGCTGCAAACTCAGGCATTCAAACTCATCATCCAACTGTGTCCCTGTGCCTGCTTGGGTTTTTTCCTGCTCTGTCTCTAAGCTAAAGAAGCCCTGTGGGGCAATTGCTAATGGAGGCACGGAAGGGAAGACAAGGTTTTATCCCAGCCCTGGCTGGCACTGCAGCATTCAGCTGCTCTCCATCGGCAGGTCCCGAGTTCAGCACCTTGTGCCAGTGGCTGACACAAGGCATCTCTAACGAGCAGATAAGTTTTTCATGCAGATGAATTCCTCCAGCCAGGACACCAGCAGTGCTGCAGGCTGTGGAAAGAGGGCCAGGAGGAGCAGCAGGGAGGTGGCAAGGGCACACAGCCGGGGCTGAAGGTCCCTGGTACTTCAGTGACACTGGAAAGCCCCAGATTTCTTGCATAAAAGACTGACTGTAGTCAAAGTTTTTCCTTTCTCACCCTGAGGGTAGTGGAGGGAAGCAGTTGCCATCACTCAGTTGCTGTTGCAGAGTCAGAGGGGTGTTTAAATAGGCCAGCACTGCTGGCTGGGGGTGAGGATGCTCGTGGTGGCCCCTGGCAGGACCAGCTCTGACAGACAAAACAGTGCAAAAGGCACTAACTCTTCATGAATAACGAAAGCTGTTCAAGGAGTTAATGAATTAGGGTGCCATCCACCTCCAAGGTTATAAAAGTTGAGAAAGGCAACCTCTGAGATGCAGTAGGAAGAGGCAGATTTACTTTTCCAAGGCTAGGCTGCATTTATTAGTGAAAAAAATATTGCTGTTGGACATAGGCAATATATTAAAGGCAGAGCTGTCTCTGACAGTGACGAAATGTTATTTACCACTGCAGTGTGGTCACTGAATTTTTACTTTCATATATACAGGGTTTTGTCCTTAACAGTTGCATAGCTAAATGAAAACTGAGAATATCCAGGTCAGAGCCACCCATTAACCTCCCAATTTCAGAGGCTGATTACTTGATTAATCAAAGACCAGTCCCAGCTAAGATGATGGGGAAAGAGTTGTAATAATCCAGAGAAGGGTTGAGTTAATCACACACTGATGAGTTGCTGTGAGTGGGAAGGTGGGTGGTCAGAAAAGAGCCTTTTTGAGCTCTTGAGAAGGGACTGTGTGTAAGACACAGCCCTGTGGACCATTAAGGGTGCTTTGGATATTCTCTATTTCCTTTACATCCCCCTGCAATTGGAGGATTCCCTGGATAACAGGTTTTTAATGAACCAACTGGTGATGTTGCCCACGACTGGTTTGCTCCCCTTCATAAAGCAAGATGCAGCTGGGGGTGCCCAGAGTAAAGGCAATCATTGCTTGTACATCACAAGGTGGAGCTGGATTAGCTGAAGGTGAGGAGCTGGCCAGTGTTAACTCTCCCTGCGTGGGTGCTCTCACTCAGAAATAAAAGGACATGTAGTTCTCTTTAACCATTAAAGAGTTCCTGTCCTTGCCTGGGGATTAAACTGAGTTGGATTAAGGCCAAAGTACTTCTGAGCAGGGGCATTCTCAGTGGCATTTAAGGCACTTTAACTTAACACATTGAATTATCCTTCCACCCACAGTGCCTAACCAAAGCAGTACAGGAGATGAGAGGTGACTGGCACTCTCCTGGTGTGCCTGCAGCTGCTCAGAGGTGAATGTCACTGGCAAGTCCATGGCCTTGCAGTTTCCATCCTACATCCTCCCTGCCCTGTGCCTGGGAGGCCAGTGGAAACACTTCCCAGCAAGTACTCAAACAAAAAACATTTCCAGCTCACTTGGGAAGCGATAATGTTTCAGTATGGGCTCTATAAACCCAGCCAAAAACATTCCTCATATTCCAGCAGTCACCTTGCTCTGAAGTTCCTGCTGTCCTGCTGCTGGACCTGAACTAGCTAAAGGAAAGACATATGGGCTACAAATGCTGCAATTATGTCTCTGATCACAGCACAAAGCCTTAAACCTCAGAATGACAAAGATGTATTCAACTGAGGGAGTCTATTTGTTTGCTGTTAGAAAGAGTCAGGATTTTTCCTAACCCTGGACTGCAGTGTTGATAAAACAGGCTGACTTGGAAGACATCTCTAGTGTATATTAAAGTAAAGCCAATCTCTGTAATTAATGGGATGATAAATCGAGGTTTAATTACTCAGAAGGCACCTTGGGTGAAAGATTCATGGTAATTGTTGTGTATCCTCTTGAAGGATTCACAGTACTGGCAGCTCCTTTTGTAGCAATAAAACACAGGGTGAGTGGCAGGGAATCTCCCAGGACCTCTCTGATAGGGACTAGTCCGGTTGAAGTAACAAATGCAAAGAGGCAGAGGTGCTCTCCAGGCTTTTTATCACAATAAAACCCCCTTCCCAAACCTTGAGGGATTCCTAAGCAGTGTGTCAATTGGAGATCAAAGCACTTACCTCAGATCTGCTCCATTGGAGGAGATTTCCCATGCAGGCAGCTTCCTCCTGATGCAGCCATACGGAGGCGTATTTCGGACTGGTTTCCCACTTTACTGCTTTGTGTACAGGAGCACCCTTCTCTTGGGTTCTGTGTAGAAAACAAGGCGTGTGCATGTGGGGAAATGGATGCTGGAGCTTTCAATTTTTGTACTGTGTTGTTAAAAGACTGACTGAGCAAAAGAAAATTCCATCCCACCAAGACATGACTGTTTTCCTTACTCCCCAGTTTACTATCTTTTGGTCTGCTGGGGCCAGGAGGAGAGGCACCAGCTTGCTTTTTCTGTACTCTGCCTGCTTAATTCACTTTTTAATTAACCTTTTCAATTCACTCAGTTTGGCTAGCACTGTAAGTACAGCACAAGGGCGATATATAAGACAGTACCCATTTTCTTCCCTTACCCAGAGCTGAAGAAGCAAGTGGAAAGTGCAGAACTGAAAAACCAGCGCCTGAAAGAAGTTTTCCAGACCAAGATCCAGGAGTTCCGCAAGGTGTGCTACACCCTCACGGGCTACCAGATCGACATCACCACGGAGAACCAGTACAGGCTCAGCTCCATCTACGCCGAGCACCAGGGGGACTGCCTGCTTTTCAAGGTAGGTCTGTGCACCCCTGGCTGCACCTGCTTCTTTGGGTTCATGGTTTTCAACGTGCCAGGGTGTATTTGCTCTTTCTCATGATTAGACTGGAAAATCACTGCCCCCTGCTACGTGGCAGTGTTCCTCGTGAGGGAAGTAAAGATCCTTTCTTCTGTTAAAAAGTAGGAGGTTTGACATCTGGTCTCCCACTTATATATCAAAGTCTGGAGTAAAGAGAAGAGACTATGTATGCATAATACCTCAGGCATCTGGCTTGGCACTTCACCTTTTTATATTATCAGTTATGTGCCGCAGTAATAAAACCTTATGTAACCATCAGGGCTCATCATTACTTCACTATGAGATATATGTCCCTATGTTTTTTTACCATCCTCCAGCTTGTCTGCGTGTCATCATCTTGTCTTTATGTAAATTGGAATCCCTTTTGAGCAGCAGCTCATCCTGGTGTGTGTGAAGTGCCATTTCTGTGAGCGGCACAGATGAGTAGCAGTAACAGTCTGTCTTGTGGTCTGGCTGGGTGGGCTGGGAGCTTGGGGCTTGACAGAGGGGCTGCTTTTCTGCTCTGTTGCCTTCCAGCTGCCAAACTTGGGCTGATGCCTTAGAGAGCTGGGGTGTGACTTTAGAAGTCACCAGGATGTTAAGTCCTGTCTTTAGGTTGGTTCAAGTGCCAACAGCCCAAGTTTACAGGTCAGTGGGAGAACTTTATTCTTCTCTGTAGCAAACACAACAGCACTTAAAATCATACCTGCCTCCCACTGATCCTCCCTAGAGCAAATCTCCTTTATGAAGGGGTTTAGAGGTGTTCAGTACAGGAGGGAACTCTGTAGCAGAAGTGGCAAAGTTCTGTTTCTGCAGACCTACAGCTGTGTGCCACATGTGGATGGTTGCCAGATTGTTTCTCTACATAATAGCACAAACATTTTCCTGTTCTGCAACTTCAGTGCCGCAGGAAAAAAAAATAAAACCCAACAAATAAAGCAGGTCAGGGTGTGTACAAGACAACACCTAGGATCTTTAGTAAAACTAGGAAAATATCCTCAAAACAGTCATACTGATTGGCCTTAGGAGAGTTCTGGATGACCTGAAGCACATGGCAGCAACAAAAGAAAGCTCAGTGCCCAGGGAAGAGAATAATTCTTCTAGTTTTAAGGTGCTACCATTTAATACTGAAAACAGTTCTCTGTTGAGATGGTGCAATGCTACTCCAACACCTCCAGAGACCTGTGCTCACACCTGTAGTGTTAAATATTTAATGAATGAAATTTCAGCAGACTCCTGGAGATGTTTGTTGGATGCCATGGCAGGACAGTACAAGTTGCAGTTTTTTCTGCACCATGGCAGGCTTGGAGAAAGTTAAGGAAATGTGAGAAAATGAGATGCTGGCCACAAGAACAAGAACTGGCTGGCAGCTCAGGAGCTTGTCACTGAGAGAAGGAAACTCTCCTTGGTGAAATGGCAATGTAAATAATTTATATACAGGAGAGGAGACACTAAAGTACAGATTTCTCTCTCTACATGTTCTTCTTGCTTTCTCTTCTTCACTCTAATGTTTATTCCCAAGTATGTCCCAAGGAAGGAGATGAGTGTCACCTGGTAGAGAAGATCTGACATTTCTTAGACCCAAGGGTGGGTCATTTATTGATTCTGGGAATTCCTCAGCCTCTCTACCTCACCACCTCTCAGGACAAGAGGAGCAGATTTTCTAATTACAACATGAACAAGAAAATTTCAGACTCTTTCTCCCTGTTCACTAAATCTCAGACAATTCCCACCGACTGCAGCTTTGAATAGTAGTAGAATATAAACAACAAATTATTTCCTTGCTGAGTCCAGGCAGCTGATTCTCATATATGTATGAAGGCTTGAATCCTGACTACAGCTTCCAACAGGGTTGTGTGTTTATGCTGTGGAATTTCTGAGCCATAGCAGACTGTGGGTGTTTGTGTGCATTTCATTAACCCGGAGAGGTCACAAAGCATGGATGCTATTTGTATTTATTTTATTCAAGCAGTTTATGGAACAGGGTCTATATAATTAAACCAGAGAAGTCCCTTGGCACTTTACAAGCTTCTGTAGTTCGGCTGTAAACTTTAAAAACATAATTCAGTAGCACTGCTGGTGGCATTTAATTTTAAGTGAGGGATACAGTAGGAACTCCTGTAATGTAACCCCTTCAAAGCTAAATGAAGATGAAAGATATGCTTGGATTTCCTGGCTAAGGTGTGCTGTTGCTATAGGGGAGCTTATTATCTACCTGCTGTATGTGTCCAGCCAGTTTGCATTAATTGGGATTACAGCTCCAGTGAAAGGGTTAATCACAGTGCTGTGCTGGGAATGCCAATGAGTGCATCTATAAATGAGCACTGAATTCCAATGAAACCATCCCAGTGTTTACTGGTGATCCCTATCGGTGCAACAGATGAGCTCATCAGCTTGAAGGATGTCCCAGTGATTTTCAGCCCCTCTGTGAGAGCGTGGGCAGAGAGGCACATCTCAGGCTTCACAGCTCCCGTTTGTTTGTCCTTTTTATTGTTTCAATTAAACACTGTGGAAAGGCTGTTACAGATTCCTCACCAGGAGTTTAGATTCTGATTATTTTTTGTGGGCTGTAATGCATTGTAGCTCCTGGGGCACTTGACAGTTTTGTATTCCATTCCTGTTGCTGCTCCATTAGATGTGTCCAGGCACAGACTGTGTTCTGTGTGATGCTTCACTGGTGTGTCTGGACCAGCCCACCCATCAGATATCCAGGAAACTGCCTTTGTAACAAGCCATTAAAGATACCTGTTAAAACAAGCAAACATTGCTGGGGAGCCTCTGGATCAGCAGAATGAGGAGGTGGCAAATCAGGCTGTCATTGCCTAGCCAGGCGTGCATTGTGCTGTTTATCCTTGTCTCTGGCTGGGTCCTGAATGGGAGTAAGGAAATGAGGTCTTTAGAAAGACAATGACAATTGTTTCAGACAAAGAAAGTCCTTCAGTAAACAGAAAGACTGGTCAAATTTGAAGAGGAGATGATTTGGAGACACTTGTACAAATGAACAAACAGTAGAAAGAAATTAAATCGCAGGCTTTTTTCTTTTTGTGTGCCTAAGGACACAGTCCCAGCCAAAGCATTTGAATTCAATCAATTTAAAAGAAAAAGAGTAGAAATCCTTTTATTTGATAAACTCTGTGGCTTCAAGGAACTACTGAGAGAAGAGGCCATTGCATTTTCTAAAATGTTAAGATATCTTTGTGGACAAATAATAATAAATATCTAGTTTTACATTAAGTATGTGCATTTACCTGAAGTAGGGACATTCAGAGCTCTCTGCTTGGAGGTGTAAAGGCAACTCCCTGCTATAGAGGAAGAGAATTCCCCTTCATGCTGCTTATTTTTTGGCTTGGTATACAAGTGATTTTGCTGTTTCTGTACTTGGCAACATTCCAAGTCCATCCTCTGGAAATGGGAAGAAAGACTTGAATGAAGAAGAGGGAGCAATCTGTTCTTGATTATTCCCTGCTTCAGGTAAACTGTTTCCAGTGTTGCAGCATGAATGTGGGGCTGGTCACTTTGAAAAGATCCTGGGCTGAACAGGTCATCAGCCTGATCCTGTGCAATTGTCAGTGTTTGCAATCCTTCTGGTGTCAGATTCCTTCACTTTCTCAGAAAAGAATGCTCGGATTTTTTGATAATTCATGCCTAAACTATTTGGGTCTAAATTGGTTGGGAAGGAAGTTAAACCAGACAAACTCTTTCCAGTGTCACAGTGGTGCTATGTGTCTGAGCTCATCAATAATCCTGGCCACAAGGCTGCCTTTAGACAGATATTTTCTGTATCCTCAGAGCTTAGTCTTGCAGAGCACAGAATTCTCTCTGCTTCAGGTCTCACCCCTGTTATCATTTTCTGTCAAAATTATCAAACAAAAACCCAAACACAGCAGTAGTTCATTGAAGAGCATCCCCAGGTTGATAGGCTGTATTCCTTGAGAGAGAATACCCAAGATACCAGACAGCAAACAAAGCCAGGAGCATCTTGACATAGCTTGAGAGTGTGGCCTGTTCCAGGGCTGGCACTTCTTGCTGCAAAATAAAACCTTTATGGTGTCATGTTGGATTGGTAGTACAGTCATCAAATCAAGTAAAATCAACAGCTTTTCTACAAGCTGGTACATTAAAAAGCTGTGCAGAGGTAGTGTGGCCACACTGTCTTTGCACACCTCTTTGAGGAGGTAAATACAGAATTAGTTTTGCAGATCTGTAAGGGGAAATGTAATTATGAAACTTCAGGGCCACTGAAAAGTGAACATTTGCTTCTGATGTCGATCACTGTGGGTGCAGGGGTGAGCATAAGGGTGTAAAAAGGATATGGGATATTTCTTTGCTTTGAGTGGAAGAAGGGTGTGGTGGAAGGACAGACACCACCTTGAGCTGCCCAGTCCTCCTTAGCTTGCCCATGGCTTGGGTACCTCGCTGTCCTCTTGCTTCTGTATTGGCCAGGAGTGTAAAACACAAACAGAGCAGCAGTGTGCACAAGGTGCAATAGTGTAATTCTCTTGTCCTCAGGAGGGAAGGAGGCTGGATTAAACAAGAAAGAACTTGGAGGCTGTTTTTCAAACACCAAGTGATGCTGACAAGCTGCTGGCTGAAAGGGGGAGGCAAAACCTGTGTGGTTAAATGTGCAGAGAGAGTCTGGTCTGCTGAGATTCCAGCACAGTCTGAGTACCAGTCTGGCCAGGGCACTCTGGTGAGTGATGTACAGCTCAGAATAAGCAGGATGGTTAATGCAGGGATTACTTTTATTCTCCTGAGTGCTCTTGTTTCATCTTGAAGCTGACAGCACTGTTGAGAGCTGTGATTCTTGAGTCCACATTCTTGGCGTCCCTGCAGTTTCAGTTATTCCTCCTCAAACCTCGCAGAGTGTCTTGGAGAAACCTGTTCTAGCTGTTTGTTTCTTTTTGTATCTCTATTTTCTCCTCTTCACCCTTGATGAGTCTCGAGGGGAGAAGGAAATCACAGTTTTGATGGAGAGCTATTCTTCCAGCCTCTGCCTCACACTCCTGCACACACAATCAACACTAACAATGGGGCTCATCGGTGGAGCAGGCCAGGCAGCAAGAGATTGATTAGGGACTCTAGGCCTCTCTTAACTCCTCATTCTTCTTAATTGCAAGTTATTTCATTTTCCTGTTTTCAATTTGCCCGTGTGGTTGTTGGAGGCTTGATTTCAGCTCAGTTCTGGGAGTACAGTGCATTCCTGCTGGATGATTGCTGGGATTCCTGGAAGGGTCAGCAGCACCCATCCTGGGCTGCACTGATCAGCAGTGCTAAAACGAGCTGCTCAGCAATCTAGGGTGTTACAGCATCAAATCCTGTATTTAAACTTCCCACATGTAATTTTCTTTCAGATATTGTAGCAGCCTGTTTTGTGTCAGGACCTAACTTTAATTCTTGCTTCTGTCTTCAAATTGCTCTTCCTCCTGCTTTTTTTTTCTTGCTTACACAGTTTCTCTCTTACTGCATATGCTTCCCTGAGCAACTGCCTATTCCCTAGTGCACATTAGGGCTTTTTCTCTTTTTGTTTTTGATGAAGCCAGTCATCTCGAGTATACTGGCAAAATCTAATGGAAGGTTTTCCTTTTGACAGCAGAATTTCTGAGCAAAGGCCTGAAGAGGCTGGGCTGGAACCTTCTCCCAGCTGAACAAAGGGAATGTTCTTTGTCTGCCTCTCTTCCCCACCTGTGCAAGGTGGATGATGCTCCTGCCAGTGTCACTGGGCTGTTGTGAGGGGGAATGGATGGTGCTGGTGGGGAGCACAGAGCACCTTTGGCTGGGGAATCCCCTCCCCTGTCACCTGCCAGTCTGGCACAGCACCCATCTCCAGTGTGTTGGCACCACTTGCTGCCCTTCCTGCCATGCCTGTGAGTCTGCCAAGGTAGACCCAGCATGGAGGTAATTAATGCTGATGATATTGGAGCATCATTCCAGTGACAGTCTTTCCTGACTAGCAGGAGAATGGGATGGGGGAGGCTTTCTGAAAGGTCAGAGATTTCCCTTGCTCGAGGGTGAATCCTCTCTGTTGGAGTGACTGGTGTGTTACTTGGTGAGGCAGATACAAAACCTGTCACCTCACCAAAGCTGGCCTGGTTTGGGACAGGAAACATGAGGTTGGCTCTCAGGTGTCATCTGAGCTTCAGGCTGTCTCTCTGCAATTGTTTGTTTTGCAGTCATCAGCTGCTGACCACCAAGTTGCTTTTGTACTTTTCATTCCCTTTGCTCCTTCATTCCCCAAGGACAGGGCAGTGCCACTGTGGTATTCCCAATTTCCCTCCCCTTGTGCTGCCATGAGCTCTGTCTCTGTCTGCACTTCCTTTGGCAAAGGAGGAGGGCACTGAAAAAAGGCAGCTTTTGAGTTATCCACACAAATTCTTCACCTGACTTCAGCCCCTGTGACTGTCAGAATTGCTGATAGCCTCATACAGGCTGTGACAGGCATCAGCCATCCCAGCTGAAGGACCTCACCATCTTTCCTGGGCTTCTGGTGGCCTTGGCAGCATTAGATTTACAGTTGGACTCAATGATCATAAAGGTCTTTTCCAACTTAATGATTCTATGATTCTGCAATAACAATAAGTAACAAAATCACTGAAATACATCAATTTTTTAATAAGTTTGCAGTTTATCTCCCTCCGAATCCCCTTCATTTAAATATCTCTTATTTAATGAAGCAGGAGTGACAGCCTATGCTTTCTGGGGTGAGTCACATGCACCATCAAGGAGCACAGGTCACTGATAAGAATTTAATTAAACCAGAGCATCCAGGCTGGTGTGACAGCACGTGTGGCCCTGGAGGGACAGGGATGGACATGGGGCAGGTCCCAAACAGGAGCCTGTGCCTCCATCCTTGTGTCACAGGGCAGAGCCAGGCAGTGCTGCCCAGCACAGCAGGAGGCAGAGCAGGTCCTGGCTGCTCTGATAAAACCTTCTCCCTCCTCTCCCCCCCAGCACATCCCCAGCACCCGTGATTGCAGTTTGCTGGAGAAGAGTCGTTCTTGTCGCTGGCTGTGCCCGGTGTCCCTGTGGGATGTCTCAGCAGAGGAGGATGTCTGTGTCCGCCTGCTGCTGTGTTTGAACAGCTTACAAAGGACTGTGTGAGCTGGCAGGAGTGTGTTTATGCAATGTGAGATGAAGACAGTGTTAAAAAAGGGATAAAGCAGAGGGGACATAAGCAAAACCCCTCCTGGATTCCTGTTCCCATCTCTGCCGCTAAATCACCATGTGGCTCTGCTCTAGGTCAGTCAACCTCCTGGTTTTCTCTGTCCCTCTCACCTGGTTGCAGGATATTGTGGGGTTTGAGAAGCTTTTCAAAATGTCCTGTGGTGGGAAAGCTGCATAGGGATGGTTGGAGATGTAACCAGGACAGATAGCTTTTTCTTGCACAGCAAAGGATGCAGGAAATTGTCCCTCAGGGGGCTGGGGGCTTGGGGCACCACTGGTGCTCTTCTCCTTTTCTCTGGGTGCCCACCACCTCCAGCTGGCATTAAAAATCATCAAACTAGTTATTAATTAATTTATTTATTTGGGTCTCTAGTAGTTTCAAATGATTTTCCACTTAAAAGTTGTGTGATCAGCACTGTTTTAGGAAAAGGCAGTGCCTTGGAGCCTGGGTGGTGGGGGAACACCAAGCCTTGCTGCAGCACACATGAAATGGGTGTTTTGCAAAGCAGCTTTTGATGCATGCTTGTTACTGTCCCTGGCTGCTCTCTTGTGATTTTGCAGAACATGCAGAGCCGTGTCAGCAAGCCACAGCCCGCTGGTCGCTTGCTTATGGTTCTGTTCAAAGCTGCACATGAAAGGGAGCAGAAATTGCTGGAGGTTTTTATCCTCTTGAGGGGGAAAAGCCTGGAGTCTCTGGGTACCCTGTATCTCAGCCCTCTTTCCCTGACTGCTCTAGTCTGTTGTTTGCTGTCCTTGGACACAGGAGGGGACAGGTCAGCTCTTGTGCTTTGGGCACATTCTGGGCCTTTGTTGATCTGCTCCAAGGCAGCACAGCCAGAGCAAAACTGTCACAGCATCATCCTCTGTGCCATCCCTGTGTGACCAATGCTGTCAGGGGTTCAGCAATCCCTGTGGACATTTCCTCTACTTGTGCTTCCACATGAGCACCCTGAAGTCTCTCTTCAGCTGGCTGGTGCAGCCAGAGCACTGCCAAGGGACTTCAAGATGGCTTTTGTACCACTCCTTCACCTTTCCCCTGTATGTTCTAGGAACAGGTTTGCGAGGAGAACCTCTAGGAAACACAGTTAGTTCCAGGAAACAGCTCTGAGGTGCAGCTGGTGAAATCCAGCAAAGCACCCAGCAGGATGTGAGTGCCCAGGTCATGGCAGCACAGCTCAGCCTGCACAAAGGCTCCAGTGGGAGTGGGTGGCAGTCACTGCCTCTCTTGTGCCTTGAGTAAGCAGCACATTGTTTAAATACAAATATAATTAGGTCTTATCTCTTCTTTTGGGAGTTATAGCTGCTGCCTGTGCTTGACTGGAGCAGATTTTCTAACCTTCAGGGAGGGAAGAGGATGTGTGTTTGTGTGTACACAAGTTTCCAAGTATGGAAACACAGCAAAAGATTCCCATGCTGGTATGGCCCTGGAACATCTATTGCCTCCATCTGAAAGGTGTGTCTGGGCTCATATAAAGGTCTTCTCCTTTATTTGTTGTTGAATATAAATGCTTGTGTTGTGCCTTAAAGATTTAAAGATTTTAGCTGAAAATTTTCAGCCTAAATTCAGTTTGGGTGAGGAGATTCTCACCTCATTTGGCAGGTGAGGGGGAAGGATGGAGTGAGGGACTGAGAATGGGATGTTGTGGTCACAGGTCCCCTTTGACAGCCAAAGGGGCTGTCTCACTCATCAGGAGTGAGACAGGAGCCAGCATCTCACAGCCATACAATTCCTCTATCATCCTTGTATTATTGCCACACTTCACAGTCGAAAAGCTCAATTCTTATTGGCTCAATTCTCATGGTTCTTTACCATGCAGTTGGCACAGCATAAACCAGTTAATGTGCTTTCTCTCAAACTGCTTGCCAGATTAAGATAAGAGCTTTGTAGGCAGCTCTCCTTCATGGGATCCCAGGCTGTGCCATGTTTGGGTTTTCCCCAAGACCTTCATTTAATGACCTTTTTTTTTTCTATGAAACCACTTGTAGAAAAGCAAAATAATAAATCCTGTGAGTGTACCCTGTGCTTTGCTCTGAGGCATCCTATCACTGTGAGGGGGCAGTTTCTGCTGGAGAGGGCTGGAAGCACATCAGGCATCTAGCTGTGGCATTTGCTGAGAGTTTGCTGCACTTCACAGCATCGAGGAGTCTTCAGCTTGATGTGCCTCACGGGCTTTCCAGATCATAACATGTCCCATCAGTGGTGCAGTGACAATCCATTAATATTGCTGTGTCCACAGAGCAGTGACAGAATGAAGCAGTGCCCTGAAAATCCTCCTGGAGAGCTTTGTGCAAGGATTGACTGCTGGGATTTTGGTGGATTTCTACCTGACACTACAGAGCAACAGTGCTTGCAGCTCAGCTCTTTATGTTGTGGATAGTTAAGGAATTAACACTTCACGTGGATACAGCTCTAGTAATTTAAGGATAATATTAAGGATTTGATAATGTATCAACTGGCTTCATTCACATTCATGGAAATGCTAGAAAAACCTCTCCTGTTCTCACATTTGCATCAAATAGGCAAGTCATTGTAACTCCACACAAAAACCATTCCTGCTGCCCCATGTGAGTGTTCATGCTTTGAGCAGGTAACATAGTACTGTTTTAGCCCTTGTATCTAATGAATTTTCTATTTTGCCAATTGCATGAGAATGTCCTTTGAGGAAGAAGTTCCAAAAAGTATTTTATGTCAATTCTATCTTATAAACATTTGTAGCTAAATCACATTGTGGGGGAAGCAGGGAATTTGAGAGCTGAGGATGACCTCCAGCTTTGGTAACTCCCAAGATTATCTTTTGATGGCATTTTTTGCTTCCAGGAGAAAACAAACCAGTCTGCCTGTATCTTGTAGGGAATATATCAAACCAAGGCTTGAAAATTTTAATTTGTCCCTAATCTGTTTCAGCCAAAGCAGGTAGCTGATAACAGCAGATCTATCTCAGCCGTGTTCTGGGGAGCTGTCATAAATTTAAACCTTTAAGCAAAGGGTTTGTCTGTCTTAATGGAAGGCTCTGGGGAGTGTTCCATGTGCTGGCTGTCACTTTGCATTTCTGGGACTATCCAACCCTGGAGAGGGAACTGTGTGCAGAGGATTTTTCTGTGAAGCAGAGAGTGGAGAGCAGCACGAGGTGGGGTTTATAATTGTGCTGGTGCCTTTGGTGGCTGCCACGTGCCGTGTAGCTATGATGAATCTGCAGCAAGGGTTGCCATCAGCTGTCAGTGTGCTGGTCCCTGTGAAGCCTCCTGTGTTTGTGGGTGTTGAAAAGGCCCAGCTGACAGTTTCAGAAAGGCCCAGAGGTTTTGGGCATGTGTGTAAACAGCTGTCTCTTGCTGTGCTGCTCAGGAGGGTGTCAGACATCTGTGCATGTCTCTGTCAGGCAGGAATCTCACCACATGTCCTGGGGAAGCACAGGAGCTGTCCTTGGCTTTTTGGCAGTCACTGCAGCCTAAAGTTGTTTTTCTTCATATAATTCCATTAGAGTGATGACAGTTTCAAGTTGGAACAGAAAAAGACCTGATGAAAGGACCACTCTGTAAGTAGGGAAGATAGACAGAGTGGAAGCAGTAACTAGCAAGGTAATAGATGGTGATGGATCTATAATCTCTGAGGCTGCTGTGTGCAGTAAATTCCTAAATAGTGTCCTTTCAGCCCTAACCTATTTATTTGCAAAGTGCTAAATTTAATTTTCCTTAGTCTGCAGGAAAGCAGCATCCCAGGAATAAACCTTTAGCCCAGCCAAGAAGCTGTGCCAAAGTGCTTGTTCCAGCATTTCCATTTCCTCTTTGCTCTGTGCAGAGCATCAGGGCTGTGCCCCCAGCACGTTAACGCTGGGGCTGGGATGGATCCTGCTCGGGAGCCTCTTCAAAAGGGAAAATTTAATAGCTGCAGTAAAACCACCTGCACTCTTAAGAGCAAGATGAATGAACCTGTCCTGAGGTGGGAAGGCTGGTGCAGGAAATCCTGTGAGGGAGCTCATCCTGCATGTCCTGACGCTCTGTCTGCCCTGTTCATGCAGGGCTGAGTGCTAAAGGCTCAGCTCAGAATAACTTCAAGAGTTGAAGAGCACATAAAAACCCATGTATTCAGAAATCTCCACAAAGCTGCATCTTGAGGAAGAAAAGCAGTGAGTTTTCCAAGCAGCCAATGCTCTGCACATTCACCCTGCAAAGTTTCAGCAAATGTGGTGAAAAATAGGTTTCTGTGCATTGCTTTTTGTTCCTGGCAGTGCTGTGCAGGTGATATGCACAGCATGTGTTCTTCTGAAGCTAACAAAGACATTTGGTTTTCCCCCCAAAATTCACAATTCAGTAGAATTTTAGAAACTTTGATAAAATATTTCAGGAGCAGCCACACAGTGTCTGAATCCAGGAGCTGGCTTTGAGTCAGCTCTCAGTGTTCCTTCAGTTCTCATGACCCCAGTGAAGTGCAATGTGGGCTGTCACTAATCCTGTTGCTTCAGAGAAAATCAGATCTCAGCTTCACAGCTTTGCTATTTTCCTGCCCGCGGAGGATTTTGGCAGAGCTTTCCCTTCTCTTTGTCCATTCCTTTTCCCCATGATGGCAGCACAAGCAGTGCTGCTTTGGTGGGGAATGTCCTGCCAGTGCTGCCCTGAGATTGCACCATATTCCCAAGATGTTGCTTCCCAAGGATTCTGATCACTTTAGCTGTCTTTATTCCACTGAGTAAAAATCCAGCTAAGCCTTGAAGCAAAATGCCATTGAAAGGGGAAGGGGTTTTTTGTGTATATTTGCTCTATTTTGCTATATTTTAGCACCTTAGGAATGAAATTGGGATGTGTAAGTTGAAATCCAGCCCTTCCCTGTCCTTCTCTAATCTCAGTCTGGAGAAGGTTCTGAGCTTCTCATCTCCCTGTGCTGCTCAGAGCTCTGACATCCCTCTCACATTTATTTTAAAATAAATAAAAATAACAGTGCTGGGAGCTGAGGGTGGAGAATTATGCAGGTCTTTTGCCCACTTTTTGCTTTGACATGGAGCTGGTGGGAAGGGTAGCTCTGCTGCAGGCTGGGAAAGGACCTTCCTTGAGCTGATGCTGAATTTGCTGTGGGAGTCTCTGTTTTTCTGGAATGAGGTGAAATTGCCATCCAGGGGCGGGTGCTGTGTCACCTGCCCTTTCCTCACCAGCTAACAGGTTCCTTGAGTCTTCTGATGGTGTGGGTACAGATGAGAAAATAGATATTTTTTGTGAGTTAAGATTGTCTTTCTCTGAGAACCTTTCTCTGCTATTCATTTTAAGCACAGTGTCACAGAAAATGTCATTAGCCACACCAAAAGTCTCTGAGCCTGCAATCAGCCTGTCAGTGAGTGATAGATGTACAGCATTGATTAATATTTACATTCTTTGGAGATTTTCCCTTACCCAAGGGGACATGTGGAAAGCCATGAGTGCTTGAGCTTTGGAAGAACGTGGGGTTCACTCTCTGCAGTGAATACAGAATTGGTAGGGTATGAAACTGAAATGGCTTCTCCACAAAATCAGAAGTTAATCATCTTAAAACCACATTTTCCTACCTTATTTTTCCCCTTGAGCCAGGTCTGCAGGGAGGCTTCTCATGCAGGGGGTAAGTGGGCAGCACACCAAAGGCCTTCAGACTGCAAAGGGGCATCTCCAGCTTGCCTGAGCTGCTTTCATTACTCAGAGACTGAAATTTTAATCATTGAATTAATTTTTTAGAAACCGAAGTGCAAATCTGTACCCCCAGCGGCATTAATAATGAATGCAGGGAAGAGAGACATTAGGAAAAAGAAGGGATAGGAAATTTGGGGTTGGGGAAGCAATGTTTTCTGGGGGTTATTAATTTGAAGAGATAATGTATGGGTTGTCTTTCTTTCTCCCTGGGCCTTTCTCCATTCTTGCCCATGCTGTGTCCAACAGAGTGTTTAATTCCTGACCAAGGCATTTTTCCAGTACTTTTCTTTCCTGCTTCTCTTTCACCTGGATTTTCTCCTGTGGGGTAGGCAGCCAACTCTGTGCACACAGGGTCCCACTCCTCATGTTCCTGAAGCTTTGAGGGACTCTGATCCCATCATGCCAGGAGGAGCTGGGGCTCACCTGCTCCTCAGGTTAAAGAAAACAAGAGCTGAACTACAGCCAGGATGCCAGAGCTTTCTGCTTTGCTTTCAGCTCCTTCCTTCCTCTCTCAAAGAGCACACAGGATTTTTTCCCCACTCCTAATTAGAAGTATTATGTACCAGAAGATTAATTAGAAATGAAAGTGATTTTTTTCCCCCTCCCTTTTCTGCCAGTGGAAAAGGCCTGTGCCAGGCAACTGCCAGAGGGAGCTGGGATTTCTCCCTTTAATGGATTCCAGGCAATTTGCCTCTGGACAGCTATCTTATAAATAATGAATGTTTGCACAGATTCTCCCAGTTCTCTGTCAGCACAGGTGGTCTTCACTTCCACCATCCCAAACAGCTCTGGAAACCACAGGCTGCTCCCAGCCCTGGTTACCACACCAAAGGGGCAATTCCTCACAATTCCCCTCCCTCTCCTTGCAGGCATCATGAAGAGCCTCTATGGTTATGGATTTGTATCTTTATTTGTCTGAAATTCCATTGACCCATGACATCCACACTCTGCCATTCCTCCTCTGCCTCACAGCAAAGCCTCCAGCAGTGGATGGACACATTTCTGCTCATGGTCTGATGGGCTGACACTCTCAGAAGCCTGGAGGAATGTTGCCAGCAGGTGCACATTGCATGATTGCAGGGCATTTTCCAAGCCTTTGTGCTCCCTTTCCAAGGCTCTCACAGTAAGAGGATGATTCTTTGAATTGTTGTAGTAATCTTTAGAAATGAGGATTTGGTTCAATGGGTGCTCTGCAGAGACCAGCCTAGAGGAGAAATCCTGTCCCAGAAGGAAAACTGTTCTTGAGCTAAAAACACCCCAGAGTGTTTTATGCAGAGGGGCTTTAAAGTGGCCGTGGTGGTGCAGGGATGAATTCCAGCCCCAAGGAGGACAGCCTGGCCTGAGGGTTTCTCTTCATGCAGTGCCACTTGCCCTGGTTATTTCCATTCCATTCTAATGGAAGGGGTGACTGCAGGCAGATGAAGGTGAAGGTCCCCAGCTGCAGAGAGCTCCTGTGGTCAGCAGCCACCTGGTTCAGAGGAAGGCTGGGGATTGCTCCAAGAACCTTTTCTGTGGCTCTAAATACAGCAACTAATGACACCTTCCACTCAGCAGGAAGAAAACAGAATTACTAAACTTGCAATTTGGCACAGTGGGAGTGTGAGTTTGTCCTGCCAGTTTCTTGTTGCTATATATTTCCAAGACTTTTTTATTTTGCTTTTTTATTTTTTTTTCTTCTGTGAGGCAGGTGGATTCTACATCAAGGGGTTCACTTTAAGGACTCAAATTATGGGTAGGGAAGGCACAGCCCCAAAAGGAAAAGACTGATGGCTGCTTATAAGTCATCCAGAATAAAAAGGAGAATGTGCATATTTCCTGGGAAATGCCACATGTCTTGGCCTTATGAGTAATGTGCAGTGATGTCCCATTAGGAGCCACATTCCCAGTTTGATGTTGAAGGAGAGATATAAATTTCCATATAATTTAAATCATTTTGACTTATGATTTAGATTTGTGCTAGGCAGGCTACAGAGAGGTTCCAGGAGAATACTGTTTGGGGGCAAAAGAAAGAAGACAACTGGAGGCAAGGTTAGAACTAAGTGAACATTTCCAGTTGAGCAAGTTTCACGGTCATGCACTGTGGTAATTGAAGGTTTGCTGTTAAATGCTACAAATCTGTGCTGGAGAAGAAAACCTGGCCCCAGTTTGAGATTGCTGCAGTGTGAGGTGGGAGAGCTCTTAGGGCAAGAGGTGCTGTTTGTAGAGAAATGCAGGGAGCAATAATGATAGGTTAGCAAGGCCCAGTTCTTTTGGGCGTTTTGTAGAGGAGCCCATTGTCTCCGGGGGTTGTGAAGTTCATCCTGAAGATGCATGAAAATTCAGAATAATTCCTCCAGCAGTGCCTGGAATGAACCTGTTGAGCTGAGCTTGTCCTGGCACTGTTTGGGGATTTGGGGGTGAAACAAGTGAATACTGTGGAGGTAAAACTCTGCATTTCTAGCTTCCCTTGTACACCTCTGCATGCTCTGCCAATCTGTGTTTGAGCTGGGGGACAGACAACCATCACCAGCTCAGACTAGAGAGGAGTGCTCAAAAGCTTATTTCTGCAGGCAGCCCTGGAGCACTTGGAGGAAGCAAATGCCTGGTTCTGGAGCAGGGGCTTGCTTTAATGTTCTTATCAACTGTTTTGCAGTCTTTGTTAAAAGAGGTCAAGGCTCATTCCCCTGGGTGGGGACTTCTTGAGCACAGTACTTATTATTAGGGCAGTACCATATCTTGTAATTAGGGATGTAATTCCCATCTCTGTAGAGAGCCAGCCTGTAGCCTAGGTACCATTTAGCAGTTTCATGAGATGAATTAAGCAAGGATGGGCTGAGCAATACAATGAATTTCAGCAGAGATCACTTGCCTGAAGTCCTGCAAGTGTTTCAGACGAGATATGAAAAGTAAATCTTCCTTCCCTGTCTTTTTTATAGTAGGCAAGGATAATGGCATTGTTGTGGGGCCATGCAGTAGTGACCTCCTGACAACTTGCAGCCTGGTTGTTTGAAAAGTTACATCATTCCCTAGTCCCTGCTGGAGCAGCTGGAAGAATCTCTATTTCTTTTTCTGTCTGACAGGAAAGATTTTTACCTGCAAAGGACCTGTGTCTTAGAAAATTGCTGTTGCAGTACATCTGAAGAGTCAGATTTGGCAGGCTTTAAAGTGTGATGTAAGAGATTCTTACTTAATTTAGCATTTTGTTAACTTTATTTTTTTTTCCCCTCCTTACCTACGTGGGTAACAGTGCTTTTGTTGTTCTGCAGGGAGTTCTACAGTTTATACGCCTTGTATAAAATAGTTTACGTAAGTGCAGAATAAATCAATCAAACTTGAAAAAAAAAAAAGCAATCAACTTTGGGCTTGAAATAAGGAGTAGGTGAAAGGCTGAAAGAAAAGAAGGACAAAGAAGATAAATTGTGAAGAAAAATAGAAACAAAATTGTGTACAGCAGTAAGACAGAAAAAGCAATGGAAGGCCAGACAGACAAGTTAATGCAATGTATTTCCCCCTGTAATTATATTCATTTGATGTAGATTTGTGCCAGGCACTTTACAGCAGTGTTAATGAGATGAAGGAAGAGCTGATATCCACAGCAGTTTCAAAGATAGGACTGGAAGCTGTTCTCGGTGGGCATGGCTATATTTAGCACCCAGCACACTGGATATAGGATGCCATTACAGTCTGACACGAAGGCTCCTGAAGGAAGATCTCAAAGCACATTGCATCAGTTCCTGTGCGGTATTTCCCAAATTCTATTTCCCAAAACATTGAAAGTTGCCAGTTGTTGCTGTGTCTGTGTTCATATTTTTGTACAGCAGATGCCAACATGGAATTCGAGTCAGATGTCCACTGGTGATTCCAATCTTGTATCTTTGTGGAATTCTTGTTCTTCAGGAAAGGGTTTTGCTCCCCTGGGGTTACCTTCAGGTGTGAGGATCTCCACAGTGTCTCAGGGGAAGGAAACACTAATTCACCTTTTGAATGAAGCATGGTTCCTCTGCAAATTTGCCTTTGCCTTCCTTGGTTTCACACATCTTCCTCCAGAGGGATGAGAGCTCGTTGCCCTCAGCCCCCCATAATGCTGTTAATAACTCTAATGATGCAGAGTGCTGAGCAGTCATGCACTGCACTTGTGATTTTTCTGCAGTACAACTTGCACCCCTGAAAAACAACAGTATAGATTTTACTGGGAAAAGGGAAAAGAAGAGGATATTCCCAGGGATTACTGAAAATTTCCCTTCCCATATGTATGGCTCAGAGAGGCGTAAAGCTCGTGTGCTCGTAGACAGTTGGGGAAAAATGCTCTGGAATTATTCACACAGGCTCCTGGCAGGAGCTCAGGGTTTTGTGGGTTATCCACCAAGGCAGAGATGAGGTGAACAATAGGGGTTTAATTTAGGGGATATTTTCCCTGCCTCCAGCACGTCTCTCCAGCTCCCATCTCTGTTCCCTGATTGCAGTGTAATCTCACTCATTACTCTGTGACCATAACCTCCTCTCCCTGTTTCAGCAGTGAAGAACCAGCAGCCAATTTGTGTCCAGAATTAAGGTTGTGACCCTCTCCACTTCCCTCTGCACTAGGCAGCTGTGGAAGGAGGTACACAAAGGCTCTCTACTAATTGTTACAAAAGAAGAATTTCAGACCCTGAATTGTTTGCTGAGATTTTCTGTCGTTTATTTTGCTCCGTTCAGCAACAGTTTTCAACAAAAGTAGAGGATTGATTGCTCCTGGAGTTTATTGTGTCTGCTTTTAAAGGAGGCTGCAAGGGGTGTCAGATGGGAGATAGCTGGTCACCCTCACAATGACAGTCCTCAGTGCACTTCACCTGTTCTTTGGGAAGCAAACATCACACCTAGAGCTGTGTGTGACACTGCCTTTGCTCTGCTGCTGGTGCTTGTTAGGGAAGGCAAAACTGTAGATTTCCTTTTGGAAAAAAGGATGGGATTATTCCCCCAGCTGAATAAAGCTGCAAGGTTGGGGCACAATTGACCCATTTGTACTCACAAATGTACAACAGCTTTGTAGGTGGTAATGACTCCTGTCAAATTCTTTTATTTGTCACTTTGAACTATCAGATTATAGAAGAAGCACAAAGACTCCTTGTTGGTAGAAAGATGGCTTGGAGTTGCTGAATCATTACAAGCATCTTAATGCAGAAGCAACTAATCTTTTCATCCAGTGCTAGCTTTGGGCTCTGCTTTCCCTCAGGACCTGGATGTTGTAGAGAACAAGAAAATTAGTGCAAAAAGGATTATTTGACTATATGTGAAGTGATCCTCTGTGCTCCCCACATCTCAGAAGGCTGCTGCTTGCTGTGCTGAAGTGTTGCAGTGTGGACAGCACAGGTAAGATCTGGAGGAGCACCCAAGATGCTCACAAGGACACAGAGGGCACTTCCTGTTGCTTTACATTTACTAGAATGTGTTGTATGGAGTGTTCAAAACCATGGGTAATTACATTTTGCAATGAAATCTATGAACATCTGTTCTTCTCCCTTTCTGTGCCAAGTCCCAACCTTTGGGAATCATGTTGTCTCCACAACAGTTAGATGGCACATTTGCCCCCTAAACTAAGTAGAGGTTGCAAGGCAGAAGAAGAAACCACTCAGGAAAAGCATTTTTCTTTTAAAACTTCCAGCAGCTGCTGTGCAGGGAAGAGAAGAGAGAGGGAGATGTGGTGGCAAGAGCAGGAAATTGAGATCCAGTGTGGTGCCCTCTCTGAGCAATGCCCAGTGATGGATGATATTCATGAATTAACAGCTTCATTGGAGCTGGGTGTGTGCCTGGCTGGGAGGTGCATAACTGAGTGTTTCAATTAAAAAAAAAAAAAAAAAAAAAAAGAAAGTTTTTTCATGCCTTCTGTTTTAGCAGAAGTTTGGAAGTCTGGTGGAATCCTCTGCTGTAAATATTTATGTTCTAGCTCCCTTTGCAGCCCCTGACTGGGAGAGCTCTTGGGTGGTGGCAGAGGTCCCACAGTAACTGCAGCTTTTCTTCTCTTAGCAATGACAGTGGCACAGCAGTGATGGCTGGCATGTTGCAGGGAAGAAGGATGTACTCCATCTAGGCTAGACTTGCAAAGAGTAAATTGGAGCAAAAAGAGATTAAATCTTTCCATAGCTCAGTGGCAAAAGTAAACCACCCATCATTTGCCTTCTATCTCCCAGATGCATGAAAATGTGGGAAATGCTCCATCTCCAAACCCTTCAATTCTTGACAAGCTTTATTCACTCTTTCTTCTCTGATGTTTTTATTAATTTATTCTCCAAGGCAGTTCCTCCTGTGCCAACTGCTTTGACTGCATGGTGCAGGGAAATGTTGATAGGTCTTGCACAAGGAACACTGGATTCTGAACTCGGGGTTTGATGGATATTCTACAACTCCTCCATGTTTCTTTTTCTGCCTTTTGCTTTGGGCTTTTGCAATATCCTTTGAAAAGAGAACAGCAGAAACAAAAAATGAAGGATTCAAAGAGTTACCAATCTTCTCTGTGCCTGTTGTCCCATGATAAAGTCCCAAGTAAAGCAGATGAAAAGGTTAAAAGCAAGGATGACTGTACAGTGAAAGGCTTGGAATGCTGATGGTTAGTGATAGAACAAGATGTTCAGGACAGGGAGAGTCCTGGTGTCTCACAGCTTGGACCTTAGGATTAAGCAATTTTAAAGACACCTCCTTTGAAGGCTCTGACCTTGTCCTTCCATTTTCAGGCTTCAGCTTTATTGCTCTCCCAAGGAACTGAGACAGTTGATTAACTCGTAACTCACTAGTTCTTGACACATTAAGCAGCAAATTTGACTCTAATTAACAGCTTTTATTAACCCAGGATCCCTCTTCCCTCCTCCCTTTCACTCTAGAGACTCCTCAAGCCTTTACAGGTTTTAAAGTAATTTCTAATCTTTTTTACCTTTTTTTCTTTTAAATCAGAAGTGAATTTGTGCAGACATTGGAATGCACAGCTCAGGGGGAGGATGTCAGAGGAACATTTGGAAAGCAAATATGGTCATCTGGAGGGAAGCAAGGGGTTGGATTGTGGATGGAGCTGGTGGCTGGCCACAGGCTTGGCTTGACACTGAAGAGGAAACCATGAAGGGCAGGCTTTCCTCAGCTCCCCACCTCCTGCTCTGAGCTCTTCCCAGCTGACAGCAGCCAGGCTCAGCCTCAGTGATCCACCTAGGTGTGCAACCCAGGAGAGAATGAGAGGGGGCATTGCTGGAGCTCCTGGCCAAATTGGATGAGAGCTCTGCTGCTCCTCAGAGCCTGCCAGCTCTCTGCTGCCAGCAAGATCTGCATGGAAATCACCTTGCAGGGAGCTGAGAGGATGGGGTTTGGGACATTATCCCGTACACAGTGTCCGTAGTTATCCCATCCATCCCCAGTGTTGGTGCTGAGGAAGCTGCAGCTCCCTGGGGAGTTGTGCTCTGCAGTGCAGATCCAGGGTGGGATGGGTGAAGGGATGAGATAACAACTGAGGAAGTGCCTCTTCTTGCCCACTGGAGATCTCTGTGCTTGTTTGGTCAGCAGATACAGCATCCTGTTAGTGAGCACACAGCCAAAAAATCCAGGGATCCCCTGACTGTAATCCAGCACTGCCATTGAGTACCTCACTCTGTCCCATTCCCCATCTCTGACTTGGGAGCAGTAATGGCTCTGCCAGTTTTCCAGGTGTTCCAGTTCTGGTGTGCAAGTTCCTAGTGAAGTGTTAATTTTTATAGCTTGCAAGGGAGAGGGAGGTTTTTCACCCTCGTTCAAACAGAGAGAGGTAGTTCATTTTCAGATTTCAAAACACATAGTGCTGTAAACCTACCCACAAAACTACTGTGGTGTCTTTATAAAAGATGTTTTTCATAAGCTTTGGTAAATGTGTTTAACCACTATTGCTCTGAATGTATTTAATTTAGTTTTGGACTTTCTGAACTCTTGATCTTCAAGAGAGCCTGTGACAGTGAGCTCCAGAGGTCAATGCAGGACTTGAGAAAAGAGGAGGTTTTATATCTGTTTAAAATTGCCATTCTGTTCCTCTGGGTATCATTTCCCTAGCATCTTGCAAGAAAAGAGTAAATATCTTCATTATTCTGTGCTTTCTCAGGTTTCTCCTTAACTGCTAAACAGCTGTGTTTTTATATTTTCTGTAACTAAAGCAAGTGAAGCTCTCCCAAGACAGCCCACAGTGAAGATGAAGTGTTTCAGTGCTCCTGAGAGGCAGAGCAGCCAAGGTCAGCTCAATGCCCCCCAAACCAATCGTGTCATATGCAGTCTCACCACATCTCAGCTCGCTCTCCTATGCAAATAGCTGAAGAATATGTTAGACAAAACCGGTCCTCAGGGAACAGCCACTGTAATCTTTCACTATGTTGAATATTGATCGTGTGTTATACCTCCTTTTTTAATTTAGTTCAGTTAGTTTCTGGATTTGTAATAGCACTTTATCCCTTGCTCTGTTGCTCAGACAGTTTTCCTGTAGCCTTCTTGGTGGTACTTTGTCACAGAGGCTTTGAAAATCCAAATAATTAAACCTAATCCTCAGGGTTTCTTTCAATTTATTTTTTTTTCCTTCTTAAGAATTTTAGATAATTCTCCCAGATAGGGAGTGGTTTTATTTATTTATTAAAATAATTTTTGCCTGGGCGTTTATTATTTCTTGTTTAGTTTTATTTGATACAGAAATAAGTTTTAAGGCCTCATATTATCTGGATCATTTTTGAAAACCTGGAGTCAGGCTACAATATTGCTCCTTTCCTGCCTGCTGGTATGTGCATCTGATTTTAAGGCTAATTTATTTTTTAGCAATTTCAATACTTTTAAATCCTCAAATATTATCCTGCCTTGGTGATTCATGATCCTCCAAGGAAAAGAGATGTGGTAGGGGAGCTTACAGATGATTTTGTGAGTTGAGCAAACTTTCCAAGTCACAGTGAGAGATGCAGAAATGACATCCAGGATGGCTTTGACAGCCAGCAGGTAAATATGTGTCCCCATCATGGGGCACCTGTGGAATCCATCAGGGGAAGACTGAACTCCCTTCAGCATGCCCCTTTGCTGACTTCAGAAAGGAGGGTGAAACTAGGCTTCATTTTAGTGTTTCAATTTATTATGTTGGCAAGATTCAGTTTGAGACAGACCAGAGGTCTTTTTTTATTTGGACTGTGCAGAAGATAAATCAGGTGTGACCCTTGCATTGTGGCTCTGTGATGCTCACAAAGAGCAGTGATGGATTCTTGTCTTTGTCACTTCTCTGCCACAAAGAATAAGAAAAATAAGGCTTCCCTTTTGCAATCCAAACAACTCCCAGACTATGCATTAAGTGAAGGCAAGGCTAGGAAGGAAGTTACCTCGAGGGGTTCCCTCCAGATCTGACACACCAGGTAGGAGGAAATTCATTAGAGATCCTTTGGTGAGTGGGTGTAGTGAGCACACAACTCCCAGGATGTGTTTTCAAAGGGTCTGTCTGAGGTTAATGCTGCACTAGATCTCCTCTGTGCCAAATTAGGCTAATATTTTAACAATCTTCTTACTAATTTCTCTGATAATTCCAGTATTTGTCATCTACCAGTGACGTGTCTAAATCTCTGTGTGTTTTATTCTTGGAGTTTCTCTGGTGCAGGGGCTGGCAATGTCCCTGTGCCATCAGCATAACCTCTGTGCATGTTGTTGAATTCTAGAGCATAAGGATTAAGATCTCAAGAGGTTAAACAGAACAGGTAATCCTCTGTTCCTCCTTCTCTTATCCTCTGTTCCTTTCTCAAGCCATTTTACTGAGGTTGCCTTCTCCTGTTGAGATCTTGGATGCTGCTGCTTTGTTTGGTCTGCTGTCTGGTGTTCTCACTTGTTGTCTCTTCAGTATTTCCCATCTCTTCAGGACCTGTTTGCTTCTCCATCTACTTCCCCCACCAGGTTCCACAGATTTCCACAAAGCAGCTGCATTGCTCCAGCATCTGAGAGTAGTTTAAATGAAACTGCACTTAACAGTGATACTGCCAGCACTCACTTTGATCCCTGCATCCAGGGATATTTTGTTATTTTCATGGTGTTTTCATCATGACTTAAATCTAAAATAAGCAGTTGTAGGGCAGAAGGGGATGCTTTGCTCTACTGCACTGCTTGGGGCAGGAGATAAGGCCTTCAAAATGCAAGTGTGCAGGACTATAATGTTTTATTCTGTTAAGGTACCATGTTGGTTTCCAAAGTAAGGTAATTTCTAAAGGCTTCTGATTTTTTTTTTTATGAACAGCTTTAAATAGAAGTCATTAGACACTGTTGTTCAAACTTAATTAACTGTTCTCCTCACTGAATTACAGCACAGCAAAGAGTGACGGCACTGTAGGATGGAGAAACATCTTACTAGATTTTTAAAAAAGCCAAACTGGATTTAACAGTTAATTAGAACACAGGACCTTTGGCAGCCCAGGTACCAGGATGCCTTCTGGGACATCAGGGGGGAGAGATGTTTCTCTTTCCAGAGTGCTGCAGTTAAACCTCCTGTGCTTTAGGCATCACTGGATGATGTTTTGTTCACAGGACTGGGTTCCTGTCCCCCCAGAAAAGGCAAAATGTCACTGCAACATGTGCAGTTTTTTCATGTTCAATCTCACAGGTGCCTGTAGCAGTAGTGAACAAGAGACAGTGTCAGAGTGCTGACAGCCCCAGTGCAGGCTGTGGGTGCTGCACAGCCCTTGCTGAGGTTGCCTGTACAAGTTTCCATCACCCTGGACCATCCCCAGGGAAGGCAGCTCAGGATCCTGGTCACAGCCTTGGGGGGAGAGCTCTTCTCTGTGCCTGAGCAGAGGGTCCCAGTTGTGTCTGCACAGGAGTGGTGTAAAACCTGCATGTTTTTAACAGGAGCAGCAGGCAGTGTTGATGTTCTAGAGTGTAGTTGTGTTGAAGGGAAACTGTTAAATATAATTTCATAGAGTCACAGAATGATTTGGGTTGGAAGGGACTTTGCAGACCATCCAGTTCCACCCCCTGCCATGGGCAGGGACACATTCCACCAGACCAGGTTGTTCCAAGCCTCATCCAACCTGGTCTTGGACACATCCAGGGCTGGGGCAGCCACAGCTGCCCTGGGCAGCCTGTGCCAGTGCCCCACCATTCTCACAGGAAAGAATTTCATCTTTATATCCAATCTATAGATAGCAGAGAAAATAATGTGATCAGAAAATAGATTTAGAAGTTGTTGACCTGCACATTTACCTAGAATTGTTTTTTAGGCCAAGTGAAGTTGCCTGGAAGCCTTTGCAGGATTAAATCAGGCATAGACTGTATCTGACTTTTGATATTTAGAACAAAACTTCTGGAAGCAGCTAAACCTTCCCATCACATCCAAAAGGCTGGTGATGTTTTGACACTTAATGCCTTGTAGCAACTGGTGAGGCCTCACTGAAGTGTGGAGGAGCAGCTTGGGGAGACTGTATGACCAGGTTCCACTGGGAAAAGGTTTTCTTTTAAAAGTGCTTGCAGTGATGTCTGATGTGTCTCCATCCTGCTGAGAGGCTGAAGGAAATACAGCAGGGTGAACATCTCTGCAAAAACCAGGATTGAGTTGTATTAATGTCAGCTGTTGGCAGTGCCAGCAGCCCTCGCTTTTGCCATGTGCTGGATCCATCTCTCCTTCCTCCTGTGCCTTTGTCTGACCGTCACAAAACAATTTGGTTTCTTTAGCTTGGTTTTGGAGCTACAGCAAGAGCTTACTACAGCTCTTTGGAGTAATTTTCACCTCCATTCCAGCCAACTAGATTAGACTGCAGATAATGCTAGGAGTGAATAAGAGCTCCAGCTCCAAGGGAGCTCCAAGGGAGCTGGAACATAATTACAGTAGATGAAGGGTACTCTCCGCAGCTCCTCCAAGAGTGCTGAGATTAGACTGTAATCATTGTTTGTAAGCAGACAGGAATGAGGGGTAATCAGCCAGCCAGCCCTTGTGTGTTATTCCAGGAATTAATATTAGCTTCCTGGAGGAGCTCATCAATTCACACTCATATGAAAGCACAGAAATCAACAGGTCTTGTCTTCCCACCATGGAGCTCTGAGCAGGCTGGGCTCTGTGAGGCTCAGCTCTGGGGTTCTGGGTCAGGCAGGGTGGGCAGAGGGGCTGACATGGCTGTGCAAGAGGGAATTGGTGCTCCTGGGAAGGACTGCAGGTCTCAGTTCCACGAGGAGGGGGCCTACAAAGAGATTGGGTAATGCAGGACCAGGAGAGCTCAGGAGCTGCAGCCATGGAGAGCCAGCTTCACTGTGCTGAGGAGGGGAAGGCACAGCTTTTTTCTACAGTAATCTCCTTTAGCCTGCAGAGCTGTGGTAGGAGGGAGGGAGGGACTGCACTGGGAAGGAGTGGGGAAGTTTGGGTTTGAAGAAAATCTTTGCAAGTATGCTTGGTGCTGCTTGAATCCGGCCCTAATTATGAAGCCTGCGGGTCCCAGTGAGCACAGTGAGAACATCGTGTACAGACACAAAGTTAACACCAGGCAGCAAAAGTCTTGACATCCCTCTGATGTGAAACGAGAAGAAAAAAAAAGAGCTTGCAAATCCAGGCAGAAATTATTAGGAGAGTGAGTCCACAGACCATGAAGGGTCATTTGAGTTTCAAAAAACACACGTACTGCTTTCACCAGAACTTGCTACTGCAAGCCAGGTGGTGGGACCATTTCAGTGTGAGTGTCAGCCTGCCCAGCTTCCCTCCCTTCAGCAGTTCTCACTGCCAAGCTCTTTGCTTCCATCAGTTTTGGAATAAATCACCAACCAACCAAATGATTATCTCTTGCAGTGCTTTACATACATTAGTTATGTGCTTGGGCTTTTTAATGATGCTGCTGCTCTGACAGCTCACTAAATATGACACAGCTTTATGGGTGGCATTGCTAATACTTCAGCTGCCAAAGGTTAGCTGCTGCTATTAACCACATTAGTACTGGCTCTTGTAGGAAAAATAAGTGGAGATAGATGCTTTCTCCAGAAAGTTCACAGCCTAAAAGCCAAACCTGAAGGAGTATTGAAGGAAGGAGCAGCCCGGGAGCAAATGAGCTGGTGGTGGCTGGCACAATGTCACGAGTTTGCACTTGTGGCTGTTGGTTCATTTGGTTTGTTAATTGGGATAGAGGTAGGTCGAAGGGCACAGCAGGAGCCTGGCAGCCAGTGAGGGGAAGGGGGACAGAGCCAGAGCATCACCTGCCCGTCCTGATCCACTGCCAGAGCTCTGGAGCTCTCACTGCAGGAGGACGTCTGGAAAAATTTGCAAGAAGAATGTGTTCATGTCTGCATGGCTTGCTCCCAAAAGTCTCTTCCAGGATCCTTTTTTAGCATGGGTACAAGCATGGGAGGGCACATGGGTGAATCTGTCTGGGCTTCAGAGCTGCAAACCTTCCTTGGCAGAGCAAGGTGTGCGCGTGGCTGCTGAGGAGCACCTGCAGTAGGGAAGGGCCATGCAATGGAGAGCTGTGATGGGGAAGAGGAGTGAGTGAGTTGGACACCTGGAAGGGTGGGTGAGGAGAGAGAGGAGCTTCTGGAAGAGGATCTTGAAGTTATTAGGTAAAATGAACTGTGCTGAGGATGCACAGCCATGAATTCACGTGACATAATTATTGTAGCCCGGATCCGAGAGGAGGAGCTGTCTAAACTCATTTCTTTTTGCTGCACTTCTCATTTAGATATGTTTTTTATCTAATGGATCTTTGCACAGCCGAGCTGGGGAGTGAGAAAGGCCCTGTTTGCAGTGAGCAGAGCAGAGAGGTGGGGTTTGCTGATGAATATCAGCTTCTAGAAACAAATTGTTTTTCTTGCTCCTGCTGCTGCTATGCTGAGGGTCTGGGGCACAGATCTCATTTTAGAAATCTCACGGTGTGAGTGTTGTGTTTCTTAGAAAGGACAGTAGGGAGAATAAATCTGTGGCAAGGAGGGGGATGGTGTCTGGGGGTGACACTCTGGTTGTGTTTTTGTCCTGTGCTCATCACCAGCCCCCTCACACTGAGATGTTCTGCCTTGGCTACCTGGAGATCAGTGCCAGTGCCTCCTCTGATGGACTATTAATGTTTCCCAAAGCCCTAGAAGCCTATCTAATAAAAGCCATGAGTGCCTTGGTGCCTTGCTGCATGACTGGAAGATTTATTGCTACAAGCAACAGAAAAGCATCTGGGGAGGCAAAGGGGTTGGTTGCTTAAAGAAATTTTAATATCACAGGTCCCCACATTCCAGTTCATCTTTACCAAAGGAGTTATCAAGTTAGAAGGTCCAGTGGGAACAGAGAGAACATGCTATCAATGCTGTAATAGTGAAGGCTGTGCCAGCACTTCATGAAAACCTTCTGTTTCCAAATGCTATAAATAGTTGGTTAAATGCACATAAATAGATCCTACCTGGGGGTAAATACTTGACTTTGAAGTGAGCAGACGGCTGCTTCTCACTTTTAACCTACATAAAATGAGGGACAGCAGCATTGCCAAATATGAGTGTAGAAAATTGTAAATGCAATGTAAAAAATAACAATATGCTTTGAGATAATTTTATTTGCCATCTGGTTTTGAGCTGTCAGTTATACTTGCATCATGTTTTCTCTGCAACTGTGCAAAGTTTCTTTATTTTGAAACAAAAACAAAGATTGCCATCTAGTACCTTGACTTCAGGATATCGAAGAAAGTTTTTAATCAAATCAAGTCTTGCAAAGCTTTTCAGAAAGGGAAGAATGCTGGCAATGGTAGGGCATTTAGGGAAGTTTATTAATCTCTTTTAGTTTTGTGTAAAAGCAGATTAACCAAACAGACATAATGAATGCATCAGACATCTCCATGCATTCACAATGAATGTTTGCAGGTAGGCATTTGGAAATTAGAAAGCATTAAGTTAAAACACGTATTTTCCCTCTATGGTTATACCCTAAAGAATTAACTTTTCACACCCTTATAGGCATTTGCTACACTCTTACAGCCACATGTAGCCTAAATAATCTGTGGGTTTGTGATTAAAGCTTTTTTAATATTTATATTCCTTGGGGTTTTAATATTTGATATTTTTGTCTCTGTGTTGTTTTTATGGAAAAAAGAAAAAAAAAGGCAAACAGAAGCTGACATGTACAAGACTGCTGCCATTGTGAACTGGCATAAAGACCAAAGCTCCTTTGTTTTTTTACTTCAGCTTGTGGACATGCAGTGGAAGTAGGTTTGTGCAGTTTTTGGACATGTGAAGTAGCTATATGAACCATTTTAAGTTGGGATAAAGTGGTTACCTGGCTGTATAAAAATGTCTGGAGTGCAGGTCACCTTCCCCACTAGATAGATGTGGCACCTGGGGACGTGGTTTAGTGGTGGACTTGGCAGTGCTGGCTTAATGGTTGGGCTGAAAGGATCCTGAAGGTCTTTTCCAACCAAAATGATTTTGTGATTCTGCGTCTGAAGCGGGGTCCCACCACAGAAGAAGGAGAGGTGTTTAGAGATGAACCTCTGAAATTGTTTCCCAGGTAAGACAGGAGTTGTTGTTCTTGAATGTCTGCAGACTGAAGGCAGATGGGAGAAAATGGTCATTTTTCATTGAGTTATCCTGTCCTCTGGTTTTATTCTGGGGAGAGTTGAAGCCCTCCAGCTGGGCTGGGCTGGCACAAGGACAGCATCCACCTGCCAGCCTTCCATGGCGAGGACCTGAGCACACTCAGCCACAGCAGGCAGGGATTGTGGAGGGACTTCCCAACCATGGGGGCTTAACTGTGCTGTGCAAGGAGGCTGCAGCCCTGCTGCTGTGCCCTGCAATGGGTGTCTGTTCCCCCAGCCCAGCAGAGGCAGCTCTGCCAGGCAGCCCCAGCCCAGGCAGCCTGAGCTGTGTGTGCAGCTCATGCCCACGCAGTCACTGCTTTGGGTTATTCATCTCCTGTAGCAGGCTCTGCTGCCTCCTCCCACCCCAAGCTAATCGCTTTGCAAAGCTTCCAAGGTACACCAACTTTGTGTGGCAGCTAACAAGCTTAGCTGATGAGTTCTGCCATCATCCTTCTCCAGAGCTAATCAGCTTACCAGTGCTCCAGAGCTAATGGGCCTGTGGGTCACAGCAGCACCGTGAACTCGCACACACATTTCCCACATCCATCTTTAATTGCATGGCTGCTGCTTTAATGGAGTTTCCTCCTGCATATGCTTCGCCTTTTTTTCCAATGGTTATCACTTGTTATTTTGCAGCCAATTCTTTTTTTTTTCTCTCTGATGCACAGTTCATTAAAGACTATTTTCATGCTATGGTTGAGATTTCAAATATCAGCTGCTTCCCAGTCATCCCACCCAGACTGGGTGGTGGCCAAAATTTATTTACAAACGGAAAATTACACTTGGGATAGCACATCTCATGAGCACTGTGTGCTTTTTACCAGTGCATCCCTGAAAAAAAAAATCAGTTCAGCAGAGAAAATAATTGAGTGATGTCAGCTCTCAAAAGTCAGTATTTCACAGAGTTGAGAGTGGAAGAGCTGAGAGCTGCTGCAGTGGAGGTTCTGCAGCCCAAAAGCGACGCTGCCAGCTTGTAGCCCCAGCATCTTCAAGTGCAGCAGCTGAGAGCTGCACCTGCGCCTGCAGCCCTCCCCTAATTTGAAGTGGCTTCACAATCATTTTGCTAGAAAAGGTATTTTATCCTTTTCACTCACTACGTGAAAGCAAGTGGAGAAAAGCGACTGACAAAGAACTGCTGATGGGAACGGAGAAAAAAACGCCGACTCTGCATTTGGCGAGCAGCCCAACGATAAAAAGAAATTTTTTCCCCTTTTATTTTTCAGCTTTTGTAATGGCAGGGAATGAGAGCAGGTAAAGCATCTGCCTGAAAGTTTGTGTGAAGTTGCAGCACGGCCCTGGCCTGGCACTGTCCCAGGCTGGGACATTTTGGGAAGGGTTTGATGCTGAAGTTGAGCGGTGAGCGCAGTTACGCGTTTCCAGCTGTGCTCCATCCCCACGGGCAGCAGCACTTGGTGCTTGGCAGTAGGGACAGGACACCCACCCTGGTCCTCACCTGCCTCTAAAGCAGAGCAGGGGCAGAGCAGGCAGGACTTTTCCAGGAAGAGTCACTCAGAAGGGTTTTGCCATCACAGCTCCCAGCTGTGAGCGTGCCTCGTGACTTAGGAAAATATAATTAAATGCTGCTCAGTGACTGCATTGTTAATAACATGATTAAAAAGAGGTTCCTCTTGACCATATCCCATTCTTGAAAGCAAAATAGAAATGGCAGAATTACCATTTAGAAAGTGGGATGTTGTTGTCTGTTCTAATTTTCACTAAACTCTGTGCTTTTGCTCCCTTACAACCATGGTTGCACAGGTTAATTAACACATGTTGTGTGAAAATTAAAGTCCTCACATTGTATTTTTTTCAGCTGAGTTCTCTCCTGTTCTTCTCTTCAGAATGAAGAGCAGTGCTCTTGCTTCCCTTATTATAATCTTGGTATTTTATAGACCTCTTTTATGAGTCTCAGTTTTTGTCCCTTCAGACAGTTTTCCCAGAATTTCTGAGGGGTTTATAGAAACCTCTTTCTTTGCTTTCCCTAGTGCTTTTCAGTACTGTCCTGGGCCTATCTTAAAGAAAGTGCACAATGTTTCAGATAACTATAAGCCACCAATTAAAAACTTGCATCACTGTATAATCCAGACTCTTCCCTATTTTTGGTTCATTATTGTCCAGTACTTTATCCATGTTTTGCTAACTCTTGGAAAAAGCACTGCCAGAACAGAGGCCTGCTTGTCCTCTGCCCTGAACCACATCAAATTATTTCTCTTCCCATAATATATTACCACAGAGGATTTGCATATATTTTTAATAATTTTTCCTTGCTCATTTTGCTGGCATGGGATCATGGTTTGCCAGTCCAAATTGGTAAGCTCCTTCCCAAGCCTTTATTTAAAAACTGGGTTTGAAAGAGCCCAGTGTTTTGCCTTGCCTGAGAATTCTTTGGTTTCCAGGCAAATTCCACACACATAGGAAGGAATCCTTCATGATACCTGACATAATTAATTGGGGATAAAAAAAACTTTGAGATACTTTTTAGTCAATTCAGATGGAGATTCTGTGGAACCTCAGTGAATATATTTGAGGAAGGGAGAGACAAAGTCATGGTGCCCTTAGAACAGTGTCCCAGACCATGGAACCCAGAGTGTGATGTTTCTTTTCTCTCTTAAAAATCTGACCTAGCTTCTGCTTCCCCACAGAAATGTGCCAGAACTGGGGAATACTGGGAACAGCTGTTCCTCCTGCTTGCTCTGAGGTCTGGAAATCCAGATTTCTTCTGAGTGGAGACCAAGAGAGGGATCCTGACCACCCTGTTGGAAGAGATACAAAGGGCTTGCTTTCCTTTTGTCCTATTCATAATAACTTGTGCAAAACACATCATGTGCCTATAAAAACAAATATAAATGTGTATTAAATGCCTCACTGAGAGCAACAAAAGTTGAGCAGCTCTTCAGAAGGGTTTGGTTCAGAGGCAGGTTACCTGGCTGCCAGAGGGGGATGGCACACACAGATCAGTGCTGGAGTCTGTCTGTTCTGCACAGAGCGAGGAGGAAGGGGCTGGCTCTCAGCCACAGCAACAGATTGCTCCTCTTTTGCAGACTGAAGTCATGTCTGAAATAAATACATGCACTCACTGCTGTGCATCCTGCACGGAGCAGTGGAGGAGCTGAGCAGAAATGAGCGGTTTTGGCTGGAAATTTCTTACACTGTCATGTAGAGGTGGATTTAATGCTTTGGGGTAAATATTCTCCTTCCATTAGAGCATTGTTAGTGACTACAGCCTTTCATGAAGCTTTGGTGGTACACAACACCATCAAGTGAGCATGTTTTAATAAATCCAGTCCTTTGGTTAGGATCCTTCTGGACTTACCCTGCATCCATTTACTCCTGTTTTGTGAGTTGCCACACCTGAACGTGTGTCAGATGTTCACAGGTGGTGAGAAAGAACAGAGCCCAGTTTCTCTTCTGGCTGTGTACTTTTCCCTCTGATTCAGCCCTGAGCTCTTTGCTTAGGGTTTGACACCTCCCCCATCAAAGATTCCATCTCCCAGGGCTGGTGGGCACTGATTGCTGGTGAGGAGCACGCCTGGGGATGTTTGCCAGGCTCCACCTGGAGGTCCCTGGTGCTGATGTTCCTTTATCTAGAAAACCAGCAGTGAAAGGCTGGGGCTGGTGGTGCCTTGCATAGTGTGTGAGTGTAATTAGCAAGATCAACTGTGCCAGTTTTCTGACTCCCCTCTGCTCGTGTGAGGAACAATAGCGCTAAATGATAATTGTAATTCATTACAAATGCACCCTAATTAAATTACCCATCAGTGGCTGCAAGATTAATGATACCAACCCGAGTTAAAACATGATTAAAGTTAGGCTTGTCGCATTTTTCAGTTATTACATGGAAGTTCACAGGAGGAAGGGATGGGGCAGAGTGCAAGGTGACACTGGATGATGCTATGGACACAGCTGGAGCAGCCAAAGGCTGTGGCTGGTGGTGCTCCTTTGGACTCTGCTGGGGACAAACCCTCTGGAAGCTTTTCTCAGGTCTCTCAGGAGAGTTTTGGGGCTGTACCTTTGCCAGGCAATGTTGTTAATCTCTTTGTAGGATGGGCAGGAGGGTCTTGTAGGGAGTCTGACACAGCAAGGAACTGAGCCTGGATCTCCAAGTTTAAGTTTAGCTTGCTGAGTTGTCTTGCCTTTCTTTTTTATTTTTGTATTTCTGCATGCTGAATATCATGTTTCTTGAAAATGCCTGTAAAAGTAGCAGGGAAACACCATGAACAACATAAGGAATAGTATCAAATACACCAGAGCATCAGCCTGTTTCCCCTTCCTTAGAAAAGTTTTACATTCCAAATGGTTTCAACAGCAAATATTTACAAGGGGAAGACAACAACACAACTTTGCCAAAAGTGCAAAATTCAGGACATTTATAAAAAGAGACAAAACAAGGCACTGGATCATGCAGCATTGGGAATTTTGCTGCCTCTGTACTGCTGGAGAAGCCTCTGAAGGCGTTCCCAGGCTCAAATGAGGAGGACCAATGTGTGGGATGTGTTTAGGTGGATGAGAAGGAAAAAAAAAAAAAGATGTCTCGGCATAAGGACTGTCTCTCTGAACACCCTAGCACAGATAGGCTGTGCTTGGCATTGGTTCTGTCATTAGCTGGCAAATAAGCAAGGAGGAATCTTTTCAAAGTAATTTCATTTTCCAGTGTTGTACATCCTGTCCTTAAATGCCTTTGCTGATTGGATTGATGGTGCCAGTCCAGAAATGGACATTGTTTACCAGTCAGGTCTGGACTCTTAATAGATCTTCTCAAACTCCTTGAGAAGCAGCTCTTGAATGCTCCAAGCAGAAATAAATTGAGCAGTGTGGTCGATGTGCCCTTTATATCAGTGGAATGGAACTCATTAGAACATTGTACACAACTGCTTAGGGCTGGAGCAGCAGAAACAAGTGGAGTTCCTGGAAATAAGAATAAACCAGGGCTTGAATCAGAAAGTTGCATGTGTCAGAGAGGAGGCAGCTTTGTTTTTGCTTGGTGCCCTGTTGAGATGTTCCTTTGCTGGATGCTGGGACAGCCTGGGGCTTGTGAAACACAGAAGGGGGTGCTGGAACAGCAGTGCTGTGGGGTGAGACAGCCCATCCTCTGCCATCCCATGGACTCTCCAGTGCTGTTGTGGCAGGCAGATGGCACTTAGCAGCTGTGCAAGCCTAATTAATTCACATCAAAGTTACTGGAAGACATTTCTCCAGGGAATGGATGGTTACCAAGAGGTTCAACCCTGCTTGGAGATGCTAATATTGAATGTCGTCATCTCTGGGTTTGGATGACCCGGCTTCTGTTGACAAAATGAGGCATTTTCCAGGTTTTTTTGCATGTTCTCTTCAGCAGTGCTGTTGCTCCTAATATTGAAATGATTTCTCTTGAGGAGGATAGGGATGAATAACCTCAAAGACTTTTCCTCCATAAAATCATCTGCAAAAGCCATTTCTCTCTACACCAGATTTGTAAGTGCAAGTTTTAGAGGCAGAGGTAAATTTTTATCTTTAATGTAAGTGGGGTGAAGCCCTGGCACTGGTTACCCAGAGCAGCTGTGGCTGCCCCATCCCTGAAAGTGCCCAAGGCCAGGTTGGACAGGGCTTGGAGCAACCTGGGATGGTGGAAAGTGTCCCTGCCCATGGCAGGGGGATTGAAACTAAATGGCCTTTGAGATCCTGTACCATGGCATCACTGGATCTGAGAGAGAGCAGGCTGGGGGTTGCTCTTCTCCAGACTTCCAGATCCTAACGAGGTCTGTGAGTTCTGGGAAGGTGGAGGCATCACCTACAGGTCTTGGCATCCTGGCCACATCTCATCTTGTGTTGGAGAGTTCAGAGCTGCTTCCACAGCCCATCAGCATGTGAATAAATACCTGTCAAAGGAGAGCTGCCAGCTGGCTCAGCCATCAGAGGGGCCTCCCCCACAATTTTTGGGTAATGCAGCAGATTTAGCAGCTAATATCAGAGTTTTGTGGCCTACTTCTTTCTCTCTGGAGGGTTTTCTGACCTGGCTATGTAGCCTTGAAGCTACATATTGCTCTGCTTGTTATTGCCTTACAAAGCTAAATGGGTTTTTTTTTCTCTTTTTTCTCCCCAAGTGTTTGGAGTTGTTTTTATTTAGGACACAACCCTTTTTGTCTTTCTGGTTTTGCCTTTCCCAGCCATCTCCTACAGACAAGGTTGTTGGGATTCAGAGAAATAGCTGACTCACATAGGCAGATGTTGAGATTTTCCTTTGTAATTGAGCCTGGGAAAGGGGAATTTTCCTGTAGGCATTGCAGAGGGGGAGCTCTGCTGGCTCTGACAGGTGCCAGGGGAGTGGTGGGGGGAAGGAGACATCCTTTAACTGGGGAGATGGGGTGAAACTGGGGAGTTTCTGTGGTGCTGTACATCAGTGGTTTGGATCCAGTTGGTGCAGACAGAGATGAGGAGTCAGAACATGCTGCCCTCTAGAGCAGTGACCTATGTGAAATGAGTTTGGGTTTAGTCCAGTTCTCTGCAGATAAGCTGTTTGCAGAAAGCAATCAACTTATCTGGCATGGACAGCACCCCAACCAGCCACCTCAGCACGGGCCAAGGATGCAGAGGTGTCCTGGAGGCCAAGATGCAGCTACACCAAGTCTGCCTTAGGGCTCTGCTGTGATCTGCTGCCTTGGTGCATCTTGCACCTTCTCCATGGTGGATGTCCACCTTACCAGCTCCCAAGCTTCTGGCTGGTGCTTTGATGCACCCACAAATTAGAAGGGACAAAAGGTGGAGGGTTTTGAGTCCCTGGTGTCGTGCTGAGCTTGCTTTTGTGGTGAAAGGAAGTGCAAGTTAACAGGGATTGTGTCTCTTGAGGTCAGTCCCCTTTCTGCCCCAGGGCTGCCTCCTTGTACCCCACCAGAATGGCTCTGGGCACAGCTCAGGGCAGAAGAAGCTGAGACAAGGCTGAAGGTGCATCACCTGGAGCTCCCTCCTTGACCTCTGCTCAGCCAGTGCTCTGCACCCTCACAAGGGGGTTGCTGCTTCTGTCAAACACTGAGAGCCTCCAAGAGCTGAAAAATGCCCTGTGAGGATCAAGTCTGCAGCGTGGAGATGTTTCTTTTAGAAGGAATTGCTCTCTGATTCCAAAGATGCATATGCCAGGCTGATCAGTGATCTGAGGGAGCAGCAGCACATGGCACTGCCTCGCTGTTTCCAGGGTCACATCCCTGCAGGACAGAGCCACAGAGCAGAGCTGGGGGAGCTGAGGAGCAGGTGATGTGTGGATGCTGCTCCCTCCCCAGTGACCATGCCTGTCGTGCTGCCAGCTCATGGGCAGTGTCCTGCTTCTGTAGCCTGTGATCAGTGGTCAGCAGATGGGCCCCAGGTTCAGCCTGATCAGTCCTGTTCAATCAGCAAGGCCAAGGCAAAGTTGCTCCCTGTCTCATCCCATATGGTGGCTCCTGCTGTCACTGTTCTTGTGGGAAAAGCTCTGAGGAGCCTCCTGGTCTCGAGTCCAGCCCCTGTTTTCCCCTCACCACACAGGAGAGAGCCCTGGAAACACCAGTGCTGCTGCCAAGCATGGCTGCACCCGAGCGGCGGCATTTGACTCACGGTGCCACTGATAGTGGAGCTGGCACTGCTCGTCCCCCTGGATGCTCCCCTGTCACTTGGCAGGGACAGGCTCCCAGTGGGAGCTGCTCCAACACCCTGCAGATGTCCAGGGCCCATGCCCTGCCTCAGAGCTGTGAGCATAAAGGTGAAACAGATTGATGAAAATTAATTCTGAGCAGATTCCTGAGCTGTCATTCAGTGGCTGAGGAAGCAATGGAGAGACTAAACTGAGGAAATTTGGGTACTTCCAACTTACTCTTTATGTGTTCTGTTGGAAACTCACTTGGAGGGAATCCTTTCTATGGATTCTTAAATTTTTTTCAGCCACAGCAACAAGCTGAGGAGCTTGCTTTGTAAAATTGTAGGGTGCCAACAACACAACTGGCTCCCAGGGAAGTTCAGAAGAGTTCCTGGAGTTGGTCTGTCCCTTCCCATGGACATATGGGGGGAGGGAATGCAAAATTTAAGGGCTCTGGATTCAGGACTTGTGTAATGCCAAGCTGTGATCTAAATGGGTAATGCACAGAAAGCTTCTAGACATCATCCCTTTGACATCTTTTATCCTGAGAACGTCCTAAACAACTTCCTGATATAGCCAGCCCTCAGAGCTTGTGCCGCCTCACAATCTTCATCATTTCAGGATTGTTCTCTCCAGTTCCCACACTGGATATCTCCTCTTGTCCTCCTATTGTGTTCTGGCATGCTGAAATAGAGAAGGTCTTCTGGTGATGCTCAAATGCTCCAATTAATCACCTATGACAGTTTGTGTCTCTTATTAGTGTGGAAATTCAGAGAAATGCCAAGGGGTTGGTACAATCTGTTGAGGTGGAGCATGTCTGAGTCTGCTGAAGAGGAGCTGGCTCAACCATAGCTGGTTTTGTTTGTCTTCACAGTTGTTACCACACGTTTTCTGTGATCACACAACTGAGATCTGAGTAGATCCAATTTCAGTTTTTTCCCTCCTCTTATGATTCTGGGCTTATTAGCCCTGACAGTTATTTATTTGTCCTTAGTTGTAGGCTGAGGCAGCTCTATGGATAATGTGGGAAGCATGTCTTTTCTAATTAGACCACAGTCTGTTGTCTGTCTGCCTCATGGGCAGGACACAGCATGCTGTTTTGCTGAGTTTATAATAGCAGGAAGCCCTGGATGCAGGAGGTCATGTTGGGCTTTTTTCTTTTTTTTTTCAGAGGTTTTAGAGCAACAACTCACAACATCAGTGTTCCCAAGACTAAGCAGGAAACAAAACCTATGGAATATATTCTCCTCTCACTTCCCACAGTGAACTATTTAAGTTACATTGGGGCATGTTGAAGTACAATAGGAACTGAGAGCAGCACACCATGCCCAGCCAGACCACAAGCTGGGTTTGCAGGAACTTATTCCAACTTATTTCCTGTCTCCTAGCAAGGTGCCAGCACACATGTTGCATCCCAGCTCTGGCAGGAGTTGTTCTCAGAAGTATTGCAGCAACTAATGAGGAACATTGGCTTCATGGAAGCTCACACCTTTTCTTTTCCCAGCATGATCACCTGTAGAATGTGTATTATGTCACCATTATGAGACCAGTGGCTTTATATAGTGTCCTATCTTGTATAAAAAGTCAAAGCTGCTGTGTCTTGCTCTTTGAATTCAGTGGCCCATAGCAGGGGGGTTGGAACTAGATGATCTTTAAGGTTCCTTCCAACCCAAACCATTCTGGGACTCTATGAATAATTTTCTTGCATCTTTCTTGACAGCAGCAGACAAACTTGTGCAGAGCAGCTCCTGGTTCTCTGCGGGCAGTGAGGGAGTGAAATTTGTTCTGATGCCCCCTGGGAAGCTGGGATGGAGGGACAGCTGTCAGGAGCATTTCACCAGTCTTGCTCTTCCAAGTCTGACTGAGGACTGAGTGCTCAGCAGAGCACTCATCCACACCATTTTCATTTGCCCCTGATTTCAGCAAAGGGGACAGTAGCAAGTTGTGCTCATTACCAAACCTTGCAATTCAAGAAAACTCTTAAAATAGCAACTTTCCTTATTCTTCAGCTTCTGGCTCACTGCCCAGGGAAAATAGTGGGTTTAGAATATGAGGCAACAACTTTTCTTTTCCCAGTAATAGTGCTTTCAAACTATATGTCTGTTTAGGAACATTAATCATTGTAACTACAGGGTAAAAATCTTCTGCCTGTCTTTAATCTTACCTGTGCAATGAGATGGCAACACCGAGCTCTTGCTTTCTGTGGATGATTAAGAAGGGCCAAGCTTCAAATAGTTGACTATATCTTTTTCTCAATTTGCTTTTCTGTCAGCTTAAATTAGAGATGGTCTTAGCCATTCTGTTGCACACTCTCCTGTGATCTTCTCTGCTGTTGCAAACTGTGCAGGGCTGGTCTGGGTTAGAAAACCTGCAGTAAAGATTTGTCAGAAAGTTTTGCAGTAAAAAAACCCTTGTCTGAGGCAGCCATGGGCACAGCATGCAGCCAAGAGATGTTGCATTGCCTAAGGGTCTGCCCTGCGGAAGGGATACAGAACTGCTTGTAGGTCTTGATTTCTTGTGGCACTTTTATGAGATTAAGAGTAGTTCTTGACAAATATTGATGTATTTGCAGTGTAATTACAAAGCCTGGTTGGTATTTATATGTCCTTTCCAGCCTAGCATTGGTGGATGGTGTTAAAGAGGTGCTGCATGATTAGTAGCATTAAGTGATACTTCAAAGTGTTTTTCAGACAATAACTAATCCAGTTTGGTGCCTGTGAGGGGGAAGAGATCCCAAGGTATTATTTGTAGCATTTCATGTTTGTAAATCCCTACAGAATGTCCGAGAGGCAAAAGAAATTCCATACACACGATAAATAAATGGTATAAAATGGTACAGGATGACAGCCAACCTTCCCACATGGCTTGGATGCCCCATGCTGGGTTGCCCCCTGTGAGGCAGATATTCTCATTAGAGGGGAGCACTGTGGCCGTGCAGGGGTGGGGGCTCCTCCTGCTGTTCTTTGGCCAGACGGTGGAAGGGCACAGCGCTCACTGCATCACCTGGGGCACCGAGCAGCACCTGGTCCTGACTGCACAAAGAGGGTTACATGGATGGCTGGGCAAACACAAACAGCTCTGACTCGGGCAGTGACTGGCTCCTGCACGAGCATTCACACAGACTGGATACCCAGGAGATCAGATCCTCAGACAGGGGTTGTGTTTGTGTTGTTCCTTGGTGCAGCTGGGGACATGCCCAAATTCCTGGTGAAGGGACAGTAGGGCTGAGCAGCATGTGGTGTCTTTGTTCAAATCTGACTGTTCCTTGTGTCCATTTTTGCAGTATCTGCTTCTATATCCCTTCCCTTTGGAAGGTACTATGGGTGAGAGTTCCTGAGGAGCAGGAGTAGGTGTCAGCCCTTGTGGTAGGATGGCTGCTCTGTGTCTCACCATCTTCTGATAGACCTTCCTTTGCCTTTCCTTTCTTGCTTTGTTGTTAGCAAAGGAATTAAACACCACAGGCTACTGTCCTTTATTGCTGCCTCCAACCTGCAGGTGCTGTAGAAACACCACAAGCACTCTGTCCCTCTCCCATGTCTTCCTCCAAAAGCTTTTAGCTGTCAGTAAGCTTGGGGTAAAACCCCAAGTGTAAGCGACAGCCGCCAAACAGAGCAAAAAGTGAGAGGCTGGGAAGTAAACCCACTGATTAAAGAAAATGGATTTCAGAGAAGTGGAGAGGAAGGCAGAGTGAGCATGCAGAGGAGGAAGAGAATTGAAAACCTATAGCAGGAGCTGGGCAGAACAGCCAGGCTGAATAAACAACCAGCCAGGGCGTTCCACCAGGATGGCTGATTTGTTCCTCTCTTCCAAACGGTTTAGCTGAGACCTGCAATTTGAAAATAAACTTTCCTTTTGTTTTTTAAACAGTTCAGTGCCTGGGAGAGCATCAAACAGCTCGGGTTTCAAATCAAAAAGAGATTGTGGTGGTTGTGTTGTCATTGTACCTGTTCCGCTGCTCTGGTCTTTGGGAGGAGGAGGCGTCTTTGGGGAGCCAGCCCAGCCAGGCTCGTTGCTATGGCAAAGTCTCTGCTGATGTCTGCTCTCTCTGCCTGAAATTGCTATTCAGCAGCTGTTTCCAGTGGTTGTCTGGAGGAACTTGCACAAGTTATGGACGTGAAAATCCCTCCCTGCCTGTTGGCCTTCGCTGGAACTGAGCTTGGACAAGAGAGATGCATTAGCTTCCAAACTCACAAGTAATTAGGTTGGTTTGAGTGTACTTTGCCGAAAGTTAAGGCTGTGGGGCTGGGAAAGGAGAGTGGAGGAGGGGGAAGTGGCAACTTTAAAATCAATATTGCAAATGCAATGCAAAAGAGTGTAATTAGCATGTTTTGCAGGGCCTATTAATTCCTCTGAAATGCTGTTTATTAGGCAGAAGAACTTTGGGAGCCCATCAGTGGATTAAACAGGTTCTGTAATGAAATGTAAATGGTGTAATTGGGCTTGTTCTGAAAGTATTTATTCTTCACCTGTGACCCGCTTGATTGCGGTTTGACAACACGAAGGAGTGTGCATCTCTTGGTTAATGACAGCTAATTCCCTGGAGCTAATGGAGTGGGACGCCCAGGCGCACGGCGCCAGGAACAGCGGGTCACGCCTGCAGCTCCCCCGTGATTGGCACCAATCCGAGCACAATGTAACTTTAATTACAGTCATTCCAAATCTAAAGCAAGCGTTTGAGCTGCTGGAGAGAGGATCTTAATTTTGCAAATAGGTGCCGTATAATGGGCTGACCTTTTATTAGGCAAATATTGGGATGGGTGGGATTGCTGTCCTCCAAGTTACAGGTAGCATTGTTGGCTCCCATTAGCTCAGTGAAAATCACAGGGATGTGTTCTCCCTGCCAGGTTAACCACACGGATTTCCTTCAACAAGCAACATTGGGAAATGCGGCGCTCTGTGTTATTTAAATGCAGTCTTTCCATCAAAGCATGAAAATCTTCTGCTGCTCTCCTGCCTTCTGTGTGAGTTTTAGTCAGTGTAGACAACAGGGATTTCTGTTTTCCCTTTTTACAAACCCTCTATGCACACTGTGCAGTGCTAAATATCTCCAGGCACACAGGAAAGGTCATGCAGCTCTCTTGGAGAGCTAAACACTCAGTTTTGCCTGGCATTGTGGTATCCTCAATTAAGTGCTACCATCACTGCTGGTTCTGCTCACTCTTCTGTAGGGTTGAGAGGTGTACCCCCAGCCATAGCTTCCCTCTGTCATGCTGGAGAAGGCTTTTCAAAGCAGAGATTGGCTGTTCTGTGGGAGCAGAGGGTGCTGTGCTGGTCGACAGGACCAGGGGGACTAGCAATCCCCCAGCTCTTCCCAAATCCATTAAGGCCTGCACTCTCCAACCTTGCTTTCTGTTAGCTCAGTCTCTCTCTTAAGAAATGGACTTGTTAGAGTGGAAATGAACCCAGGCAGGGAAGCTTTTATCCAGGAAATGTCCAAGTCTGTGTTGCAAGGATTTGGAGTCAGTCCCCAGGGGAGTGCTGTAGGCTGTTGTATTTAATGTTTGAAGCAGAAGCAATACAATTTCTGCAAGCAATGCTTTTCTTTTCTATTTCATTATTCTTCCTCCTCTGCCTCTTTCCATCTGCAAGCTGAGAGGCAGAGGTGGCAGTGACAGCATGGTCACAGATCTCTGTACATCATTGATGTTGGGTTTGTCCCCAGAGTCAGGACAGGCTGGAGAGAGCAGGGTGGGAGGCAGCTGTACACAGAGTGAAGGACAGCACAGTCAGCAGATGTTTGGCAACCTGAACAAATGAAGGAATGAGTATCTCTGGTCAGGGGACTGGCAGTGATGGGGTGTTGATGCTCCTGTAGAGCAGCAGCCAGTGCGAGGAACTTGCCTGAAACCAGCCCAGCAGTGATGGGAGCAGTGGCAAAGAGGAGGGAGCATCCTCACGAGGCCAGGCACCTGCTCCTTCCCAGCAGATGACTTTCCATGCACCATTCCTAATGCCAGCAGAAGTAACACCTTCTGGGTGAGCTCATGCTCCTGCTCGTGTACAACAAAATCTCTTTGTGCTGGATTTGTGCTTTGTGGACAGTCAGTGCACTGGCACACACCCAGTGAGGCTGCAGTGAGCAGGTTCTCCTGGTGTCAAAAGTGTCCCATTCCCCCCAGCTTCTCATCTGGAAGATGCAGCTGTGATGGGAATCTTGCTGGGAAGTGTTGTATGGGAGCACCAAGTTAACATTGCAAAGAGGAGATCTCCTTGGCAAAAAAAAGCAATAATAATTCTGATCATTTTCAAGTCAAAAACCTTCAGGTTTACCTACCTCTATTTCCTAGCCTTTGCAAACATGCCACATCTCATCCTAATGATGTTTCCTCTTGCTCCTTACCTTAAATCTTTGTACATTGTCTGTTGATCTACAGATTGAAGACAGTCACCCCATGTTAAATAGAGAAGGATACTCAGGAGTTTATTCTGAAGCAATTTTCAGCACATAAATGTAAAAGTCTTAAGAGCTTAAGTCCCTCTTTTCATGGAGTCCAAAAGCATGGGTTGCTCTCTGAGGAAGGATGTGCCAGATCAGTAGTTGTCTAGCTGGTCTTCCCTGATATTTTATCTTTGAGATATGGGAAAGAGAGAAAGATAACATGGCTCCACAGAAGCTGAGTAAGAGCCTGCAAATGTTTGTATCAGCCAGTCCAACATGAAGCACAGCAGCAGGATGGGCTTTGCATGGGGAGCCTTGGATCCAGAGGAAGATTGGACACTGATAATATGGCCAGGTGCCTCAAGGAGAGCCTGGGAGAGACTTCAGGCTCCTTATCCTTCCCATCTCTCCACCTGTTTGTTCTCTTTGGAGTCCATACAGCCACTTGTTCCTTTTTTCCCTTCAGTTCCCCATTTTGCATCCAAATAAAGGAGCCATCCCATCGCATGTGTTCCATTCATATAGAAAGCTGTATAAAATAGCTTTGTGAGCATGAGTAGTGAGGAGCAATTGAGTACTTTATCTCTTCAAGCCCATTCTCATCCATTCAGCCCCATTCATCTTCTTTTAGGGTTTTCCTCTTTATCAGCCTGAAGGCTTTTCAAGGAATGGACTCTGCCTCTGTCATGTTGCCACAAAGACCTGTTGTGTTTTGGGTACTAAATAAATAATAAATACTGAGTACTAAATAAATAATAAAAAGTGCCTGTACTGAAAAGCCATCCTCCAGATTAATGCTGCTGCTGCAAACAAACCAGGATTGGAGCTGGGGAGAGCAGCAGGGTGCTCGGGGGGGTCTGAGCACGGGATGAGTGGCAGCTCCTGGTCATTAATACAGGACTTTGATCTCTGAGATGAGAGGCTATTCCCCCGTGGCCCTTTGGCATGAGGAACTGGTGATGGACTGACAGCAGTAAAACATGGCCATTTGAGAGGCTCCTCCAGCATTTTACTGAGATGAGATCTCCGGAAGGGGCTGTTAGAGAGGAAGAAATGATGGAACGGCCGATTATGTGACCGCTGTGACTCATTAATAGATCAAAATTTATGTCCAGAGTGCTCTCACAACTGGTCCAGACCAACTCTTAGGAGCTGGTTTCTCTCTTCTGCTGTGCTGCTATTGCCTAAAGGCCTCAGTGGGAGATGTTCTGACTCTTTTAACAGCCTCCTGCATTTAGTCTGGACCCAGGAGTTGTTGACACACTGGAGCCTTGGCTGTGCCACCAGCACAGACTTCAAGTTTGTTCTGCACCTGGGACAGTCTCTGTCTCTTCAGCTGCCTTTCCAAGTGCCACAACAGCCAATCACAAACTGTGGTGGCACACACATGTTCCTGGGAGCCTCCTGCCTCGCTGGGGCTGGGCTTTGGGTGTCCTCTCAGGCTGTCTGTGTGAAATTAGTGGAGCAGCAAGACAATTGCTGGGAGGTGATGATGGGGGAGCTCATTTTATTGAATTTCAACCCCTGTGCTAATAAATCACAGCCTTAACTGATGGGAAAAGTTGTCTTTTGCCAGTGGGCAGAAGACCACTAGACAGCATTTATTGCCAGAACACAAGTCAATTGAGACCTGACTTTTTCACCCAGAGGTCCCCAGGCCAGACTTTGTCCCAGAGCTCTGGCAAGAACTGACAGAAAATCATTGACACTAAGCAGTAGTTGTTCTCAACAGGAAGGGCTTTATCTCTTTATCTAGTTCCTATTGAAGACCAGATACATGAACCAGAAACCATCCCAGCTTTGTGTCCTGCTGCCAGCAGCCCAGGATCCACCATGTTAATCTTTGTTCTGAAGAGGAGAGGACTTGAGTCTTCCCTGTCTAGGGGATGCTGGGCCATGTCACCCCTCATGGTATGGCTGAGCCCAGCTCTCCTCTCTCACCACCCTTCTCCTGGGATGGCTCATTTCATTCTTGCTGCTTGCCATTAGTTCCTTCCCACCTCACTAAATTAACTTCTAATTAAACCACTTGAGTAGATCAGGAGGCAGCAGTGTTCTGGGATTGGTAGTGCTTGTAGGGAGAGAAAACCATGTAGAATACCCTTGGATCCTGCTCCACAGATGACCTGAGCAGTGTTTGAATCCCACCATTTCCTGACTATTGCCTTAGGGTATTGTTTTGCAGGAGAAGGTGCTAAAGACAGTAGAGAAAATAAAGGGCAGGAATTATGTTTCCTTCATCCATCCTCTATTGTCTACTGACAATTCTTCCTCAATTTTTCCCCTGCTTTTCTTTACACCAAGATGGCCCCAACTTTTTTTCCCGAGTCTGCCTTTTCTCACAAATCAGATTGGGATAACAGGGAGCAGTGTGAGCTCTTTGCAGCTCCCTCATTTAATTCCTGTCTCCCTCCTGTTTTCTCCTTTCATGTGGCAAGGTGGATCCTCCTCCTCTCCACTTAGACCTCATTCATGGGGGCACAATGCTATTTAGTGACCCAACACTTCTTGGTCTGTAGTTCCAGTTTTAGATCTGTTAGTGGATTTCTGTCCCTGCTTGCCCCCAGATACCCACCATGGTGCTCACTGTTCTCCCAGCAGATCTCCTCCCTCACCACTGGCACGCTGCTGTTCAGCACTAACACGAGCATAATGAAACCCCCATCACCACTCAATTTAAAGCAAATCAAAATGCATCTGCAGCAGCATTCTCTGGTTCTCAGAGAGGAGACAATCAATGATGAATGAAGTCAGCCAGTGGTTAGCATAAGTCAGAATGAGATACTTCTTGAGGAGGAATATTTCTGTGACTGGGAAGCAGCACGGGGATGGAGGAATCAGTCTCGAGGCAGCAGCACAGCTGTTCCCATCTTCCTTTCCCAGCAAGTGAGTCACAGAAAGATGATGTTGTTTGGAGATCCTACTGGTAGCAAACCCTGGAGTGTTGGTGCTTACAGTGATGCTCAGAGGGCTGCAAGGAGCACAGCAGGGCTGAGCAGTTTGGCAGGAGTGTTGCAAAGGGCTGGAAAGGAGAAGAGGGTTGGGTGTGCCTGGGTTTGGAGTATTTCACATAGGAGCTGTGCTTGTGTAAGCTCCCAGTGCTCAGAACTCCAAAAGCTTCATTGAGGAAGCAGAAAAACGGCTCCTGTTCAGAGCAGGATTTGAGGAGAGGGATTGTATGGATGCAGAGCAGAGCACCAGCCCTGTGAGTCCTCCCACAGAGAAGATGTGAAGCAAAAGGAGGAAGGGAAGGGAAAAAGCACTCTTTGAGGCAGTTTGGCAAAGAAGACAGTGAAGAGAAGACAACTTGTGTGAGAGAAGTAGATGGCGAGGGGAGAAGTAGTCCAAGAGTTCCCAAGAGTCCAAGAGTTCCAAGAGAGAAAAGCTGGTAAAGGGCCTTCAAAGATGTCAGGAGCTGACTTAGCAAGCAGCCTCTGAACAAAAAGCAGAGTGCTTCCTTTGGGTCTTCCAGCAGAATCTCCTGGCACCTCAGTCTTTGCTTCTCTCCTTTTCTGTCTCCTTTGAGGTGGGGCCAGTGATCCTCAAGATGTGCAAGTTCAGCTTGAAATCACCTTCCAGCATCACCTCCTGCATCAGCCTCCACCAGGACAAGAGGAGGCAGGAAAGGTGACATAGATGGGATGGACAGCATAAAGCACATAGTACACAGGCCTCTATTTTATCAAGACATTATTTTAACCTGTTTTCTCCAAAAACAGGGGAAATCCTTGGTGAGCAGTCTCTATTTCTCGCTCCTCACCTCAAGATCTAAAACTAGTGAGAGGCTGGAGAATTTCCTTCTAATTAACTTAACAAAGGCTAGGTTAATAAGCAGCTTGATCATAGTCTGGCTTCCTATATGGGAAGGAGATTGTGGCTAGTGAAGGGCTCTTTAATCTATTGGACAAAAACATAACAAGATCAAATGCTGGAAGCAGAAACCAGAAAAGATTAGAAATAAGGAAATGCTTTTGTTACAACAGGGGTAATTAGCCGTTGGAACTATTTATCTCTGTACGTAGGGGATTTGCCATCACGTTGAAGTGTCTAAATGAAGATGGGATATTCTTGTACAAGAAATGTTCTAAGTCAGCTGGTAATTACGAGCCTGATGCAGGAACTGCTTTGCTTAATTCACCAGCTTGTGCCTTTCATCAGTTTTTAGATTGGCTGATTCTTACGGTTCTTTTGAGTTCCACAATTTGGGAACCTATGAGAAATCAGGGATAGTGCTGATGAGCAGAGCACCTGAGAGTACAAATACTGGTCCTGGGAAGTAGCAGAATAGTGCAAAAGGCTCTTTTGAAGCAGGAAAGAGAAATCTGTGGCAACATTTTCTAACAACTTGGCAATTCTGCTGGAGAGAAAATGGCTTTCCTGTGTTTCAGTAGGGATCACTGCAAACCCACCTCAGGCTGGTTTTTCCAGAGGCAGCTGGAGATGTCACCTCATCAGACTCATCATGCCATGTGGGTTCTGTCACAGCACTGACAGTGCAGTGGCTTTCTTTGTCCCAGCTCATAGCATGCATCTTTCAAGCAATTCCCAAACATAATTTATCCATTCCCTGGTATACCTTTCTGGTTTCTCGTTATCCTTGCTCATTTTATGGGTAAGGACAGTTGGGCTAGGGTAGAGATTTCATTCAGACAATTAGGGAAAGGAGCTGTCAGAGCTGGGATTAATTCTCAGGGCTCCAGAGCCACCATCTCATTTTAAAATTACTAATGAAGTGCTAGGAAACGTATGTGTGCTGTTGGCCTGAATTTGATCTTTATTTCTTAAATAAGAATAATAAAAGAAGGAAGGGGCTGGAGGAATGCTGCAGTACAGAGTGGGCTCCTTTGGGAGCTGGATGGGGAGTGCCAAAGGCTTCAGTGCTTGTTTGTGTCTCTGGTAACCTGACCCTGCCGTGAGGATAATCAGGTTTAAAATTAAATCAAATTTCAAATGTTAAACCAGCCAATTAAAAACGTAATCACATCAAAACATGCATTTTAAAAAAGTTTTTGTTTACTCTGTCATAATTAATTTATTTAGCAAGAAAACTTTAGTTGGTACAAAATACTTGTTAAATTGGTCATGAGCACTGAGGGAGCAAATAATGCAGTGACACATAGACATAGCAAGCCAACAGTTTCCCAAAAACTCACCTGAAAATCCCTGAAGAACTGGCTGAATGAGTTCTATGGGGAAGATCTTTTCCTACCACGAACCAAACATGATGTATCTATTTTTCTGACTGCATGACTGGAGGCATGATTGCTGTTTGTGGCCTGTCCATTAACCTTGAAAGTGTCTTTGATCAAATAACTTACCATCTCTTGCCTTTGATTTCCCTTGATGTCTCCCTTCAGAAGACTGAATAACTGGTGAGTGGAGTGCTGGGCTCCTTGGAAGTTATCCCTTACCTGTGTGTTTGTAGCATCCGTTGATAGCATGTGAATTATGTTCTTTTGTTTCCTGCAGCTCAGCATCCCTGAATTTCAGGAGCTTTCCTGTATCTTTAGGCAGGTTGGTGTTTATTTCACCTGTAGCCTGTTGCATAGGCTGGCATATTTTGGAAGAAGTTTTTTTTCTGTCTTGACATTCCTCATGAAATGTTGTTTGAACCTTGGTGAACACCTTTCAGTAGTGAGAGCAGGTAGATTTCAGGTGTGTCTTTCACATTCTGCCATATGAGCTGAGGGTTGCAAGGTTCAGTGTATCAGGATGTTCCTGAAAGCTTCTTGCTTCCTACTTGTTTTGACCTCTTAGTATGGCTTTGGTTATTTGCTGCTCTTGAGACTCTTCAGGGAATGACAAGTGCAGGTTTCTAATACTAAGGCAGTGAGGAGGGAGTGACTGCTGAAGGAACCTTTCAAAACCATGAGTTTTACAGTATGGGAGGACCTGGAGAGGAGGATGGGCACCAGTGGATCTGAGAGAGGAAAGGCAGAGCCAGGGTCCCCAAGCCCAGGTGAGTGCCCTGCTTTGCTTTGGCTGTGGTTTTTAGACCTCCTGGATGGCAGTGGCACTGGTCTGTGTGGGCCCAGGGATGACCCAGTGATGCTGCCCTGGAGAAACACTTGTTCACAGTGTCATTCACAGGGTGGCTGGATCCAGAGATTTTCAAGAGAATTTGGTTGGAAAGTGCTGAGGTGAAGTCTTCAGAGATAGAGTTCACTTTTCATCATCCAGCAGTGGTTAATTTGTGAGGAAAGGAGGAAATTTGACATTCAAAGGCTTGAATTCTTGATGCTTTTTCTATCCCCCAGCCTTTTTTCTGTTCAGGAGTAGACAGGGGCTGGAAGCAGTCGCTGCAAGTTTGCAGTCGCCTGAACTTTTCGTAATTAATTAATCCCATCTTTATTCACACAGCACTCTCTGCCTCAGACCGTGGGTAATAAACACGGATCAAGCAAGCAGAGATGATAAATTATCTATTTAATAATTAACAAATTAGTCCTAACAGATGGAACCAAAACAAATTTGTCTGTATGAGCACACAGCACACGGCTTACCTTCCGCTGTTTGTCACTCTGGGACGTGACCCAGAGATTTGGCATTTCTCCACTGATAGTCACCCTCATGTGCCACTTGGGCTGGTCATGAGTTTATCTCTGGGTCTGCTGTGACTTTCTAGATGTGACATTCTCCATGTGCCAGCAGTGGATGAATGATGTGAAGCATGATGTCAGAGAGGGAGAGCGTAATGGAGAGGAGAGGAGGATTCCAGCATTTTAGTGTTAGTTAAGATGCAGGAGCATCCCTGCAGAAATATCAGCTGTCCATTGTGATCTGTTATGTTGAATTAATAGAAATTATAGTCCCTGTAATTCTTTCTCTTATTATCTAGCAGAGAATAAAAAGTCAATGCACTGCTGAGTTAAATAAACATGAGGCACTACAGTCATATGAACGTAGTATCCTGTGAGCTAACTGTGCATATATTATTCATCTCCAGTTATTATTCATGACCTTTCCCTCACACCGTCATGGCTCCATCACTTGTGAATTTATAACTTCATTAATAATGAGTGTCAATTAATAATGTATTTTTTTATATCCATTGGGTGTATTTACAGCATTCATAACGCAGTCAAATAACTGATTTGAGGTGCAAAAATAAAACCACCACTCTTCTGTGGGCCCTTACCTTTGTGATTTTGAAGAGTCACTATTTCTGTGGATAATCCTTCCTGCTCACATTGCTGTGTGGCCATGCTGTGTAATAGCCTGCCATCTGCCACCATCACTCTTAAAAGGGTTGAATCAAAGCAGGAAACATCGTTATTGTGTGAGATTAGAAGAAGGTGATCCACAAATTCATCACTATTGAAGGCGACTCAGGAATGGTGAGAGCGTGGGAAAGGTTTGAAGTTCAGCTCTTTCCTTCTCCTCTCCCCCACCAGTTGCATTTGGCTGGAATTGAGGAGCCCATTCAGGTGGAAAGAGGCACCTTGGATTGAGGCAGGCTGCAGGAAGCTCTGTGATGGTCCTGGCAGCAGGGAGATTTGCTGGGGGTGTTGCTGGGATGTGTACCTAGCACAAACACGCCATAGCAGGTCACACTGCTGTGCTTTATTTTAATTGAAAGACGCCTACCTCATTTCCTTCCTCATCTGCAGCAGGTTAATCCTCAGGTTTTTTAGAACCTGGAAGTTTTTGCAAGCTCTCCTTTCGTGTTTTCATTTATTTTTCCTCACAAAGAAAACTCCAAAATACTTTGGTTTCTCACAGATATCTCTTCCCTGTCTCTGCCTAGGGAAGTGCTGGTGTGCAGATCATTAGCTGGCTTTGGACAACACAGTCTAAACACTGGAGACTCAGGGACAGATAAGGAGTTAACATAACTAATCCTCTTTCAGTTCCACTTCTTTCCTCTTCGAGTATGCTGATAATTCTTACTTTATTTTGTCAGCAGTACTTTGAGTTGCATTTCTTGGGTTTTCTTTCAGTGTTCATAGCCCCATGGTAGCACTCAACCAGTAAATAAAATTCACCTTTTATCTGTTCCCCATTACAGGCATAGGCTGTGTGCTTTTAAACAGCTCCAGGAATACTGAGTGCAGTGAAGGCACCACCTTCAAAGCACATACTTGATATTCAGACAGGACAGGAAAAACTGCTTCTAGCTCCATGGAATTAGAAGCACTTAATAGAAGAGTCAGTTGGATATCAGTAAGAATTTGTGTTATTTTCCCTTCTAACTAATAGAATTTTTAAATAAAGCTAAAGCTGATACGTCTGGCTGAGTCCTTGCCCTTTGTGAGAGTTGCAGCTTCACCAGATGACAAAGGGCTGAGCAATGTGAGTTCTGGATAGCCTGAGTGCTTGGTGGAAACAGCTGCAAGGAGGTGTAAAGAGGGAGGCAGGAGAAGAAAGCCATGAGCAAGGGACAGCAAGTGAGCTCTTTTGTATCTGTTTTAATCAAGACATAATGAGGAGAGCTAAAGCATAAAGCAAAGAAGGGATTTTGCTTGTGTCAGCCTAGAGGAGGGAGCCGTTAATTTCACTCTTATAATTCTGAATTGCTTTCTAGAGCGCTTACTGATCCATCTTCTCCAGCCAAACACTTCTCTCTGCCTACCATCATTCATTCTTTTGGATTTCAATTATGAGTCTGTATTAATTGAAATATCTCTTTGTGCTTCTTGTTTTTGTGTTTGCCTATTGAACCCATTTTGGGCCCCCAGAACAAGTTTCATGCTCCACTTCAGCGGCCCAAGTTAGCTGGGAGCCTGTGCAGCCACTTTTTCCTTTGGACAGCATTGTCAGAACAAGCCAAGCAGTGACTGATGTGAGCTGGAGTCAACGAGGGTGTACAGTGGATAAATGTGCCTGACGCTTTGTGATAGAGCTGGTAATTACATTTCACAGTGAGTGGTATTAATAGTGAAAGGAGGCTCTGGCAATGCTGCATGAGAATGGGTAACAGGAGAGGCTGTAGGGAGAAGAGGGAGCCATTTATTAACCTGAGGAATTGCAGAAAAGTAGACTTTTCCTCAGAATGCAGAGGAACTTTCCTAGACACAATGCCTTCGAGATAATTCAGGGATGTTGGTGACACTGATGATACTGAAACCTCTTTTCTTTCTTTTTACCTCATCTCAGACTCTTGAGATTTCCATCTCCCTGCTCTCACTCAAATACTGTGTCACTTGGATTTACACTGCATAGAGATGCTGCTTGGTTAGGAATTTCCAGATCTTGAGGTCTGGAGTCCAAAAGTTTTAGAAGATTTTTGAACACATAGAGGAAAAGGTAATGAACTCTGAAGGGAGTCAGCTGCTGGTGTCAGATGATTATGAGTCATGATATGATATGATTATGTCAGATGATTATGTGGGACAAATGTCCTGCAAAACAGGATTCTCCATCGGTGTGGTCTTGGGGAAAGATCTCTGCCTGTGAAGGAGAAATGCCCATGCTGGGAGACTTCCAAGAAGCAACAGGAGCTGTTGTACCTCAGTCTTCCCTGGGCAATTTTACAATTACATTTTCCACATAAAATGTCTTTGAGGGAGAAAAGCAGTCTCTCCCAAACGTTCAATTTATGAAAAGTCTTTTCCTATGGATCCTTCTGCTCCTCCCTACTCACACCTCACACTCCAGCCACTCTCCTGATTTTCCTGGGGTTTGTCAGCAGTTACATGCCCAGTGCTGTGTCCAGGCTGTTTCCCTTCCATCCCAGCAGTGGAGTGAGAGGGATGGTGCCAGCCCAGCCCGTCCCTGAGTGCTCAGAAGGGATCTGATGCCTTCCAGCCAAGGTGTAGCCTCCAGCACAGCCTGGCTGCCGGGTTGTGCCGCTCTCTCCTGGGCTTCTTAAAAGGAAAAACATGCCAGCCCTGGGAAGGAGGACAGCACAACGATGGAAACAAGCCTGAGCTGCAGAGAATTGCCAGGATTTTAAGGTATTTGAAGTGCTCCAGAACCAGAATGATTTAACGGTGTGATTACTTCTTAATGCAACACGCAGAAGGTTTTTTATTAGATTTCCCCCTGCCCCATTCATTCCTTCTAAGTGCTGTGGAAACAGGCAGCTTGAAATAAACACCTGGGGCTGTTATACCATATCACTCAGTTTAATTAACTTTTAAATCATATGATGTCACCTGGATATCTTTCTAAATTCTACAAACCCATGAGACAGCAATAGCTGCTGCTCTGTTCCATTCCCACCTTTGGTAAAATCACCTTCTGGAGGCTGCAGGGTTCCCCTCTGCCCTTTCCTTCCTTACAGATGTTCTCTCCTTCAAAGAACATGGGCTGGAGCCAAGTGACTTGTAGCTTAAGTGCTTGAAATGTGCTGTTGAGCTAATGTTGGGTGGTGTCTTCATGAGTTTGGGTCAGTGAAGCACTCTCTGGTGTCCAGGATAACTTTACACTGGTGCTTTCACAGGTTCTGTATCCACACATCAGTTCATGCTCTTGGTCATGAGATGGTCTTACCCAGCAAGTGACAGACAGGAGAGTGCATTAGGAAGAGACAAAATGTGTCCCATGGTCTTAAAGCTGCTTGGCAGGAAAGTCTTTTTAATTTTTTCTCTTTTCTGATACAAGTTGCCTTTGTACTGGTGATTCTCTTACCCTAAGAAGGTGCCAGCTGTGCATTTTCCCAGTGTCAGACCCAGTAAATGCTTATGATTCCATCCATCCATCCATCCATCCATCCACCCATCCATCCATCCATCCATCCATCCATCCATCCATCCATCCATCCATCCATCATTTTGTAGGCATTTAGAGCAGAATGACAGGGATGAGAGATAAAACACAGGATTGTCTGGTCCCTGTGTCTCATAGCCTGTTTGCACTGAGCTTAGTCCATCCTGTGCACAGGAAGCTGAATCTCAGAGTCATAAATTGTCAGGGCTAATCCTTTAGGATGTTCATTATTCCAGGAGAAAAAACTCAAACCAAATAATGAAGTTTTTAGTACTGATGGAGAAGAAGAACACAGAATTTTTAGGAAGCAGAAGGATGAAGGTGCTGGGATTTTTCTGAGCACTTTCAAGTTCAAACTACTTGAAAAGCTCTAAGTAGAGTCCACATTTAAGAAAATGGTTGAGAGATACCTTTGAGATGTATAAGCAAGAGATAAAACAGATGAGGTAAGAAGTAAACCTGGCAATTATTGACATAGAAATTATTGTGGCTGAGTATGAGAAAGTGGGAAATCATTGAAAGAAGACCAAGAACAGCCCTCAGCATAGGGGTGACTAAGAGGGTTTGTGGAGCAAGAAGCAGAGAGGTCAGCATTGAGTTAAAGTGTGCATGGACATAACAAATGGGAGGAGAGCAATGAGAAGCTTTAAGGGTTAACAGACCAGATGCAAGTATGAAAAGAGCTGCTGGTGAGAAATGGAAGGGTTGGAAAAGGCCACTAGAAAGGTCTCTCTCTCTCAGGTGACCCCTGAGGTGGAGGTGGAGTTGATTGGCCGTGCAACAATGTCGCTGCATCCGCTTCATCTTTATTTAAAGTTGCTCCTTTTGTGTGTGAGCTGTCTGCACAGCCTCAGCAGTGTCAGTGAGCTGGGCTGCCGTCAGCTCTGCTCCTTCCTGCTGTGCTCCTGCCCCTCCTTTGATGGAACAGCCCTGATATTTCCCTCCAGCTCATCTGATTTGCAGAAGCCCAAGTGATTCTTAAGCTTTTTTGCCTTTGGTGGTTTTTTTTTCCTTCCTTTTTCTTCCCGTGCTCTGCTCTGAATGCATTAAAAATGGGAAGGCTACAGAAATGCAAGTCAAACCAAAGATTGCTGAGACCACTAGGGTGTAGTGCCAACCTCATCCTTGCAGGAGTACGTGGGATGGTCATTACAAGGCCCTTCCTTGGCAGCTCAAGTGATGATGAATTTGCAGGATGCCATTAAGCTGCCAGGATTTCTCTCTGCCAGTCAATGTGCAAGTTAAAAAGCTCCACCATTCCCATAAAATGGGGAAGGAGGTGGGTTGGGACACAGCAAACACTTGGGGTGAGCTGTGCTTCAGTGATGCACCAGCACCTCTGAGCAAGGGAGGAGCTGCTAAGTTCCAGTGCTGTATTTTCATCTCTTTCCTCTGCAGCCTTTCTGACCAAGTTTTCCATTTTTTTTTTTTTTCTGTCTGTCTGTGAAATGGGAGTGAGCTGAAGTGGCCGTTTCATATTCTGCATCACTGAGAGTCTCCTGACATTGGGGCTTTGTTCCCTCCCGGGGAAGGTCAAACGTGGTGCTGGGGGAGCAGCCAGCAGGAGCTCCCAGGAAATAATCAATAGAGGGAAGCAAGCAGGGCTGAGAGATAGCATCTAACCCATGTTTAATAAGAAGGGGAGAGAGAGGTGCAGAGCCAGGAAGCGGGGGAATGCATTAGGAAAGCCAAGACCCAGTGAGAAGCTGCATGATAATGAGGCCCAGGTGATAGCACAATGATAAGTCAGCAGAGCTGGCCGGGGTGGTAATGTCCAGCTTTTCAATTCCAGGCAGGTACTGCTGCGTTTGCAGGAGCTGTGGCTCCTCAGGCATGCGCCTGTGAATGTGAAACTGGGCAGGAGGGAGCTGGGAACCGACCTGCACATGAGCTTGTTCCAGAGTCAGGGGCGCAGGGAGGAGCAGGATGCAGGACCCTGAGCAAGAGGGAGGGAAGGGAGATGTGCTGCTGGGGTTCTGTCAGGCTGATGGAGCAGGAGCCCATGGAGCAGAGCTGCTGCCCCTGGCACAGTGCTCTGCTGCATTATGGTGGAACTCAGAGGTCCTGATGCTGCTGACCTTCGTTTTCAAGGACGTGGCTGGTGGTGTCACAAGTGCTCTGGTTATAAATGGGCTTGTGATAGACCTGTGCATGCAGCCAAAAATTAATAACCTCCAAGAAAGCTGAGTGGGATAAGTGCACCTAGTGTAAGGCCACTGGAGCAAGGCAGGGACAGAGAAGTTGGTATATTTTTATTTCACGTTCAGGAGCACGCAGCCCCTGAAGCCATAATCTGCTGATAAAGGCTGTAATCTCCTGATAAAGGCCTCGTTTAGTTCCAGGTTTCCTGTAAATATCAATGGCACAAAATGCTATTTCACCAGGAACTGCTTCTGTGCCCTTAGCTGGTTCCAGCAGGAAACCCTTGGAAAGGCAGGGAATGAACCCAGCTCCATGTTTGCCAGTTTATGAACTCCACACAGTGCAGTGGGAACCGTGGGTGTGATTGTGTTTACCCACATGCCACAGTCACACCCAGCTCAGGGTGCATGCATTGAAACACCTGGTTCTGCCAGAGATAGCTGGAACATGCCTGAGCATCCAGAGGGGTGTAGGAATGAGTGTTGTGTCTGTTGAAAAATACAGTGACTCTACCTGATGATTTTCCCCAGGGCCTCATGTTAATCCTGACTGCTCCAGCCATGGCATGCAGATGCCACTTTAAAAAGAAAAATTGCCCTTCTTAACATATTTTGCTTCATCTCTGCCTCCAGCTTTACCCCCCAAAACAATTTTGACTGTGTAAGTCTCAAAATAGACAATCTTACTGTTTCAGACTGATTTTAAATCTTCCCTTTAGTGTCTAGTGGTCAGGAAACAGATATTCATCCTGTTGGGAAAAGATGCATTGCTTCCCAGAGGCCACAGAACTTGCATCTAGCCTAGAAAGTCCTCAACTTATTGCACTGCAGTTTAGTGACATGTTTATCCACACAAGCTCTACTTGCTGGTGGTCTCTAAAGGACTTTGGACTTAAGTTAGCAAGGGAAACTTGACATGGCAAGCATATATATGTATGTATTTTATATATTTCTATGTATATATGTAAGTGGAATAAAAATTGTCCGGTGTTAATAGCATTTGTAAGCTCAGCTTCTGGAATATCCAGTCTCTTACTGATGTTTGACACTCAGAACAGGAGGGAGCCTGGCTCAGGGTGGACTTGCTGTGCAGACCGATTGCATCAGGCAGGAGGCAGTGCTGCCATGGGTCACCCAGCCCTCTGCTTCCCCACCCAGTAAATCCTCCCAGTAGAGAGCTCAGACATTACCAGGCAAGGCAATGCTGGCATCAGCCCCATTTTTTGGTATTTCATTATCACAGTTAACATAGCTACATATGTGAGTTCATGAAGCAAAATGTCAAAATGTCCCATTTCTTAGTCCAAGGTTTTCTGGCTGTCTCTTGGTGCTGGGAGGCAGCATCTCTCAAACTGTCTTTTCTTTTTTTTTTTTTTCTTTTCAGAACAAGCTGTTTAATATTAACGCTGATTACCCAATTGCTCATTTCGGGGAGAGCAGTGGCAACTTTCAGAGCTTTGGGGACTTAATTTTCTTTTGGATTTATGGGCAGCCACCCAGATAGATCTCTCCAGCATGGTTTCTATTCTCCATCATCTGTATTTTTGCAGACAACACTCTAAAGATATTTGAGTACAAGCTATTTCACACCAATCCTTGGCTTTCCCCATGTTTTCTGCTTCCTTGCTAAGTATAACAGTGTGTTTATGATATTTTTAACATTTTTACAGAAGATCAAGCCAGTCAGGATACAGCTACAATACCCTGGAAAGACAGATGTATTTGACATCCTTGACTGTGAACTGTCAGCATCTAGGGGGTGATAGTGGATAAGGTAAGGAAGAGTTGCCTGAAGAACATTCAGAAAGAGAAAATGAGAGAAAGCATTGCCTGAGAAGGATCTACTGCAAATTAGCAGCATTCAGCATTATACAAGTTCTGAACTATAAATTACTTTTGTTTAAGTTTGAACCTTCATGTGGAGGTCACTGTGCTGAAGTCCCTGCACCCTTTAGTGCAGGCATTCCCCTGGTACTGCGAGCTCTGTGCAAAAATTGAGTCTGCATTTACAGCGCGTGTCGTGGTGTCTCATTAAACTGTCAGTGCTTGCAGAAAGTGCTAAACCCTGATGGGTTTTCCACAAGCATCTGCCTGGGAAGAGGGAGCGGTGTCACAAAGTGACATGTCAACAGAGGCCATGTAGTTTGTGCTCCTCACACTGCACATCATTTCTTACCCGCACATACTCTCCTCCTGCAGGATGAGAAACATATGAATCAGTCTTACTGCCTGCTCTGTGTCCTATAAATTAGAGAAAGATGCAGCTGGTTTGTCTTTTCGTTTTCTGTGCTCTTTAATTGCCTCTTCATTATATCATCCAGTGTCCCTTTCTCCAGCCTCTTTCATATCCATCTTTGAGAATGATGAGCAGTTGAGTGTGACATGCCCCGAAGGTGACTGTCAAAACACGCTGAATTATGCAGTGGTCCAGTATTCCTTTTCTTCTCTCTCCTTCTCCTTTAAGTATTGCTGGAAGAAGAGTTGCAGTGATCGATTGGGAGGTCAGGATTTCCTTTCAGATTGGGTGGGACACTTTGGATTTTGTATGATTTAAAATGCAAACCTTGGCAAGTCTTTCAGTGTGTAGAGGCTTTCCAGAACGGGAATATGAAGCATTGTGGAGTCTCCTTCTCTGGAAAGGTGTCTGGATACACAATCCAGAGTACAGTGCTCTAAGGAACCTGCTTGAGCAGGGAGGTTGGACCAGGTGACCCACTGTGGTCCTGTCCAACCTTACCCATTCTATGACATAATCCTGGGTTTCTGTGGATCACTCCACACATCCCACTGTGAACTCCTGCTTGTTCCCTGCTTTGTTTTCCCAAGTTTTTTCAGTTTCAAATGACTGACTTAATTGGCTTTATGATGGCCAGATACTTCTGTGTAATGACATCTTCCCAGGGTTTAATCTGGTTTTTTACTCCTTAATTTAAGGAGGAAACATCTGGGACTGTGTCTGGGACTAGTGTTGTGCTGGTTTGTGCAGTTCCCATCTCTCCCTGTCTATCACTACCATAAAGCTGTGGTTAAAGAAACCTTTTCTGCCTTGAGGCAGAACAGGAGGAGATGCATATAGGCTGTGCTGACATTATCTCTGATCCTGTGCTGGAGCTTGGCTGCAGCTCCCAGGGCCAGGTGGCTCCATCCAGCTGTCCCCATCCCCAGTGGAAGCGGCGCTCCACGGAGCCAACATTCCCATATGGCTGAGCAGCCCTGCCTGGGGACCCTGTGACGTGGGGAGGGCTGGGGACAGCATGAGAGCCACCTTTCCAGCCCCACAGGGAGGAAAAGAGGCAGGGCAGGGGGACCCTGAGCCAGTGGTGTCCCCAGGCTGGGTCCATGCAGCCAGCACAGCCAGGAGGTGCTGCTCAGGGAGGAGGGGGAGGCTCTCCAGGGATGTGCCTTTTAAAGCACATTGCAGTCACAAAATTTAATTGACACATTTCAGAGTCTTAAACCTGAAGTGCAGCCTCGGGAAGAGGGGATGCCTTTTAGGCTTCTTTAAAGGATCCAGGATTTTATGTAATAATAACAACAACAACAACAGCAATAATAATAATAACAACAACTACTTAGCTAGGACCTACACAAAATCATTGATGTTTGCCTTTGCCATCAGCTTAATGTGCATTTTGCTGATGCACAACTCCTGGTTGATACTGTTGCATAAATAAAATAAGCCCTGTTAATTTTAAACTACTTTAGAAATGTATACATGCAAAAAATGTAAAGCTTACAGAAAAAGGGCAAAATCAGCAGGAAAAGAAAGGGATTATTTTCAACAGTGTCCTTTTAATTAGAGCAATAATTAATTCTTTTCCCTGACATGCACATACAGATTACTCTTTTTAAATATTCCAGCTTGAAATAAAATGACTTAAAGCTACATAGCGGAAGAGCAGATCATAAATCTAAAGGAGAAAAATCAGGACTGTGTGTATTTTGAGCACTCCTTTGGAATCCAAAATGGTCACTGGAATGCATGCTATAAAACCTAATGGCAAGGTGAACAAAATACTCCTCGAGACATGAGTGCTGAGAACAGGCAGAGGCTTCGTGCAGGCACCGGGGCCGATGAAGTGGAAAATGGAGTTAATATTTTGCACGTACACAAATCAAGCCAACTGTGCTCCTTTCCAGGGGATAAAATGCTTCCTTACTGTTGGTCTAGATGCAGTATATATTGCCATAACTTTTTTCTGGCCTTATGGATTTTGAAAGTTGCTCAGGGAGGAATCTTGCTTGGAAAGTGGATGTGGAGGAGATCACTTTAGGAAGGGTGGGAGAAAGGCAGAAGCAGGCACAGGTGGGAGGAGGAGGTGATGAAAAGGCAGTGATGATGCAACAGCAGAGCTGGGTTGGACATGGGACCAGTTGTCCTGCCCCAAGGCTGAGTTCATGAAGAGTTTGGACACTGCTCTCAGGTGGAATTCTTGGGGTTGTGCTGTGCAGGGCCAGGAGCTGGGCTCAGTGATCCCTGTGGGTCCATTCCAGTCCAGGATATTCCATGATTCCTCAGCCAAGGGAGGTGCCAGCAGACCTCTGGGGGCCTGTTCCTTTTGGTGGGGCTGTGGAACACAGATGGTTTCACTGGGGGGAAGTGGGCTTGTTGTGAGGGTCTGTGCTGTGACTGTGGTGATGGATAAATGACAGAGAAAGGTGGAGAGTAAAGAGGGCAACACATCAAAGGCTGGTGGAGAGGCCAAAAGTGAAGAGAGGGGAGAAAAGAGATGTGTTTCTGGAGGAATGCAGGCATCATTGCTTATAGCATTTCTTATGATATCATCACACAATTCCCTTTGCAACTCCCCCAGCCATGCCAGAGGAACCTGCAGCCAAACTCAGCTTGCAGCCACTTGCTCCCAACCAACATCCCTGTGAGGCAGCACCAGCACCTGGAGCTCTGCCTCCCAGAGCCCTGGAAAGCCTCTGAGAAGTGTTGGGCACAGCAGGGAAGCATCTCACTGCTTCCCTGTAATTAGACTTGTGAAAATGCCTCCAGGGAGGAGAAAAGCCTGAAGAGCTTGTTCCTGGGTGGGAGATTTCTCCTGAGGGCTGATCCTGCAGGCAGGTAGTGCCAGCCCCGCTCAGGATTGCATTGCTGAGTTGTGCTGCCCAGCCAGGGTTTAATTTCTTATGGTGGTGATTAAGACTACTCATTTAGGGACATAAAAGGAGTTGGCCCTCTAATTGCATGTGCAGATGTTTGCAGACATAAAGCAAAATGATGCAGGGAGGCTATAGCATCCTGCTCGCTGTTCTGTACAGGAACAAAATGAGGAATTACAAGGACAGCATGAAAAATAAATGTAAGGAGCTTTTGTTCACCTGTAAAGGAGATCACACTGGAATGGGCATCAAAGGAGAGGTGGAAGGAGAACGTGTGTGTGGGAGAATGGAGTTCATGTTGTCCATGCTGGGTTGTTTTGCTGTACCCAGGCAGGCTTCAGGCCACAGAGCCACAATCAGCAGTGCAGCCACAAAGACCTCACCAGCCCAATCTCCAGTGGTGCTAATTAAGAGAAAAGAGTTTCTTCCATTTCCTTTTTGACAAACTGATTTCCACACATCATTTCATTCGGTTACTTTCCCCCAGAGACTGGCAAGCCAGGGAAATTCTGTTCCCTTTGTTGTTGCTGTTAATTAAGGCAGGGCTGAGGCACCCTGGTGAACCTCAGGTACCTCTCAATTTGTGGAGAGCTTTGCAGCACTGAAATGAGCTGCAGGGCTGGAGACATGTTTCACCAGGAGTCCTAGAGATCCACAAAACCCTTGATTACAGGATGCAAGTCTGGTTCATCCAAACTGGAGGTACAAAGGAGTTGTAATCCTGTATTTCCTTCTAGAGTGGTTTAAAAATGACTTTTTTTTTTTTTTTTTTTTTTTTTTTTTTTTTTTTTTTTTTTTTTGCTTCTAGTGAACCTCAAGTCTAGTCTTGTTCAGCTGAATGCAAAGGGGACATGGTGTAGTAGGGGACCACAGGGATGCTTCCTGAGAGCTCCACACCATGTCTGCTCCTTTGCCTTTTGCCTTGGGCAGGTGCTGCTGCTCCCTCCTGCCTCTCCTGGTTTTCATGAAGTCCCACGTGGCTGGAGAACCTGCTGAAGGCATCTGCAATCCTCCTCTCTGCAGGGCCCTCACCTCCTTTGGAGAAAAGTGAGGGGTTTGCTCCTACCCCCCTGTGTCTATGTGACCTCTCAGCCTACCCTTTGGTGGATTAAAAGGAACATTTTCTTTCCCTACCAATCTTCTCTGCAGCTTGGATTCATGATCCAAGGAGGAGAGATGTGGGCATATACCAAATTTCCTGGGATGGTTGGGATTTGCCTTTTGTGTATGTCCAGACAGGTGCAGCTCATCCTCATTCAGTGCCAGTGTTTCTCCAGGGGCCAGTTTTCTGTGGTGAGGCCCACCCTGCATAAGCACCTTTCTTCTGTTTAGCAGTTCCAGTTTCATTTCTTGCTTGCCCTTGATCAGCACTTGGCACTGACTTTGGTCTGGAGAGGTTGTGTAAGTAAAGGCAGTCACAGCACGTGTCATTTGGGGTGATCAATGGTTAAATGTCTCAAGTTCAGATTTCTTGTGTCTTTTCTTTGTTTGTTTCAGGGCACATCCAAGTTCTGAGGACAGCTAAAGGTGATGGAGATGACACCTTAATTGAAAGGGGTCAGAGTGCTGCATATTTCTCTTGCATTAACATTCTGTGCATATTCCCTTTTAAACCCAAAGGTTCTGTCCACTGTTCTTGCTGGCCTTCAGAAAGTGAACTCCTGGTAAAGGGCTTAAAAGACAATATTAAAAGGGGAGAGAAAAAACTGAAAGGGGGATTACAAATCCAATAAAAATCGCTCTCTAGAGTAGACAGTATCTGCTGGACAGGAAATATATTTGAGTTTCTGACTAGCTGCAAAATACCTCAACCACAGAAAGTCCTTAGCAGAGGGTGAGCCTGGTGCTCAGTTAATCATCAAAGACAAGCAGAGGACACTCAGCTTGCACAGGGATCAAGTCTGAAGCCACCTCATGCATATTGCAGTGGCTCTGCCTGTGCGGGTGCTGGAGCGCTGATGGAGCAGCAGCTGCTGCAGAAGAATTTGCTGATGCCTCTTGGTGTGTGCAGGCTGTGCTGGTGGGGATGGATTGCCTGGTTCTGGAAGGTGACAGCCAGCCCACTGTACACTTAGTTCACCAGCTGCTTGGGTACATGGTGGTCACATGGAGATCTTTGGTGGTCTGGGATTTGAAGAGCTCTGAAAACAGGCAGTTCTGTGCTTCTGCCCAGTGCATTGGTCTCAGCTTTCCTCTGGAGGGGGGACAAGTTATTTGGGCATTCAGATGTCAACAGCAGATGCTACTTCTAAATCTCTCTGCTTTTGTGAGGGATTATTGGCTATTGGACTAATCCTGTGCATCCTGTCAATTCTCACATGGGTAATCGAAGAGTTTTCGTCTCCCTGTTCTGGATCTGAGCACAGAGGTGAAAGTGCTTTCAGTCCTACCAGCAGACAGTGGAGAGGGCAGCAGCTCCAATTCTGCCTGTGTTCCATTCCCTGAAGGCTTTTGTGTTTCAGGCTGGCAATGTTCAGGTTGGGCCCATTCTCAGTGATGCTCTTTATGCCAGTGCCTTTCATCTGAGCAGGGCTGGGAGAGGCAGGGTGCTGGCACAGCCCCCTCTCTGTGCAGGGTGTGTGAAGTGCCTCCTGGAGACTTTGTTGGAGTCTTTCTAAGAGCATCTGCCTCCAGTTGGGGTAATTAGTACTCCCAAGCTGTAGTAGTGAGTATCTCGTTGATGGAATATGAAAGTGAGCAAAATGTCAGTTCAGCACTGTGTGGAGGCCTCACTGACACACAGGCTGCTTCTGAAATTGCTGGCGTTTTTTTCAGTTAATTGCCTTTTTAATCATAGTGAAATCGCTCCTATTTGCATGAATATTCCAACAGCAGGATCAGTTTGCTCTTGTCACAGATACTCACTACATATCACATTCAGTTTTGCTTAATATACCTCATATTTAAACAATCAACGTTTTGTCCCTCAGTTTTATTCTTTTGTTTCCTTTAGCTGCCACAGGATGGGTAAATATTTTTTGTTTATTTCAAAAGATGTCTTGAAATAAATAAAATGTGTGGAGAAAAGTGAGACCTTATAGCAGACTTCCAGTACCTAGCAGGGAATTACAGGAGAGCAGGAGAGGGGCTGACAAGGGCATGGAGTGATAGGACAAGGGGGAATGGCTTCTAACTGACAGAGAGCAGGGATAGATTAAATATAAGGAAGAAATTCTTCCCTGTGAGGGAGATGAGGCCCTGGCACAGGTTGCCCAGGGAATCTGTGGCTGCCCCATCCCTGGAAGTGTCCAAGGCCAGGTTGGATGGGGCTGGGATAGTGGAAGGTGTCCCTGCCCATGGCAGGGGTTGGAACTGGATGATCTTTAAGGTCCCTTCCAACACAAACCATTCTATGTTTTTGTCATTATACATTCTCCTCTGCCCCTTACCTGCTGCCCAACGCCCTGAATGCTCCCTCAGAATTAGAAAGCAAAATTCCTGGGAGTGCTTCCTGGAGTGGTACTGCTGTTCACCCTGCCAGCATCAGTATGAAGTGTTCCTGATGTGGTGTAAAACATAAAACCACTTGCATCTGAATAGTCCTTGTCACTGCCAGCACCACTTGGGACTGCTGGGCATGGGAGTCTGTGCCCTGGGTCAGGTTGAACAAACCACCCAACAATTCAGTGTTCAGGCTGTTCACAGGACAAGAGGCCACAGATGGGGACAGCAGCTAAGGGACTGCACAGAGCAGGGGGGCAGTGACCTCAACAGCCTGGCCAGGGTGATACCCCAGGTGCAGACCTTGCTTGGGTGGCTGATCTGGTGCAGAAAGAGGAGCTGGCATGGCCAGGGATGCCTTCTGCCCTGAGCTTTCCCTGCCAGAGCAGAAGGGAGGGCAGAGCTCCAAGCTGCATTGGAGACCTGGCTCCATCACTGGCCTTGGCTCGTTAGCAGGAGGAGGATCTGCATCCTCCAGGAGGTGTTGGAAACAACCTGTGATGTTGGAGACACTCATGTTGATGAGGATGACACAGCTCCCTCAGCTGGATTTGGTAGGGGGCAATGAAAACATTGCTCAGAGTTAGCAGCAAGAAGATGGACCCATCCACTTCCAAGGCAGTAAAGCAGTGGGAAACAGGCCGGGCAATCAGTCATCTCCAACTGTCAACTTCTAAGCAGAAAACATTGATTTTAATGGTAATTTCTGCATAAAAATTAATGGCACTATAAAATCTTAATTTGGAGTTTCAGAACAAATAATGTAATAGTAAAAGGCAGCATCCTGGAGTAATTTGAAAATGAATTAGGCCAGTGGAATGAAACTCTCCCCACTGAGACGCCTTTAATTGATCATCTCCGTAACAGCTAGTTTACAAACATATCATGAGAGCACTTGCTGCCCTGGCACCTTCCAGGCAGCACATCCAGCATCAGTATGGAAACCAGTGCATCCCTCCATGTTCCCTCTGGGTCCCAGTGAGGATATGATGGGGAGGAAATAAATCAAGCACAGTCATGTGGTCGGTACAACACGAGTCTTTGAGGTTTGAACAGAGGGAAAACACTCTCCCACAAGTAGCAGAAACCACAAATCTAAAATTAGCCAAGCCCTTCAGATTGGCAATAGGCAAGTGGTGAATCCCTGTGGATGCTCTGTGCTGACAGCACTATTAATACATCAGCCAAGGGCTTGGGTGAGGGTGGGGAGAGCTGTGTGTGCATTGGGAGTAATATGTTTTCAACATCTGGTCTCGTTCTTTGGAGCAATACCAGGGGCTGAGCTGTGATACAGGGCAGGAATGCTAGAGACTTTGTCTGAAATGTAAAAAAAAAAAAATTGCTGCTTCTTATTTAATTACAGTCATGCCAATTGCTATGTTGAAATGCTGCTTTAAAAGCCTTTGTGAGTAATTAGTGTCAAAAATATAAGATCTACAAAGCCATAAACTCACAGCATGGTAATATTACCAAGTACTAATTAAAAAAAGAAAAAAGAAAAGTCTCTCTTTCATGATAAGATTTCCAGCATAGCGAAAGATAAAAATGATGCAATTTGCAGATGATAGGAAAGGAAAAAAAGGAAACCTGAGAGAAGGATTGAGGAGAGAAGAAAGTCAATATCAACAAGGCTGTAGATCTCTGAGTGATTTGGCAATGGTAAGGGTAAGGGAAGTGAAATATTGGAGTCTCAAGACAGAAATATAGTCAGGAATATATCCTGGAAGCCTCTTCTGCTACGCAACAGAAATAAGGGTGAATATCAGGTGCTGTGGACAAGAGGGCTAAAAATACTGCTGTATTTGGGACTAAACCTGGCATGGCTCTCAGGAGCAGTTGAGTATTGCAGGAATATCCTAAGTGGCAGAATATTAGAAATATCTCATGCAAATCTGCAGGTGTATTGTGGCATTTTGTGAGGGGTCTGTGACATCCCACCCATATTCCTCCTGACCAGTCTGGGCTGCTACAGAAAGGGAGACCAGGCTCACACACAGCAGCTCAGAGAGTTTGGTTATACTGAGATGAGGTGTTTATCCCTTGGAAAAAAGATTAAGAAGAGACCTCATTAAGGTATAAAGAATACCCTGCTGGGAATAAAAGATCAAGGCTGTTTGGGTTATTGTCAAATACATGTGTCAAGGGACATAAAGCTAGTCTGGAGAAGGACCTGAATTCTACGAAACATAAGCTGATTTTTTTTTTTAAACAGCACTTAATAATGCAATTATAATAACAACTTGTGCTTTCTCATGCCTTCCAATTTAAGATCTGAAAGCACTTCACAAACATGAATTAAGCCTTCCAGGACTGTTGTGAGGCACAGCAAATATTCCTCTATTTTACAAACTGAAAAACCAAGGAACAGCATGAGTACAAGGCAGCACAGCATGTGGAGGAGTATGTCTTTATTTTAATCAGGCTGGGCATTGCCTCAGGGCTTTGATTGCTCCCCAGGTGCAGTTCTGTGGCTGTCCAGAACCTGTCTCCTGATGACGCTGTGGAGTTTTTCATTTGGCACCTTCCTCTCTCTGGTCCCTCAGCCTTTATGGAAATGGTCATTTGTGAACAGGGAAGGAGGGCTCTAGAAGGTGGCCACCCAGCCACGGGTGGCTCACACTGCTCCAGGTGATCCCAGGTGAGACCCTAGGTGTCCCTCAACACCAGTGGGTTGAGTTTTGTTGCCCCAGCCCCCCTGAGTGTTTCAGTGTGTGCCAGCAGCACCACAGGAACCCAGAGCAGGGGGGCTCCTGAGCCATTTGCATCCAGTGTGGTTTGTAAATCCCTGTATTCAGAGTGTCATTGTGCCTAAGGTTTCTGTTCTCATTTCCAACTCAACAGAATCCCCTGCAGGCTGGTGGGCATTTGGGACTGGGAGCTGGGCTCTTAGATTGTACCAGCCTTGAGAAGGAAGCTGCCAATGGTCTGTTTGCACATCACAGGCTGTTTTGAGTCTGGAATTGTGAGCACTCCTTTCACCTTGACAGTGCTCTTGTGGTGGGACCATTAGTATGGGTGGCAAGTCATCAGGAAATAAAATTGTCCTGCCCTTAACAAGCTGGACTCACCTGACCTTGAAGACATTATTTTGTTTCCTGAATGTTTTAAATTAAGTGGCATTTCAGCTAAGGTAGTTACATATAAATTGGTTAGGATAATGCTTGCTTGAGCTGAACATGCCCAGCTAGTGCCTCTTAACTCCCTCCTTCTGCATCCATTTCTGCCTCTCTCCTTTGTTCATCAACACAGGCTCCCTTTAAATCTCATAGATATCTAGATATGTGCATTTGTTCCTTTTTTTTACCTCATTCTCCCCTGTTTGTAGCACAATACAGAGCAGCCTGCTTCGACAGGTGTGCTGTGCACAGAGCTTGGGGTCTTGGCTTTAGTGTGCTCTGATGGGTGAGCAGGATCTAGGGTGGCATCAACAGGAGGCAGCTGTGCTTGGGAGGAGACTTCTGCACTAGTCCATGGCATGTTGTTGTTCATTTCCATAGCTCAAGTTCATCCTCTAACCCTGAGATCATATACAGGAATGTTTCTTCAGGTTGCAGGATGAACTGTTTCATGGTTTCTCCTCATCATCCAGAGGACCAAATATTCCTTTGATTTTTCTAAAGGCTGCTTTGAAGGAAAGCTTTCCTAGAAAAATTAATCTACCTCATTGTTATTCAGGCCTCAGTGCTGGGGGAATCTTACTTTTCTTCCACCATGCAGCTAATCACTGCATGGGGCTGTGCTTGAGCTTCAGCAGCTCACTGTTGTTTGGTAAAGATTAAAAAATAACAATTGGTGGTGTCATCAAATCAGTGCAGCCAGTGAAATCAAAGCCTCAAACACCATCAAAGGTCTACATGTCTCACAGAGCAAAAAGCCACAAGAGCAAGAGAATGGCTGTGCTGCCACTGCTGCTTTGATCCCACTGGTGATGTTGGGGAGGAAATCAGATTGCAGCATTCCTCTGGTTTGCCTTCCACACTGAGAGATCCTGAGTGCATCAATAAACAGTAGAAAACAAGGAGGGCGTGTGCTCAGGAGCACTTCAGGCTTTGGGATAAGTGTTTCTGGAGAGTTTGCTGGGAACAGGAGTCGAACAGAAATCAATGGCAGCGTATCTGCTGCTTAATGACAAGCCGATACGAGGCAGCACTGGAGTGCAGCGTGTTCTCACCTGCCTCTGCTAAGTGGACAGGCTGCTGTGAGCTGATCCAGCTGGGAAGTGTGATTGTGAATTACTCTGGAACAGAGGCTGGGATCCCAGAGCTGAGCCTGCATCAGAGTGGAAAGGCTGCGACCTCGGAGCAGCAGAAGGGATTTCAGAGCCACTGCTGGTGTGGATCAGCAGCAGAAGGAAATAAGGGCTATTTATCTCCTGGATAGATATGGAAGAAGGGGTTCAATTTTCCAGCAGCTCCTCTGCAGTCTGTCCTGAGCTGGAGGCAGCTCTTTGTCACTCACACTCTTACCTTACAGTGCTCAGAGCTTGTGATGGCTCTGCTCATCCTTAATGCAGATGTAGGGCTGGGTGTCAATGCACCATTGAGGGTGAGTTGTGGGAATCTCCAGACTCTGTTGGTCTCACATTATTGCTGTATTAGAAGGGAAAAACAGGGTGAAAATCTGCAGCAGCCTTGGTAGAAGGAACAATTGTCCATTGCAATGTTTGTTATCAGAGCCAGATTAATGCCATTTGGATCATTGCTGCCAGGGATGCAAGCTTTAAAAGACACTTATCTGTAAAGAAGCATTAGAAACGGGCTGGAGACCTGGTGAGATAGGACTGTTTCTGCACCAGCAAGTCCATTTAATGGCTGAGGGTCAGTATTCAGCACTGGAGACACATGGAGAAGGTTCAGGTGTCTGAATGAGCATCCAAGTTTTTTTCAGGTGCAGCCAATGCTTTCAGGACATCTGTTTGCACAGCTGAGCCAAATTCTGGGAAGATGGGCATCATGTTTGCCATCAACCTAGACAAACCCTGCTTTGGACCTTGAAAAATTGTCAAGGATTTGGGTTTTTTCTTCTGTAGTGCATGTGGTAAACTGTGGCAGAAGAAGGTGCTTGACTCCAGGCTGAACTGAACTCTGAATCCATGTGTTGATTTGCCATCCTGTCTCCTTTCAGCCTTTGAGTTTTTGCACATCCCATGGCCAGGTGAAGGGCCTTTTGCAGTGGTGATGAGGGATAAGCCAGGACACCAAGTTGTCTTTGTTAGCAGAGTCAGAGCTCTGATCTCTTGTCCACACAGCTCAGCTGTTGTAAGTTGTCAGGGTGTCAAGGTGACCCCTAAACCAGGGAGCCACTGGGGCTCTGCTGCCCTGAAGACAGAGACCAGTTGTGTTGCATGGTGGAACTGCTTGTCTGTGCTCTTGTCCTGCAACTGGGCATCAGCATATTTGGGGGTTTCAGTGAGCCCATGAGTCTTCAGGAAGGAGAGATGTAATTTATCTGCACAACCCTGCTCTGCTGGCTGCTTTCCCCACTGAGCTGTCCTAGCTGGGCCCTCTGATGGAGCACCCCCTCATTCCTTACAACCAGGAGCTCCTTTTTGGCAGATCTCTTTGCAGCCTGGCTGTCTTGGCTCTCTGTCTGCTTGTTTTGAAATGCCCTTACAATGGTCCTGGACTTTTCTGGGAGAAATTTCCCATATTTCTCCCCGCACTCAACAGGAGTGTCAGCATCCACAGGATTTCTTACAGCTCTGAGAATGCCTTCCACTGGGAACCTGCCTGCTCCAAAGTACCCTGGCACAGTTTGAGCTGCAGTTTTGTCTGATCCTTTTAAGAGTTGGGAATGGCTGTTTTGATGTCTGATATCTGCGAACATGAAAGGCTCCTTTCCTTCTAACTGTGCACTGGGCAGGGCAATGCCTGTCTCTCCTAATCAAAAACGTAATCAAAGATCTCACTTTTTGTAAAAAAAATGTATTAAGAAAAAGGAGAAGCAACACAGCAGATTTCTATTGGCTTCACTGCTAGTTTGCTCTGGTTTCTACTTCTGTGCTTCTCTCTCCTGCCTTTCACAAAAGAGCTCCCACCTCAACTTTCCCCATGTCTTGACATGTTTAATTGCAAAACACTGAGCTTTGAAAACAAAACAAAACAAAACAAAAAAATCATTGCATTTGATTCAAACAAAATATTGATTGTCCTTGAGTTCCCACACCACAGATATTGGCAACATTTTGTCAGCACCAAGAGTGAGTAGAAGGATCACAGCAAGAAAACAAATTTTTCAAATGGAAGGAAAAGAAGCTGAGCCAGGAAAAGAACTGTGCCCCATCACTCCCTGTCCCACAGCTGCATCTTAATAAATGGTCTGCTGACCTGATGGTAACATTTCCAGTTTACAGTAAGCAGCATTTCCCTTAAACAAGACACTGATAAAGTAGAACAAGGGAATGGAGGGGGTGGAGAAGGAATTTGCAAAACATGCTGGAGTGAGAAAGTCGGAACATACCGTGTGTGTCTTGGGAGTGAGAACATGTTTCAGTGTGTGAATAAATATATAATGTATAGACATATGCTCTCTCTTCTCAGAAACTCTCCAAGTAGTCCCAGATTTTGCTGCTTTCACTAGCATGGCAAAGGAAAAGGCAGGGAAAAGTTGGAGCTGGTGATTGAGGGTTGTAGGATGATGGTTTGGATGGAGCATCCTCACTTTCTGAGGAGCAGACTGGTCACAGAGAGGGTCTCAGGCATCACCTGAGCCTGTGAGGAGCAAGTGTCTGTCTGGAGAGACACAATGCACTCAGGTTTGCTCATTTTCATCTTGCAGACAAAGGCTAATGGAGATCAGATTTCCACACAAATTCAACCGAGGGAAAAAGAAAACAGGAAGAGGAATCAGGAAAGTGTTAGCACAAAGTTATTTGTTAAATGGATTTTTTTATTGTTTTCCATGAAGTCTGCACAGAGCTGTTGTCCTCTTTTAAATTCCTCTGCTGGCATTTGTTCCCCTTTTCACTGCCTCCACAATTCTCCCATTCAAGTCAAAAAAGCTACCTCTGAAAGACCAGTGTAACATTAGGAGAAATTACTAGCAGCAGTGATTTCAATATTCAAATGGACAATATATTTAGTAATAGACTGGGAGTTGCATAAATAGAGTATGAATGCCTGGTAATGAATCATATCAATAATTTTCACATACAGACTGTGCCTTACATTTCTCAAAGGCCTTTACAAATACCAATTGATTCTCACAGCAGGCCTGCTCAGTGGAGGAGTTGTTATTAGTTTTAGTGGAGGGTGAGGATATTGAGATGCAGAGAAATGATGCTACTTGTGTAATTCATGCTGGGACCCAAAGTGAGGAATAAACTTGGAAGCTCCTGACTCACAGCTCCTAATCATGGGACTTTGTAGCTCTGGGTGATTTTTTTGGCTTGGCTGGAAGTGGCAGTCCTCATGGAAAGAGGTTTCTGTCAGACCCCAAAGTCTGGGGCTGATGGGATGTGGGGGAAGGAAGGAATAATTAATACACAGTGGGGGAAGGAATAATTAATAATTAATACACAGTGGATGGCAGAACTGTCTCGATTGAGCTGTGCTGCTTTAGGCTTACAGTCAGGGTTAGCATCCCTGCCCCACACAGGTCAGGACTGGAGGTTTTTTGACCCATGGAAACATGGTTTTCCATGAAGAAAAATGGCATCTAATGCAGCCAAACTCCATGAAGAGAAAGGGCATCTTGAATCCAGCTGAGCTTTGTAACTCTCACCCACGTCAGTCAAGGAGGGTAATGCTGAAGAGTACCTGAAATACTGGAAGTCTCTTTTCTAATGTAACATCTGACCCAGCATTTACCACCCTGCCCATCCTCTGTTTACTGTTGCCTGTCTTAATTCTGCAGTAAATTGTTGCAGCCCTTAATGTTTCTCCCAGTGACCCCGGGGTGCAGTCAGTGATGAGAAGAAAGACAGGTTAAACAGCACATGCCTCAAACAAGGAAAACCTCATTTATCTGTTGCCCTCATGTTGTGCTGAACTCACCAAGGCAGACTCACTGCTCAGAAAAAAAGGACATGGTCTCAATTTGTATAAAACCGTGACATGATACTCCCAGCCATATTTTCAAACACATTTTATTCTAACATTTTACTTAGTGTTTTGAGTGACACTGTACACTGAGAAGCTGTCTAGAAGCTGGCCACAGTGGCACTTGGCTTTTTATTTTTCTGAGAGGTTACTTCATTTCCAACATATCAGCATGTTAAGAGTCCTTTAAATTGGCAGAACAGGTGCTAGGTGCTGCACTTGTCTGTATCCAGTGCTATGGCATTGCCCAGTGACCCAAATTTCACAGGTCCCCACATTCCTGAGCCAAGTCATTTTGCCATCTCACAGGGGTTTTTGTGCTCTAAATCATCAGTCATTGGGCTCAAACTATTGATTCTTGTGTGCATGTTTCCAGCTCTGTTCCACTGTCCTCAGGGACTGGCAGGGGACTGAGGATGCAAGAATTGTCCAAGCTCCTTTGGAGCTGAGAGACAAAGAAGGAATGGGTAACCCAAATTGTCTTTTCAGAACTTAATTGCTGACCCCAACCCCAGTCTGGCAAGTTCTGACTTCTCTTCATACAATGACCAGAGGCAGAAGGCAAAAACTTGGGACACCCACAACCAAATTTTCCACCTTGGACTTGAGCAGCCTTTGGAAAGAGCATTTGTATTTCTCAAGGTTGTCCCACAGAGACAAACTTTAGCTTTCAAGCTTTAAGAACTGTTTTAACAAGCTGATTGAGCAAGTTCATTGCCTTGTCTTCTAGATGAAACTTGGCCACATCTACTCTTTTAAATCTATTTTTCCCTCTACCTCCTTACCAACCTGTTCAGCATGGAGTTTTACCTTTCCCTGACCATTTTCTTGCTGTATTAATACTCTTTCTTAGTGATCTTTACCAATGTAAATTACATTTGTAGTTTCATTAATTCTTTCAGAGAAGAATCTGTACTTTCATTAACTCTTTCAGAGAAGAATCTGTATATTATTGTCAAAAAGGCTTTCTCCTACACTACAATGCTCTTTCAGCCAGATTATGTTGTATTCCTCTAGGCTCTACCTCAGGTATTTTGTTCCATGAACTGAGTCTAGCATGTTTAGGGAATAGATTTTTTTTTTCCTTTTCCCTTCTTAAGAAAAAGAAAGAAAAAGGAAAACATAGCAACGACAGCATGGCAACAGCAGCTGCAGCACAAAGGGAAAATAGGCAAACAGACTTCCGAAACATGTATTCACTGGGAAGCTATTTTTGCTGGTTGGTGAGTGAGTATGTGGGGGTATTATAACAAAATAAGTGAGAAAATAGCTTACAAATAATTCATAAGTAACTTTAGATGAGAGCACATCTTAATGACTTCATCCTCCCAGCTAGCCCTCATGCTGTATGAATCTCCACATGCACAAATTTAAAGGTCACCTCTGATCTGTGCTATTTATACATTGCAAATTTGTACACAGACACTTATATAGCATTCCATAGAAAAAATAATGTCAGTGGATCATTAAGGTTAAATAACAGGGCACTAAAAAGTAAAGAATTGTGCTTCCCTGCAGAGCAGCTTAAGGATAAATCCATGTCATTGTATCTGCCTCCACCTTTGCACCAGAGAGCAGAGATTTCCCCACAGCCTGGGTGTTTTGTGGGGGTCTGCCCATGGCTCCTGCCTCTGCTGCTGACCTGCTTTGTGACCCTGGGCACTCTTCCTTGCTTCTCTGGGGACTCCTTCCCCCACTCCCCTTTTGTCTGGAGCAGGAACCTCCAGCACAGAAATATTTGCATCTTTGGGCAGAGCCCAGCCACATTTCGGACTGTGTGTGTACTGAAAAGTGACAAAATAAGAAAGAAAATCATCTTCCTTCACCAGCCTGATCTAGTGGGCAGCATCCCACTTGAGTTGGAACTAGATGATCTTCAAGGTCCCTTCCAACCCAAACTATTTTGTGATTCTGTGAAATCTTCTGCTTCACCATCCTCTCCCCAAAATGCCCCACTGCAGACCAGTAAACTGTGGGAAGTCTTTCACTAAATTCAAAAACATTCATTGAGAGCTTGAGAGAAACAGCCTCCAAAGTGTTGAACTCCTTTACAGTTCCAGCCTGATCTGTTGTGCTGTGTGAGCCCTTTTTTTCTGTTCAGTTATGATCCATGGGAGACTGAAAGTAAACACAGTCTCTTCAGTCTCCTCCACAACCCTGATGCTTTTACTGGCACAGAGAGGAGCCCAGCTCAGCCCTCTGCAGCCAAAACTACACTTGTTTGTCTTCAGAAACAACACAAATCTGTTTTCCTGGTTAAATAAAGTCATTTGCAGGGTTCTGTTGTGGGAAGGATGTGTCAGCTCGTCCTGAAAGGAGCAGTCATGGGGATGAATGGGGCGGTTGTTGGGCTGGAGCAGCCCTGTGCACACTGAAGGGCCCTTCCCGAGGCAGGCTGAGCCCTGGCTGAATCCTGGCTGGGATTGTGCCCAGGGGATGCTGCAGGTGCCTGGGCATCACTGCTGGCTTTATTGTGGGCATTCCCTCCCTGCACCGTGCCACCAAGTTTGGGATTGGTTATTGGAGAAGTGAATCCCACATCTCACGCGTGTTTTGGGAAAGGAGCTCTGAGTCCTTAGTGTGGCTCTGTGCTGTCCTGCTGGTGTAGGAAGCCCATTTCTTCTTGTTTGTCAGTCTCAGGCTGTGCTGGTGTTTCCCTGCCTTTCAGAGGTGTGACAAACAATGACTACACAATGTTTTTCAATTCTCCTCACTGCTGTAGAGTTACTTGTTCTAGAAATTCTGGTGTGTAACTGGTAGGAAAAAGAGGTTGGTGATGTTCTCCAGAGGATGTCAGGAATGAGGAAGCAGCAGTTAAAGTGGTTTGGTTCCCTCTGAGGTTTTTTTTTCAAATGTAGTTGAAAACAAGCAAGTGAAATGAGATGCTTAGAAGCACTGTGTTTGTGAGGTTCCTTCTGGTTTTAAATTACTTCGTTTAAACATCTTTGTCCGTGAAACCTCCGAGGGAGCTCATCCGCTCGTGTTCTCATCTGCATCTTCTGCTTTCTGTCTGGTTCCTGCACGAGGAAGAATGTTAAGTATCTCATGTACATCTATATATATAGAAATAAATGTAATTGAGTTGTAAAATAGTCTGGTTGAGCAGGACAAGGTCAGTGATCTCAAATAATCCCGACACCTTAGTCAGGACCTGCTCTGTATTACAGTTCAGTGTTTGCTGAGGTTTTTTCCTGTGGCCTTTTGTAACATCTGAATATATATTAGTGCTTTTCTACAATGTATTTAGAGCACAGCCTAGATCTGAGGCATTTGAAGAAATACTTCTTGACTGTTTTGCCATTTTGGTTGTATTTTTTCCTTGTGAAAACAATTCTCAAGAGCATTGTTAGGTGGGTCATAGCAGGAACACCTGTGGGCTCGCTGGGGAATGTGTGAAAGCAGTTTTGGAGGGCTTTTATTTTCACACTGTGTTTCAGCTCTGTAGTGATAAATGTTTTTCTGGAGTACAAACCTGAAGTCCCTCCCCTTGCAGGTCTCACTCGTCGAAATGTAGAAAGGTTTTTTTAATTCCAGGGTTTTCTTAGCAGTCAGGTTGTCACTCTTAGCAGTGACAGGTCTGATCAGCAGCATGGCAAGTAGCACAAACTGGGAACTGCTGTTTATTTCAGCAGCTGATGGCACTAGACAGGTAGGATTAGTGCAGGACATATGGCAGAGAGGAAAGGTAATGGCACAGCATGGGAAAAAAAATGAGGGAGGAACAGATCTTTTAGGCAATTCTTTATTGGCAATTGACCTACAATTCCAAACAAGCCCTACATACACTACCAGAATTTTTACCATACCCTCTGGGCTGTGTGCTGGGTAATTCCCATGTCCTTCAGCAGGTGGGGTAAATGCTGCTGTGTGTAGACATCTGGGAGAGAAGCATTTGGAGCCCCCTGAAAATCATCTTAATTCAGGACAATATTTTAACCTTGCAGGTGTGGGGAAAGAAAAAATGTGTTTCCTTTTCTTGCAGGCAGAACCAGCACACACACCTGGGTTTAAAACCCCAACTAATATGTGCTCCTTTCAGTCAGACCCACAGCACCCTCTGGGATGAGAGGATATCACAGTTGCTGCAGCACTATAACCACAAACAGCCAATTACTTAAAATGGGCCTCAGCCAGTTCATTCATATTTGATTAAGAACTTTTTGAAAGATAGGCATATAGAGCTAAGAGCTGGCTCCAGCTTTCGTTATTTACATCAGGGTGGGGGTGATAAAATCTTTTATTAGTGTCAGTGTTTAAATATTTTGGCTCTCTATTCCAATATTGTGGCAAGAAGGAGCCATATGTGTTCCTAGAAAGAGAGCCTAGTGCAGACGTTAATCAGGAGAGGATCTATTAATGTATTAACATTCAGAATAATGAGCAAAACCAGCATGCACTGCAGAGACTAACACATATCTTTAGTCTGCAGTTTTGAAGTGCTTGGAAAATGTTGTGTTCCTCCATCTTTCTAAACCTGGTGTTCTGCCAAGAGAAGTTCTCTTCCGTTGTTAATTTTAGAAAGGTTAAATCTATTTACAAAAGCAAACATAGCATGGAGTGCTGAAAACCAGGAGGATGTGGGCACTAACAGGCTCCCAGGCTTTAGAGTTCACAGCAGGAGCTGACTTGGCAGGGAAACTTGTAGACTTGTTCTTTCCTTCCCTAAATGCTATGCTGAGTAGGGCACAAGGTATGAAGTCCAAGCTCCACACCAGCTCCCCATCACCACCTTTCTCCACAAAGCACTGGACAATGTGTGTGTATCTCTGCAGATCACTGCTGGGCTTTGGGGAAGCTTGCCTAAAGATTTGGCACAGGAAAAGGGCAAATTTTAAAGAGCTCTGGAGTGGGAGAGATTGCTGGTTGAGCAGCTTGCATGCCTCGAGGTCATTGCTAATGAGCAGTATCTTGCCTAAAGAAGTGAACATTTCATTTTAGTGCTGCTATGAAAAGCAGCCGTACTGTGTCCCCTTTGCATCCCACACTGCTGCCTGCTTTGCTGTGGCATCTGGAGCAGGCTGCACCAGGAAGGGAAGGAAGCCCTCTTAAAGGAGGTGGAAGGATGCTGAAGTGGTAGCAGAGCTCAGATGAGAGAAGCTGGAGCATGACAGCTGTTACTGGATCATGCGAAAAGCCTGCCAGCTAAAATGCATCAGTTTGTGTGATATCCGGGTGTCTTGTCTTCTGTTTTCATAATTGCATACATGGTGTCTGCATAAATCTCTTCCCCCCCTGCACTTGCAGCAAAAGGAGCTGACTGGAGGATGGCAGCACATCAGGGGGAGAACACCAGCAGGAAGAGACAACCAGTCAGATGTGTGTCAGATGGGGAGGCCCGCGGCCCCAGGCACATTCCTCAGAGGTTGCTCGAACATGGTGCACTCGCTAAACACAAAACTTCTCCTTTTCCCTTCGGGGAGAGGAGCATGTTCATCCAGACATGAGAACCAGCAGTGCTGTCTTGCCCTGTTCTTCAGGAGGTTAGTGCCAATTGACAGCACAGGCGGCAGCAGGAGCTTTCAGCAAATGCACTGTAGCCCAAAGGGCTGCGTGTCCCCTCAAGGGATACAGTAGAATTTCTCCTGCTGTTTCTGTGAATACTGAAATCTTCTTATTTATTGACTCCTTAGCTGCAACCTCTGTCTCTTGAGCCGTGGGCTTTCTTCTAATGGTGAGATCAGACCTGCTCAAGGAGAGATGAATCCTATGTGTCTTTGTTTCACATTGGCTTTTACCATTAAAAGTCCATTGCAAGAAAGCTGGATATATCCAATCTGCACAAGCCAGTTGACTGCTTTCCCTGCTATCTTGTTCTTCAAGGTTTATTGCCTGTGGACTACAGGTCTGGTTGAGTAACTCCACAAACAGAATTACTGGTATCCATCAGCTCCATGATAAAAATAATGACATCTTCTTCTCAGTATAAACTTCCACTTGTGGCTATAGATGCAGTCTGAGAAATGTGCTTCCCCAGAGCAGGGAGCTGTTAAGGGTTAAAACTCATTCTTGAAGACACAAGAAAATGTTTTTGCATGTTCAGAATCAACTTCCTTTTTTGACTTGCTGGATACTGACAACTCGGGCTTGCTTTGGTCCTGCTGACAGTCATGCTGATGACAGCGATTTCAAATGAAGAAAAACAAAGAAAATGTGAGCCAGCAAAAAAGCAAGAGCAGGAAAAGCACCTTCCTCAACTCACGCTAACATGGTGACATTTGGGTATTGATGTTGCAATGACAACTAAGGTTATTCCCAGAGCCAACACTTAAATTCCACTTTGGTGGCTCGTAACTGCAAGCAAGTCACACAGTCCCACAGGATTATTGGCCAATTCTTCTTGCTCTTAGATGAGCAGTGGCTTTGGTCTGCACAGGCTGGCTCTGCACAGAGGTGACCAATATGTCACCAATTTCCTTCATGTAAGGCTTGAACCTGCATTTTAGCCAGGGTGCCAGACTCTGACAAACAAGAGCTAGATAGAGGGTAATGAATAACCATGGTGAGAATTTCAGCTGTAATCTGCCATCAGGTCCATCTGTTATTCCTTCCTCCACAAGCCTTGCAAGCTCAATGAGCCAGGAACAGGCATGCTCTATATACTGTCCCATCCCTGACCACACAGCTAAGGTTTAATTGTCTGCTTGTCACTAAGTTTATCACTTAACAGTCCCTTGAGCCATTACTGGTCACAGGATCTTTTTCAGTTCTTTAGCCTTCCATCCACCCCACTTGTGGCAAGACTTCCAGAAGGATACCAAAAAGATGATGAGGATGGATGTGTTAATCACATGATGGCATCTGCAAGATGGCAGAGTAGCAGTGACTCCAGATGTGCCTCCCAGGCATGTCCTCTGCTCATTTAACCATTCCCAGCCCCAGGCACTCTCCCTCCATCTCATGCAAGGTGAGATGCCCAGCTGCCAAACTCAGGGGTTCATTTCCAGTTAGCAGCTGGTGAGTCCTGAAGTCTGTATGACCTGTTTTCACTCTGTGTCATGTGCAGGCACTTCAGAGGGGAGTCTTGGGTTTTCCTGCTGATTTGCTCTAATCCAGAGACAGGAAAGCAGAGGCTTCTGAGCAGGACCAAAGTTCAGGAACAGCCAAGCAGCAGAACAGTGCATGTCTGGTGTGACTCAGTGAGGGATGAAGGCTCCAGCAAGCTCTGCCTCTTGGGGATCAGTGGTTTGCCTTGGGGAAGGGGTGCCTATCTCCCAGGCAGTGTTGCAGCCTCAAAAGTTGCTGTCAGAATTCTCCGTGGTGCCAGGCGTCTCTCACTGACGCAGGGTTTGGCAAACTTTGCTGTTGTGTTCTCTTACAGACCTCATGCCCCCAGCTGCAGCTCACAATGGGAGTATCTCCCTGCCTTGGAAACAGGCAGTCTTAATTACAACCCACACAGATGATTTTTTTTTTCATTTCTCCCATAGGTGCTTCCTTCTCATGTTCCAGAAACTCCATGTTCTTGGTTTACTGCTCCTCTGTTCCTTCCTGCTCAGAGAGCTTCCAGCAAGGGAGATGGAGAGGAATCTGATGAGCAGCTTGGCTGATTAATGAGCTCCTTGTCTAACTGAAGGATTCTTGTATAGTGGGTTCACTTGCCAGTCCCTGCTATCTCCCTGGAGTTCTCTGCCTTCTTCTGGCTCTCCTGGGGGAGCAATTTGGAACCTGGTTTGAGTTGCAGCTGCTTTTCACTTTGTCCCAAGCCATGTTCACCAGGGTCAGGTGCAGACCAGAATCTGCCTCTGGATGGCAGGGCTGGAGAGCTATGTGAGCCTGAGGTCTGGCTGGGAAAACAGAACTTAAAAAGCACCCAGTCCTTTGCATTCCCAGCGACAACTGCAGAGTCACTGCAGAGAAAGTAACGGGAGAATTTTCTCTCCCTAATTTATATCTCTCCTGCATATGGCTTCTATGGAGTCACTGATGTTACAGACAGATGGGTTGGCATTTTACTAGACAGAACACATGGGCTAGATGTTGTTAATGCTTGTTAGCTACTCACTCTGCAGCTTGACCAGTCCAACACGGTCACCTCGCAGATGGTCCAGCCCTGCCGCGCGTGGTGTGACAGCAGCTGGGATAACGTGTGTTTGGCTGCTCTTTCCAAAGGGTTTTGTTTAGGTCAGAGATAGCCATGGCTGGGGCATCAACACAACTTCCCTGTGTATCAGGGACACACTCTGATTTGTAAAGATACCGAGATTTTATGGAGGTATTGGTTTTAAATGCTTAATGCCGTAATTTGGGTTTTTATATGGAATGGGGTTGGAAAAATTCTGTAAGCTCTGTACTGTGTTCCCATCTCTACTCTTTCATGTTTGATGTTTATAAGCATATTTGGCTGATGAACACTATTTAGCAGATCTGAAGTCTGTTAAGAACTTGTGCTTTATGAGCTCAAGCTCCAACTACGGCCAGTATTAGTTTAGAGTGACATCCCACATGATTTTCCATTCTCTGTGATGTGAGTAGTGTGCTGTGATTTACTCTCACCAACCTTATGTTCAGTGGAACCATTTTTAGGTATCACCTCAGCAAATCTCCACAGGGTGAGTCTCCTTGGTGGCTGGCTTGGACATCCCATCAGAATCTGCAAAAGTAGATGCTAAGGGTGAATCATTCACGCTGCCATCTTCCCTCTTTGACAATGCTCAATTTGCAGCATAATGATGGGAGCCTGAGTGAATCCCAGAGATGAGACAGGGAATTTTAGTTTCAGCACTTGTTCTTTAAAAACTCAAAGCACTTTTGGAAAATGCATGGGTATTAATCCACACTGAGCAGTAGTTCTTCAATCCTATGATTTAAATTGGATATATTTGTCTCTGTCTATCCTGAAGTGTTCAGTAACGTTAATGCACCCTGATAATAGCTGTCACATTTTACCCCGGGGGTTGTTCCTCAGTGATAGGTGAAATCACAGCAGTTCAAAGACCTGTCTTCCAGGATGAAAAGCTCTATAGGAATATTCAGATATAAAATAGTAATAGTATGAATCAAAAAATACACTTCTCTTATTTTAAAACCTTTGATCTTATTTTTATGGCATCGCATTTGACAGTCTAAAGGGCATTAACCTGTAGGAGAAACCTTTTGAAAGCAGGTGCTGACTCTCCCTCTGCTGCACAGAGTCCCCAAGGATGAACACCAGCAGGTTTCCCCCATGGAGAGGGGTGCAGCACTTCAGCACATGTCCCTGCCCTTTTTTATGTTTCATTTTTGACGTGAGGTGCAGGAGAGCTTGTCTAGATCAAAACAGGGAGCTGTGGGGAGAAGCTGGTGCAGCACACCCTGCTCTGCACTCCTCTGCTGCTGAGCTGCTGCAGCATCCAGGACCCCATCACTGCTGCCACCCTGTACACAGTGCCTGGGTCGTGCTTCTGATTAAGATGGAAGGATACGTGCTGACCTCTTGTTCCAAAGACATTCTGGGGTTGTGGTTCATCTCAGTGTTGAATAATAAGAAAGAGAAAGGAAATGTTTGCTATAAATCTCAGTGCACACAGGGCTGTTTCTCACTTACCCCATCCCAGCATTCAATTTTCTTCTTGGCATTGCCAGGCATTTGCTTTTCTTTGCTCAGCAGCTAAAAGCAGCTTTTTCATTACATTTCCTGGAAGGCTCTTTACAGGCATCCATCCCTGTCTGCCTCATAAATTCACTTTATATACCAAGCTGGTGACAAAGAGGTCAGAGGTCTTGGCACAAAACAATTATTATAAAGAAGTGCTCTTCTTCTTTGGGTTACAATGAGAATATTAAAGGGTGGGGGGAGGGTGGAATTTTGCTGCAGACAAGGAGTGGTCATTTGTGGAAGGAAGGTGACCTGATTGATTAAGTCCTGCACATCCTGCAGGAGCCACCATGGGCAGACGTCCTGTCAGGCCAGCTGGAACCTGCCAGGAGCCACCATGGGCAGGCGTCCTGTCAGGCCAGCTGGAACCTGCCAGTTACCAGGAAAAAAAAGAAAGAAACAGTAAACAGTTTGCTAAATAACCTCATAAATATTTCCAGCCATAAGCACATCTTGTGGTTCAATTTTGTGTTGTTTTTGTTTTTTTTTTTCTTTCCTTAATATTTCCCTAATTTTAAATGAACGGCCTGTAATTAAAGTGATTTAGAGGCTACCTGGGGACCTGGTATTTGAGCAGTGCATGATGCTTAGGAGAGATTGATTGGTGAGGCATAACTCAATTGGGGTATTTTGATAATGATATCATCACCCGAGAGAGCCAAGTTTGAGCAATTAAATCTCAAAACCTCGTGTTTGGGTTGCTATAACTTCAGCAGGCAGTTTCTGCATGTGCACCCAGACACACACACACACACATATTTTCCTTGGTTTTTTTCTGAGCACTCCAGTTTTTTGGCTGCCCTGAGCCTGTCTGTTTGTCTGTCTGTGTTTGGGGTGATCTGAAGAGGTGATTTATCAGCTGTGCAGACCCACAGAGAGGGTGCCAGCCCACTCAGCATCGCTGCTTCCCCCCTCAACATCTGCACGTGGACAAGGCGGCCTTTGACATTTAGAAAAATCTTGGCATCTGAAGCAAGAGGCAGAAACAAAAGGATTTTCTCATTTAAAGGTCAGAGCCAGCAGCTTCTTAAAGGAAATTTTCAAATAGGTTTGTAGGAGTGTGGCAGGGTTTGTGAGTGTTAGTGGGTGCCAAGGGGAAGGTGTCAGGGACTCGAGGGGGTTGAGGAGCAGCAGCGTGCCCCAGGCTCCAAGGCACACACAGCAACAGAGCTGTGGAGCTTTTGGGAGGTGGTTGGGTGGACCAGCCGACCCTGATGGCTTTGGGAAGAGGGAGTGACTGCCCCACATGAAGGGGAGGTCTGAGGGATTCATCTGATGAAGGCAAATCGCCAAAGGGTCGGTCTGGTGGGGAGATGTGCATAACCCACACTGGTGTGGATGGCACAGCACTCCTTGGGGTAGGTGGGGAGCACCACAAGGAGAAGGGACAGCGAGAAACAGAGGCCACAGCATGGCCCAGAGTGCTGGAGCAGGCTGTGGGGCTGCACAGAGCAGGAGAAGCAGTGCAGTGTGAAGCCCTGGTGCCCCTTCCCTCGGCGCACTGGTGGCTGTGTGTGCTCAGAGCTGGCGTCCATGGGGACACAGCATAGACAGTGATTTATGGAGGGAGCAGAGCAGATGAGATGGGGCCTTCGAGATACATTCACTGGGTAAATGTCACCAGGCAATGATTCACTTGCTCCTTCTGACCCCTAATACATCTTAGCCTTGGAAAGCACCGTCTACCATAGAGCGTGGCCAGGCAGCATCTGCAAAGCAAAGGTTTGTCACCACGCCAAGAGGTGGCTCTGGCAGCCCTGCCAAAGCCCTGGACTTCATCCTTCTGCATGCTGTGGAGGTGTTTGAACCTCCTTTGTTCCCAAGCTAAGACACAACTGTCTTGCCTGCTGTGCCTGGCACAAAGCTCCACCATCCCTGTTGTCAGCTTGCCAAAACCCATTCAGGAGCTCCACCTGCGACACTGGAGGTGTGTGTTTGAAGTTGCAGGAGCACATGTCCTGTATGGATTGCAGCCCCAAAGGTAGTTGTGCTTTCTCAGTGTGGAAATCACAGGTAGAAAATCCTCACTTCATTTTGAAATCTCAAACTGTACAGAATTCTGAAGCGCTCTTTTCCCTGTTTCTGCATTTCTACTCCATATGTTCTCATGACACCAAGTCTCCATGTCAGTTCTGGGGTGTGCAGCCACTCTCTTTTCAGTCTTATTCCAGTGTCTGAAGGTCTACATGACCTCAGGTCTTATGCTCAACCCATATTTTTCAAGAAGCATCCTTTGTGTGATTAAAGTCATGTTGCCAGTTTATAGCTGATGGCACTTCTGCAAACACTGTTTTTAGCTACCAAAATATGTCAGAGAGAAGAGGAAACGGGGGTAAAAGAAACTAAAACCTGAATGTATCTAGGTGAGAGTGCACTTCTGAACCATGTGGTAGCTTGTGAGTGACTAAAGGAGACACTGTCAGACTTCTCACCCACTCACAGACTTTTCACTTTTCCCTCTCGGCTGCTGGAAGAAGCAGAGAAGGAAATGCTGGGTCTTGGCTTTCAGGGAAGGCTTGGGTGCAACAGCAGCACAGGTGCAAAGAACCATCTCATCAGGACAGACAGAAGTCCTGTACCTGTTACATTGAAGTGGCAGGAGTCAGGAGAGCCTGTTGCCGTCCATGTGTTGCAGTTTTAGAGCCCAGTTCATCCAACTGCAGGTCCATCCCCAACAGGGACATTTGGGAATGCCTATTGCTCCTCCACACCATCTACATTGTCTGCTCCTTGCTGAGATGGAGAGAAGAACCTGCTTTTCCATCACGTTGGTGGTTACTGGAGAGGTTTTTACATGTGTATCTCAGCTATAAAGCCTTGAATAATTCACTGGTTTCCAGGGTTAAGAGGAAGAGTTAGGATGTTTCCTTCTGCTGCTGATCTTGATTCCCCTGAAGAAGCAGTTGTGCTAACAGCTCCTTTCTTGCAGCATCTGCTCCAAATTCACGTTGTTCTGTGCTAACCAGACCAGTGCTGTGGTTTGCAATACAGAGAGGTCTGCCCCCTGATCTGGTTGCTGTGGGGTAGCACAGCCTGCAAGGAGACAAACAGGCTGTCACCCTTCAAATCTACAGCCAGAGTCTCATCCCAGCCACCCCAGCAGAGCTGGGTGTGCACCAACACTGGCCAAAGAGTGATTTCCTTTGCTTTCCTGGAAAAGGTCCCCACAGTCCTTAAATCAGACTAAGCTGGCAACAGAGCTTAGTGAAAGCTGAAATCTTTCCTATTGCAAGTATTTGAGATCTGAATAAAACATAACAGAGACCTGAATCTCAGTAGTTTAGTGAGCCAGACAGACTTTTCCCATGAATTAGAAGAAACCAATATAGGGCTGTGTACAGAGTACCTGAGGGATGGTATTCTCACAGTGATTAACTGCTCTGTGCTCAGGGAAACTGAGGTTTAGAAGGGAATATTTACATCTCTAGTGAAGCACTGCACTTGTGTGGCCCAGCACACAGGGGAAAGGGAGAGTGAAGTGTGATGGTGGTCCCCAAAGTGTCCTCTTGCATTGGCTCCTCTGTGCATTGACTTTGGGGTGGATGGGGATTCTCACAGATCCAGCTTTTCCTTTGATCCCGTGTATTTAGTTTAACTCTAAATGTTGATGCTTTTTCCTGTCTTTTTATTTTGCTATTTTGCCCTTCTCTTTAAGAGCACCAACACACTCTAGCAGTGATGTCAGTAGTGTTGGGCAGTCAGGTGTCAGCAGTTAGGGCTGAGTTTGAACATACTCTGCCCCATTCCCACTCATGGACTGTCCCCATGGATCAGAGACACTATGCTCCTCTCAGCTTTGCATTTTATTCCTCGATGGGCTGGGGTGGTTTTTGGCTTCATCTAAACTTAGAATTTTAGGGAGTGCATCAGCAGAGTGAATGGTGATTGTGTTACATGGAGTGTGCTGTGAATAGCTGATCTGTGCTGGCACCTGCAAGTTCTTGTCAGCAGGAGTTGCATCCAGGAGTTTGCCTTTGAGGGTTGAGACTTTTTATAAATAAAAAAAAATTTGATTAAAAATGGGTGGAGGGAATCCTAGCTATGTACAGTGGAGAGTCTCCTTGCAGCTTTGAACTGCTGGAAATTTCATATCTTATTTTCAGCAGTACAGTTTTTAGAGCTGGAACCACAGGCATGCTCTGCATTGATCCAGAACGGTGTGGGACACCAGAGCCTGCAGCGTTCACTCAGCAGAGCATCCCCCCATGTCCTCCCACTCAGTTCCTGCACACCCTGTGCATCCCCCTGCCTTGCTCTGATCCCCTGCTCGCTCCTGTTCCTGCCTCGGGCACTTCCCTCTCTGCCAGCAAGTGCACCAGGCAGGGTGCAGGCTGGCTTTTGAAAAGAAATCCTGTGAATTAATGGGAACATATTGCTATTATTTCATATAATCACTTTATTTGTAAAGCACAGGCTGCAGAGGTGCTCCTGCTGTTGAACCCAAAGCAGCAAATCTATCTATATATCCCAGTCTATACTACATTATGAACAGATGGGTGAAGAAAAAAAGCAATAAAAACAAATAATAAGAAAAGTAACAATGATAGCAATTTTAAAACACTCCTAGGGGAAGGAAAAAAAAGATTCTCCATTTTTTTAAGGCAGTGTGAGATTGAATGAGCTGCACTGCAAGTGCATCCATCCTCTAAGTTCACATGTAAACATCTCCCGGCAGAGGAAGAATTGCTTTTTTTCCAAGTGGCTGCCTTCACGCCTTGTGCTTGTTACAGAAGCAATCATAAGAAACCTGGGTGAGATATCTGGGGTTTGGAAGCATTTGGGTGTTTTCTTTGATTTTTTGGATTTCCTGGAGAGACAGAGGCCATGGGGGTGAGAGGGAGGATGGTCCCTCCCTTGGCAGCTGAGAAAACTCAATGGGAAATAGCAATCTTCTCAGAAGCATGTATTTGTGCACATAACTTTCTCTGAACATCATTCTTCTGCCTCTGCTGCAGGAGGAAACTTTGGTTATGAAGGATAGTAGAGAGAAACTACCATTAATCTCAGAAAAGAAAGAGAATATATTCAAATGTAGCCTTCACCCACGACACCAGTGAGCTCAAAGTAGAGGAAATTAAAAACATTTATGTTGCTCTGTTTCTGAGGTCATAAAATACAAGCAAATGGTCTGGCACTGGATGCTAAATTTCTTAAGGAATTTAATTAATTAAACTAGTAAACCAATTAATGGATTTGCTTGTAAATTCTTAGAAAATGAATTCTGTGCCCAAGGAGTGTTTTAAATCTGCGAGGGAGGCTGTGTATTTCATACAGAGCTTGAATTCCCATTTCAGATGAATCCAACTCAGCACTGAGAGAGCTGGAGACACAAGCGATGCATTCATAATACTCGGACCTTCCTCCAAAACTGGCACTCCTCATCAGCTGAATCTGGGTGGGATTTGCCAAATAAAACCTGTGCTGCTGCCACAGCACCCAGCTCCTGTGCCTGCTGCTCTGCTCGGACACGTGGGCTGGAATTTCCATCCTTCCTGATGCCTCCAACTGGCTCCTTCATCTGCCAGTGCTCCCCTCTTTGATCTGGGCCAGGGCTACCTCAGGTGCACAGGAGGCATCAGGTAGCTCCAGTAAGCAGTAGATCAAAGCACAGGATTTGCTGAAAAAACAACCCAGGCAAAACAAAGATCTAAACAAAAGCTAATCCAGTTTTCCACGTGGAAACCTTGTTTTGATTCCCTGCCTGGCTCAGGGATGACAGGGGCATCCTGTGCACCTTGCACTCCTCACAATCCAAAGTGACCCAAACACAGAAGGTTCATGATCAGATGTGTCCAGGCTCCTGAGAACATGAAATCAGAAGGAAGCAGGTTTCCTGGGCAGGTAAAGCTGTGTTTTCCCTCACATGGCAATCCCCCACTTCAGATCTGAGCATCCTTTGATGGAGGAGGGGGCTGCCAGCCGTGCCTGGCACCACCCATGTGTCCCACCTCGGCTCCAGCAGCAAGCAGAGCTGCAAAGCAATTAGGAATGGAAGCATTTTGAAGAGGGAAATGGCAGGGGAAAAAAAATTAGCATTTGCACTCTGATGTTTTTACTGTTTATTAATAAACAAGCTGCTTTTGTGCCTCGGGGGTTAGGAGAGGCTTGAAGCATTTCTTATTTCTCTTGCATTTAGCTTTTTTTTGCTTGTTTTATATGTTACAGGAGATTTGTAGTGTCTTCCCACATGTTGAGTTTCCTTATTTTCATGAGAGCATCTCTGGAATAATTCCTCTGGAGGTTTTGGCTGTGTGCTGCCAGGCAGATTTAAACACTTTAGGGATGCAGGGTGGATCAGTACTCAAAGGGAAGGAGTTATGTTAATTAGGAACAGATCTGCTGCCTCCTAGAGAAGTGGGGTGACTTCAGGGATAAGTGTTTTCATGGAGAGAAAAGCCCTGTACAGAGCTCCTGCCACCCTGGGTGGTGTTGGTGACAGTGACCCTGATGTGGCCACCTCTGTTCTGTGCTGGCTCTTTCCAGGATGGTCAAATCCATCCAAATCTCCCCAGCACCACATTTGTCACCAGGGAAGGCTCACAGGGGTCCTGCATGGGGACATTGGAGTGCAGGACTCAGGAATGCCAGGTGCCAGACAGAGGGCATGTCCTTGGTGGCAGATCTGTGCAAAGGAGGCTTCAGGGTGACACTGCTCCTGTGTCACAGGAGGTGAATTAAAACCCTCTGGTATTCATGGCCTTGTTCTTCTTTCCCATTAGGCCTCCAGCTCCTCTGGTGGGAAAATGCAGCTTCTGGAGACAGAATTCTCTCGAGCCATCCCGGAGCTGATCGAGCTCCACCTGCTGCGCCAGGACAGCATCCCAGCCTTCCTCAGCGCCCTCACCCTCGACCTCTTCAGCCGCCAGACCATTGCCTAGTGTCCCCCTGCCAGCTGCCAGCCAGGCTCTGGCCCTCCTGGGCAGGACACTCCAGGTAGTGAGGCAAAATTCTCATGTCCACCACCCTTAATTTGTGATATTGGGTTGCTTTTGTTTTGCAGGGAACTCCTTCTTCCCCCTTCTTTCATGCTGAGTCACAAATCCCACCAATTCCTCAGAAAAGCATAATTTTCCTCCTGTGGGAGAGCAAGTCTAGCTCCATCCCAGGGCTCTCCTGTGCCAGGATCCAATCCCTGCCTTTGAACTGGGTCATGTGTTCATAACAGTGCAGTTTCTCAGGATCTGTCTGGGAATATTGTGGGAGCTGCTGGTTTGAGGAGCCCCAGGATCACCATTCACAGCTTTTCCCAAAAGGATTCCCTAAATCTGGGCCCTAACAGAGAGAAACCTGCATGAGGCTGGTGCTTCATGCTGCATGCTTGTCCTCTCCTAATGGGAGGCAAAGGCTTGATCCCTGAGGACAGAGACCCAGTGAAAGTCTCTTGCTCTTGCAAACATCTCATCACTCAGTAATTTTGAAATGATTTTTAAGATATCAGTGACCTGAGTCTGCCATCACTCAGCAGACAAGCACAAGCATAAATGGCCATCTGAACCCCTGTACCTGTGTTGACACCTCTGTGGCTCAGTCACTGCCTTGCTTTTGGTTCCTCACCAAGACTTTAGGGGTCTTGGTTATCTCAGGACTATAGAAAGTGGAAAGGAGCAGCTTGGGCTGTGTTCAGTGCTGGTGACTTTAGCCTGCTGCCTGCCATCACCCTGTGGGTATTTATTTTGGGAGCTCTCCTTCCTCCTCCCCTCCATGGAGGGTGGAGCATCCCCAAAAGTCTCACATTTTTGTGTTATAATGGATGTAGCTCTTCTGTGATGATAATAAAGTGTCATTTTCCCAAACTGGGTGTGTGACTGTTATTTGGGATGCACTCTGTGCCTTGCTGTGCTCTCCTGCTCGTAGAGGATGAGCACTTCAGTGGAGGACATCATTTTTCCAGGCAAGTCCCATTCATAGATTATAGAATCATCAATGGTTTGGGTTGGAAGGGACCTTAGAGATCATCTAGTCCTAAACCCTTCTGCCTTAAACCAAATCAGTTTGCTATAAACTTGTGTGTATATTGATTTCCCCCTGATTTCAGCAGGAACACACTCCTTAGGCTTGGAGTAAAGGTAGCAGTGAGCAGGCTGGAAAGTTATCTGAGATACTTGCAGTGACTGCAGGGCTGGCCAGGCTTGCTGGAGACACCTGGAGACCTGTTGATGTGTCTAGAGGCATGGAAGACATCTGCTGTTGACCCCCATCTGCTGTTGATGAGGGACAACACGAGGTCTGGGGAGGCTGCAGCTCCCATCTCCCCAACTCCTCTCTGCGGGGAAGCGCAACAGCAAAAGTTTGTCATTTTCTCTTCTGCCTGAAGAAGTCCCAGTGGAAGATGAATTGCTGGGCATGCTGTGCCAGGGGAAGGCTGCCTGATTCATATGCACGGCGTGGCACGGAGAGTCGCCTTCCCCAGTCATGGGGAAAATGAATCATGACGTCAGCCGCATTCAGCTCCGCCGCCAACACAATAGCAGATCCTGGCTGCCGCGGAAAATTTTTCTCCTGGCTCCTTGCAGGAGAAATGAAGTAATTAATAAGTTTACAATAAACCCTCTATCTTAGCAAAACACAGGTGAGGCGAGAAGCGATGCTGGAGAGCGACAAGGGAAAACACGTTGTGCCCGTTGGAAAGTTGCCTCCCGAGAGTGAAAGGATAATAAGTTGGGAGAGAACACGCAGTCGGCTTCGAGACGCCTCCGGTGGGGAGGAGACATGAGTTACTGCTCTGCTCCCTGTTCTCCCAGCAAGACTGATTTGTTAGCTAAGTTTAATATGCAGCATGGCTGGCAGAGGTGAGTGGTGAGGATGGGTGCTTGGTTGGATGCAGCACCTGGGTGATTGTCCTGCTTTGGCCAGCAGCATCCCTGCCCTGCTCATGGCATGATGCTGCTGCACAGTGAGTTCACTGGGCTCATGTGAAATGGGGACTTTTGGAAGTTTGACTTCTCTAAGGCTCATACATGGAAGGCTGGAAGTTGTTCGTGTGGAGGTGACCATTGCAAAGCCACTTGGGCCACCTGTGGGCCATGGAGAGAGGAGCTGAGAGTCCCCCAGTTTCTAGTTCCAGCACTGATTTCAGGATGAAGCCACAAACCTGTGGCTGTACCTGATCCCATGGTAGCTCCCATCTCTGCCACTGTCATTATCCTGCTTGTAGGAGCCATGAGAGAGCTGCAAGGAGTAACTGTGACACTGAATTTCACAGTGATTGCTCCTTCCTTTATGAGCTCCATGGGCTCAGCAGCCCAGCAAAGGCCCTTCCACTGTGTTCACCACCCCTGCATCTCCCCTCCAGGACTGCAGCCCCTTGGGGCAGTGCAAGAGACCCCAGGTGCCACTACCCCAGGTGGTGAGGGCACAAGTCCCATCTGGGTTTGGCTCACCACTTGCAAAGCTCCAGCCCTGTTTGTGGAAAATCCTTTTAGAAAATCTTGGGAGAGGGATAATAGATTTGCACTTGGTTGGAGGGGAGAGGCGGGAGAGCTCACAAGTGTGCGTGTGCTCGCTGGGTTTCCGTGCATGCTGGCTGGGTTTATGTGCTGTAGGCTGTGAAATATGATTTATTGGTGCATGGCTGCAGGATTCTGTGTGTGTATGTGTCAAACACTGTCTTGTTGGCAGTGCTGCCTGAAGCTTCCCTTCACTCAAACTGCTCGAGTCCCTGCTCTGCTGCAGATCAGCCCTGTCCATCTGTGTGCATACACAAACACCAAACAGGCACGGAGCTCTTGGCTTCTGCCATCACTCAAGAAAGCAGCAGAGCTCTGGGCTAAGGCAGGTTTTGCCAGATTTTTGCCTCTCCCAAGGGCACATCTCTGAACCTGGAGCCTTTTTTTTGCTCCTGCTTTGTGTCTGCTGGCTCTTGGTGTCATCACATGTTGTTTGTGTTGTCCTGGAAGGGTCCAATGCCTGAGAAGGAACCAGGGAAACCCTTTTGGGATGAGCCATGAGAAGTTTGGAGTTTGTAGATGTTCATTTTGGATCTTCTCCATGTATGGAGTCATGATGGAGGTGAGTACCTAGAGAGTGAAGGGCAGGAGCAGAGCAGGTGGAAGAAATGGGGCATGGATGGAAGGAGAAGCCGCGTCCATTCCTGAGCAGCTGCAGTGCCAGCCTTGCTGTCAGTTCATTGCTCCCCTCTGCTCACTCCAAACACTGAGCAGCACCTGCCCTTTTCATTTCCCAGCCCAGCAGTGGGCTCACAGGCAGCTGAGAGTTGGGCTGATGGGTGGATGTGTCAAAATAAACCCCAGGGGTGACAGGCAAGAGCCTCCCTCAGACATCACTGAGCCTGTTGGGCTCTGCTCGGGGTGGGAGAGGGAACAGCCAGGGCAGGATTGGTTCTGTTGGGAGCTTTTAGCTGTTCAGAGACCTTGGGAAAACAATGATGCTGTCTGATAGCAGGTGACTGTAGCTAAGGACAGGAGCTGGGGCTGACAGAACAGGATCTGTGCTGGTGTGAATCACATTCCTGCTGCCTGCTGTGACAGCAGATTCAGATTTAATAGCAGCATTGCTAAAAGTTGCATGATATTTAAAAGCTACAAAATGCACCCACTCTGATCAGGGGAGGGGTATTAAATAAATAAATAAATGAATAAAAAATCAGCAAAGCTTTTTCACAAAGTCTTTTTTAAATATTAAAATCCCATCCTTCTCAACAGGAAAGCTTTTTCAGGCTAAGAGGAAAGACTGAACGGCATCTGATGATATCGCATTGACACAAGTGTCTAGAAAAATAGGGTAGGAATGTATGATCTGTTCTCAAAAAGGAACCATAGCTAATAGGAAATATGCTGATGCTACTTTTAATTTCATGACTCAGGTTTGCTTCAAAATTGATGGAAATCTGTGTTGGAGCTTGGTTACATTAAAAGAGTTCTTGGCTGCTTGGGGCTTTTCCAGTTTTTTGTTTCTCTTTTGGGGGATTATTATTGTAAAATCTTTCAGTACTCTGGGGGTTTGCAGATGTTATTTGAAAGGACGGGGGAACAGTCTTTTATCCAAAAGAAAGGAGATTTTTGCTCCAGAAAGATCACTGGCCAAAGCCCAGACCTGGACAGACCATCCCAGCAGCTTTTCCTGTTCCTTCCACCCATGGTGTCAGCGTCTCCAGCCTTCCTTCTGTGCATGTTTTCCCTCAGAGCAAGTACAAGGAACAAAACAGAAGAAAAATACACTTAAAGAAAATGCTGCCATGTAATTTAAGGAGCACAAAGGCAACTTCTTGCTGCTGGAGGTCTCAGAAGCAGCCCATGTCTCTTGTCTCCACCCAAACCACATTCCTCCACCAAAGCACATTCCCTTGGGTTGTGTCAGTTTTCTTCTGTTTCTCCAATATGGGACCAGGCCTCTAGCAACCCCTTCATCTTCCCTGTGCTGTTTCCTGGCCCAGGCTCCAGTGCTGATGAGTTTATTAGTGTTGCTAATTTTACCTGATGCTGCTTCCTTCTCTTCATGACAGGTTGTTTTTTTGAACTCTCCAGCTGATTGATTGAGCTCTCTTTAACATTCCCCGTTTCACTTTAAATTCTCTTTGTTGACTGTTGCTTGTTGTGGTTCTGGATTTTTTTTTCTTTAATCCTCCCCCTGTCCCTTTTTCCTTTCTGGCCCTTCTAATGCCTCTTCAGCCTGGAGCAAAGCCAGAGACCAGCCAGGCCATTGAAACACAGACGGCTGTAGGATTTAAATAAGGACTGGATAATTTTATGACCATTAACAAGGCTCACTGCTATGCAAGCCAAAGTAATAAGGGCAATCATATCTCATGGTTCAGGGAGCAAGTTGATTGCCTGCAGGGACTGAGAAGGTAACTCTGCATCCCTGACTCCCCCCAAAATATGATACAGCTGACAAGATGCACCAGGCAGGTCAAAGGGCTTGCCTAGAGGGTGAGAGCATTTCCCTTATCATCTCTTGTCACACTCCATTGATGTGATCAGAAACTTCAGGTATCAGTGTTGTGGGAAATGTTCTCCAGGCAGATGAAAGGCTCTGAAGTTTGGCAGATGAACCTTTCCTCTTAAGGAGCATCTGCTGAGTGACATTTGTGCTGTATGGTGGCAGATTCTTCACTTTGCTGGCAGTGACTGGTTCATCTGCCAGGCTGCCCCACAGCCACTGCCAAGGAGTGGCCTTCCTGAAAGAAACACAGACCGTGGATGTCACTTGGGTCCTTCGTTTTCAGGTGCCTCCCACTCCCCACTGACCATGCACAGCCTTGTGCACAATTGGGTGATGGCAAATTCTCCTTCACCCTTCTCTGCAGCATAGCTGTCCCAGCTCCTCTGTGTGCCTGTGCCTTTCCTCAGCTCGTTTTGGAGTCACACTGCAGCCCCTGGGTGTGTATGAGATGGGCTCCTGCTCCTGCTCCTGCTCCTGCTCTGCTCCTGCTCCTGCTCCTGCTTGGAGGCAGAGCTGCCCATGAGTGGTGTGCTCTGAAGTGACAGCTCCTCTTGCTGTGAGTCCTGGCAGGGGAAGGAACAGCCCTGGAGAGGAAAGGATGGCAAGGAATGAATCAAATCCATGGGGAGCCAAGCTCCTCATCCTGGTGGCTGCTCTGAGATGAGGAGGAGTGAGAGAAGCTCCCCAGATAGCAGAAATCCCTGCATGGGTCTGTCCTGCCATGTTGGATGGATTTGGGTAAGTCTGTGGGTAATGCCAAAGTTCTGGTTCAGTGTTGGAGTGTCCTGCTCTGCTATCCTGGGCACTGAGCCCTGACCTCCTGTGGGCAGAGCATCCCCTGGGTGATGTGTGCCACGAGCCCACCAGGCTGTGCTGCCATCCCAAGGTGGGGATTACAGCTCTGGTAAGGCACAAATTAACTTTACAAACTCACTAAAAAGTACCAAGTGCAGAATAGATGCTGGGTATTCTAAGGACTGATTTTAAGAGATCACTGTGGTGGTGAAACATAATTAACAGTCTATAGCATTTTTATTTTTTTTAATAGCATGCAGGCAAAGCCTGGAGGCACAGGATGGTTGATGTACAAGTTGAGAGCCACCAGCACTGACTGCCCAGCTCTGATGGGTGACCACAGGGGAGGTTTGGGTGGTGTGGGCTGAGCTGGTTTGGTTGGCATCTCCCAAAATGTGCTGGCCATGAGCACGAGCAACAAGGGGTCACATCCTGCTCATTGTTTGCTCCCTGTTATGGCTGTGGAGCAGCATAAGACTCTGCAGAGTCTTGTCATGACCCCTCCCTGATGGCTTCTGTCAACAAACCTCCCCTCTGCACCCCACACACAGAGAAAGTGCTCAGGGAAGATGGAAATCTCACCTGCACAGGATGCTCAGCTCTGGCAGATAAGGTGGTTAATTTGAAACTCCAAGCTTGTTCCTGATCCGTGCAGAGACCCCACAACACTGACAGGACACCTCCAGCCTGGCTCACCTCCCCTTCCTTGCTTCTGTCCTTAGCAGAAGGAGGGGAATGGCTGATGGGACTGAAGCAGGTTTGTTCCCAAGGTAAGGAAAGCACCAAAAGCCACAGGCTCCTCACACACACCCTGTTCATATCACCACTGTTTCCTGGCTTCAGAGTTAACTTGGGACAGTCCCCAGGTCCTGTAACCAGTGTTAAATGTAATGAATGATCTTGTCCTCCTTGTTTGTCTCCTCTTTAGTGTAACACTGTAATTAGCTTAATTACCAACAGATTCTTTTTTTTTTTTTTTGTAACTTAAAATGGAAATTAAATTTTGCACCAGGTTTTACAGGCTGTTAACGGGAATCGAATAATCAAGCCTGACTCCAAGTCCTTGAAAATGAGTATTAAAAAAGGTCTGAATTTGCATATTCATGTTTTTAATAGGGTTCAGAAGGTATATTTGCAACTGATGAAAAGGATTAATTAAGCTTAATTTGCATAGGAAGAACAGTTTAACCCCTTGCATCCTAACAAGGCAGATACTGACAATTTGAATTCCATGCTTTGATGCTGGAGAGACACACAGGCTGAGAGCAGTGCCCTGCAAAGCACCTTCCTTCCACTGCAGGAAGTAGGAGAAAACAGGATCCCAGCATCATCCTGGCAGAGCTGGTGCCCCTGTGCCCATGGCCACCTCCAGGTCTGGTCTCCATCTCTCTACCATGGTGGTTTGTGACCTGGGTCTGCCACAGCAATGCCACCACATCAGGCTTTGAGCTAAACATGCTGCTCCTCCTGCTGTGAGCTGGGCTGGGCAGCTCTGACAGATTAAAGAAATCATTTCAGTGCAGCCAGCTCTGTCCCCTGAGCCAGCACAGGGTGGGAGCACCATGGCTGGTAGGGGCACCAAAACCTGCAACTCCTGATCTCATTTCCAATTTCCTTTTTTTCTCAGTGAGACTGATCCCACTCAGGGGTTAAAGGCTCTGTGGGAATGTCAGACCAGGGTGAGACTCAATCCTGTCCTGCTCCCAGCCTGGGACCGGTCAGCTGGTGACAGCATCCCAGGAGTCTGGGACTTGTGCAGGGTCATGGAGCTGCCTGCACCCCAACTCCTAGCTGGCACCATGGAGAAATCAGCAGGGTCTTGCACAGCTCTGTCCAGTTGTGATGTAACAAAAACATAAACTCTGTCATGGTGGGGAGGTGAGAACTAGATGATATTTGAGGTTCCTTACAACCCAAACCTTTCCAAGGCTCTGTATAACCCTCCCAAATCAATCTCTTCTCAGGCTGAAAAGCAGAGTGGGAACGTTACGCTTCCCAGGGCCCTACAGCTTTGAGTCAGTGCCTGAATATTGCTAAAAAGTGGAAAAAATAAATAAATCAGGCATTCATTTTGCTTCAGCAGGTGGTGTGCTGCGTTCCCCTTGTAACGCTTTGGTGGCGTGTGTTGCTAATTATTTTTGGGGTGGAATTTGCTGTGCACAGCGCGCGGGGTTCATTAGACAGAGATGGCTTTGAAGTGGCGTTCAGAATTAATGCTGGCATATGGAAATGTTCCTTGTGCCACGGCAAAGCTGGCTGTAAATGATGCGTGGGGTCCGGTGAGGGAGATGCCTGCTTTGTTTCCGCACACCCATCGGGGCTCGTTACGCCAGGAGCGGCAGAGGAGGAGCAGCAGAGCTGCACAGAGCCCGGAGCTGCTGCTGGGCTCTACGTGAGCCCTTCACAGAAGTTAACAAGCACCACATCCCAAACTGCCTCCTGTCAGAAAGGTGTTTCAGCAGCCCATCGAGGCTGCTGCTGTCTCTGTGCTTTCCCCCAGATGATGAGGAGGATGTAAAATCATCGAGGTCCCAACCCAAATGCCTCCCTCAAGCAAAACCTGGCATTTAGGGGTAACACTGGGGTGAGGAGTCCCTGCTCACCTCCTCCTGCTCTCACCTGGCTCATCCTCTCAGCACAGGGTGCACAGAGCTGTGCTGACAGCTGAGTTGGGCAATGTTTCACTTAAGAGGAAGAAAACCTAAAGGAAGAGAAAGAAAGCACAAAGCCCACGAGCACAGGAGAGAGGAAGAGGCAGTGCCTGGGGCAAAAAGCCAGAGGATTGTAAGATCCATCAACCCCTGTCTCCACCAAAGGCTTTTGATGATGGCCCTTCTGCTGCTGGGCATGTCCCAGAGAAGCCAAGTTCAGCCCTATGCCCTCGGGAGAGGGTGTATTTTATCCCAAGAAATGCTTTCAGAGATGATTCTTGAGCATCTCTCCTATAAAGCAGGACCCCTCTTGGAACACCCAACAGTAGAGGTGGAAAAATAGCTCCCTAACATCTTCTAGGAGTTTTATCTGCTTCTGAGATTGGGATTGGGCAGGTCATGGGTGAATCACTGTGTTCTCCTGGCAGCTCAGAGTGAGCTGGAGACCTTGCACAGTCCAGTGTCCCCTATGGGGACATCCCTCTGGTGTGGCTCTGGGACACTGGAGCAGGTGTCTGAGAGACCTGAGTGCCAGCAAAGCAGGGTCTGGAGCACAACTGCACCAAAAGCAGGGCAGCTGTAGGGGGCAGCTGAGCATCTGTGCAGCTCCATTCCCCTGCAGTGATGAGGCAGGGCTGTACTGGGTGCCTGAGCTGGAAAGGCCAGAAACCATCACAAAGTGGTGGCAGAACCAGTGGCTGCTTGTTTTGAGTGAGTGACTGTACCTGGGCACAATGTGGAGCCTTTGGCAGCACCTGGCATGCAATGTGTTTGTTGTTCACCCTTTCTGGGACTGAACATGTGTCAGGCTGAGTGGCTTCATCCTCCTGACAAGCTCTTCTTCTTCTTGGCTGCTTCCCTTCAGGCCTGACCAGGAGCAGCCCCCAGACCCCTGACCACCCCCAGACAGCTGGGGAATGTGTGTGTACTCAGGCACTTCACTGCTCCAGTGCTGCTGCCAAGAAGAGAGGCTGGAAATCACCAAGGTGCAAGTGTGTCATGTTTTCCCTGCCGAGCTATGAAATCGCTTGCTCATCAAACACAAAAGGAACGGTTTGCTTTTTAAGTAAAACAAATATAAAATGCTTTCCTCTTCACTGCTGTCCAAAAGGCTGCCTGGTTCCTTCAGCCTCTGTGCTTGCCAAGGCCACCAGGCTTCACAAGTGGGGTCCCTCCAAGCCCCAATCCCAGATCCACCCACAGACAAGTGCCCTGCAGATTCCAGATCCCTGCTGATGGGGACATGAGCACAGGGGGCAGTTCCTGGGCAGGGACACCAAGTGCTGGGACTGTTGGAAGCCTGGTCCCCACCCATGGCATCCTCCTGACCCAGCCCTCCAGACAAACTCCCCGTCACAGGTCTGGTCTGGACAAACTGAAGGTGAGGAGGGAAGGAGCTGAGCACAAAGCTGCGACCAACTGCAGAGAGGATTTTGTATTTTCCTACTTCCAACTTTACTGTTTGTTTACCAACATGCTGGAGAGCAGTGATCACTTCCTCATGCCTTATTGAGAAGCTCAGCTGTGAAATAACTAAATGAACCGTCCCCTTTTATTAGCCTTTGGACTGAGCAGAGGAGCAATCAGTTAATGGCTGACCAGTTTTTGAAGATGCTAAGCACATTACAAGTGCTAAGTATTATTATTTTCCCTGCAATTCTTTATTTTTCCCTCTGAACACTCAGTTTAAATAACCCTTTCAATTACATTATCTGGTTTCATGCATTCTGCTCAGATTAAACGTGGTGCCACTTAGAATTCACTCACCTCATTGGCTTCCTGGTCTCTGCAAGTCTTGTCCTAACCTTTGCCTCTCAAGCTTGGGTAGAAACAGCTTTTGTTCTGGGTCCAGAATCTGCCCAGCTCTGCTTCTTAAACACAAATGCATCCACAACCCTTTCTGTCAGGCACTGCAACCTCTGGTTCTTTGCTCTTGCATGCTGTTTATCTTAATAGGGGAACATCTCACATCCTTTCCCTTTCCTTCCAGCTAAATTAGCTCCCTGGATAAGCTGTCTCCTCACACTTGCTGGCATCTTGTGATGTTTTGGTTCATTCTTCTTCTCTGTGAGGGCTTTGTGCTGTGCCTCCAATCATCTCTCCCATCAGACCTGGGATCTCCACCTGTCTCTGTCTGTGGCTTTGCAGAAAATTGGGACTGGCTCAGACTTCACACCAGGGGGTGAATCCAGCTCCTGGCAGCCTCAGAGCAGTGAGGGATGGACCAGTCCTTCCCAGCCACAGGTGGGCTCTTCTGGGTGTGCTGTTCTCCAAAGCCACCCTGGGGCAGGGACTTCTCAGCCAGAGGAACCTCACAGCTCTATCCAAAAGTGTTTCACCATCTCAGGTGGTTTCTGGAGCTCCCAGCTCTGCTCCAGCACCTCCAGCTCTGCTCCTCCACTCCTGACAGCTGTGCTGGGAACATGTCTGATCCTCAGGACCCAAGTGAAGATGGTGAGAGATCAGAAGCCCACCCCTCATCCCAGTGTCCTCCCTGGCTGCAATCTGCCAGGGAAATGTGTTTGGAGTGGCCATACCAGGCATGCCCTCCCCTCCTGGCATGTCATACCCAGAGCCTGGTGTCTGCATCTGGCTTTCAGGAGCTGTGATCACCCTGCAAGGCTGGAGGCAGCTGTGGAGCAGCTCAGGGCTGTCAGCTGTCAGCTCCTGAAGGGTTTGTCGTTCTTGGGACTGCTGTGCTTCTGCCTAGGCAGAGATGTGTGTGTGTGCAACCTCTGTGCTGGGTGGGAGTGTTGTCACAGCCAGAATCTGAGGATATAATTGAGATAAGGTTTGTATGGAGAGGTAATAAATTGCAGCACCTGAGATGGCTGGGGAAAAAACCCAAAGCACAACTGGTTTTGTGCACACAAGCTCTTTGTCTGCCTAAGCTGAGCTGGACTCGTCAGGGATGCTTCAGCTGGATGGTGGCAGATGGTTTGTGCCCATGGCCACTTTTCCAGGGGGTTGTAGGCTCTGCCAGCCCCTTGGAGCCACTTCCAAGAGCTGGTCTGCTGCCACTCATCCAATCTTACTGCAACACAAATCCCAGGTGGGGCAGGAGGACACTTTTGGGACAAGCAGACTTTAAACTCCAGCTTTAGGGAATGGAAACCTTTGTGTCTTGGCTCCAAATGCGGTGGAACAAGATTAATTAATTTAGCTGCATCACATGAAGAGTGCCAGTGTTTACTTGTGGGACCACAGAGGAGCTTTTGCAGTACCCAGAGAGGCCTCCTGCGTCTGGATGGGCTGGGAGCTCTTGATTGCAAGGCAGGAGATGCCCAAGGAGAGCTCTGCTGCATAAAAGCAATGCTGAGAGAGAGGAACAGATTTAAGAGGCCCCCAGCAGAGACAAGCTGCAGGCACCACACACAAGCTGAGGCATTCCATCACGTTTCTGCAGATCAGGTCAAGCCAGGCAGGGGCTTCTGCAAGGATGGAGGAGTCTGTCAAGGCTGGATGCTGTGGTGGGATGAGCCAGACTGGAGGGAATGCAAGTGAGGTGGGAGGAAATGTGGATGTTGTGTGGGGGGCTGTGTGCTTCCTTTCACAGCTGAAAACACTGAGGAATATGACAGACCCAGAGCAGAGCCCAGGAGATGAGCAAGACAACACAGGGGACAACTCTCACAGATCTTAATGGATGAGATGGACCAGGAGAGAGGAGCTCATTAGAAAAGGGCATTGCATGGTGAAGAGAGGACAGGATGTAAGCCGTGTGAAAGCTGATAAAAGACAGAAATGGAAATCTTTTCCCAAAGAAAGCAAGGATGGAATGCATTAATGAGCTCTTTAATGGCAAGGCAAGTAAAGGTGAGCAGCAAATGGCTATTGCCAGACAGCTGAGCTGAGTGTGAAGAAGCAGATGTTGGTGGGATGTGAGAAGCGATCGAGCTCGTACAGGAACAACAGCACAAACCTGTGATTAACATTCCCACTGAATTATTGAAAAGGCACACACACAAACTTGGAGACTTGGCAGGCTCCTCTGGTTACTCTGCAGGGACAGGGAGGTTGCAGAGGGATGGATACAGGCATGCTCACATACAATTAGAACCAAAAGAAAGGGCAGCAAAACTTAAGTAAAAACAGACATCCTGCTTGGCTGCTCCCCACGGGGTGAAAATCCACATCCCTGCTACTTCTGTGTGTTCTCATCCCTTGCACAGAGGAAACTGAGTCCAGAAAACTGGCTTCAGCCTGGATCTGATGGTTTCCCTCCATCAAGTTCTGGGTGGGGAGGAAGGTGGGAACGAGTAAAACTCTCAAGGCAGCATTTGTATAATCTGTACCACCCTTCTGGTGGTGCTGGTGAGCTGGCTGAGAGGGGTAAAACAGAAGCTGTGACACAGAGGAGACATGGAAAGCTGGAGCCTAAGCAGATTCAGGTGAAGCCAAAGTCATTGCTCTGAACCAAGGAGTTGGGTTGGTTTCTCCAGCAGCACTGGCCATGCCCACCAGCACCTTCACCACCTTCAGTGCCTTGAGCATCAGGGGTTGGAGGTGAAGGAAATGAAATGTGCTCTGTTCCTCTCTCTGGAGAACAATTTAATCTCAGAACACATACCCAGAAAAACTGACCCAGGGCCCAGGGTGGAAAGCCTGTAGTGAGGAAAAAGGGAGAGAGGAGCTGGAGGAGAGGCTGGGGCACCTCTGAGTCCACACCTGTGTGTCCATGGCAATGCTCCAGCCATGGCACAAGACCTGTTCACACCCCAGTGCATTTAAGGCAGGATGAGTGCTTCTCCCAAATAAACCCTTCATCCCCTGAAGTCCATCCCCTCCCCGCTCCTCTGCTCTGTCCCCAACCTGTGTGCATGTGCATCCATGTGCTCACAGCTCCAAGCTTTGGGGGTGGGTGGGGGTGACACTGTCCCCAAAGGGCCCTGCAGAGGAGGGGCACACGATGTGCACCAAAGAGGAGCTGAACCCAAGGTGAGCAGGTCCCAAACCACACAGCAGGGCACTGCTGCACCCGTGCTGGCTGTTGTCAGTCCTCCCCCTGACAAACACTCAGAGATGCAAACAAATTCTGACTTGGGCTCCCAAATTCCTGCTCTGCTGGCTGTGCTAAAAATAGCTGAACGCAGTGCGTGCTGGCTGCAATCACCCTCATCGATCCGCGCTCCGGGCTGGTCCAGCCGCGCTCAGCGCATCCCTCCAGCCTGCCCACATCCCTCCAGCCTGCCCGGACCCCTCCTGCTTCCCCAGACCCTTCCTGCCTCCTTGGATCCCTCCAGCCGGCCCAGACCTCTCCTGCCTCCCCCAGACCCCTCCAGCCTGCCTGGACCCCTCCTGCCTCCCTGGATCCCTCCTGCCTCCCCCAGACCCCTCCTGCCTGCCCAGACCCCTCCTGCCTGCCCAGACCCCTCCTGCCTGGATGATTTCTGCCATGAGGCCACCTCCAGCACTCTGTCCTCCACCCCTGCTGACCCCTTCTCCTGCTCCATAGCCAGGGTGGGGAGCGGTGGCTCCCGATTTCTGCAGAGCCACGTCCAACACCGTGATGAGTTTGGGGCAGTGGAGCTCTCAGTTTGCCAAAACCCAGCCCTGACTGAGGGGAGGACTGACCTCAAAAGTGGGCAGAGGGGAGCACCTGGAGGGGAGTTGGCTGAGGCTGCTGGGGGTGAGGGAACATGGCTGGGATGCTGGAGCCCAGGGCTCTGCTCTGCTCTGGCTCTCCAGCAGCCCTGGGCATCACCCAGGTGTTGGTGGCTGATCCAAAAGCTGAGGAATGGCTCCCTGGCAGCCCTAGGAAAGATGCCAGCACCCCAGAAGCCCTGCAGGACACTGGCTTGGTTTGAGCACAGCCAAAGAAGTCTGGCTGTTGTCTGGTCAGGATGGTGCATGGGAGCACCTTCCCTTCTCAGGGCCCCTGTACATCCTCACCTGCCCTTCCCATGGCATCTGCACCTGGTTTCATGGCAAACCCAGCTGAAGCCATCAGGAGGCTCAGATGCTGGGCAGGGAGGGTGGCAGCTCACACCTCCAGCTCTGAAGAAGGAGGCAGCCCCCAGATCCCCCCAGATCCCCTCTCTGTGCTGCCTCAGGGAGGTGGCTGGGCAGGCACTGCCACCCCTGCTGCTGTTTCTGTCTCTGAACTGGCCCTTCCCACAGGCCATGCTTTGGAGCAGATGGACACACCCAGTGTGCACACCAGGGCTGGCAGGTGCCCTCAGGAATCCTGGGCTTAAATGGTGCATGTCTGTGTAAAGGGATGTTTCTATCCTAATTTTCAGGTTTTTAAATAATACCCAGGCTCTAGATGCCAGCCAGGCTTTGTCACACGTGGCAGGGTCCTTTGCTGACTCAGGGCCAGAGTGAGGATTGAGCCATGGGTGATGTGGGCTTGATTTACTCTCCAGCTAGAAGCTGTCCTTGCTGGGGTGCTGGGGAAGGGATCAGAGGAAGGATTTGTACTGCTGCCTTGGTTTTGCCCTTGAAGACAGGTTGTTGAGACAACAGCAGTGTTGTGGACACAGAAAGGGCATCAGCAGAATGCATTTCCACATGGCCCCAGGGCTGTGACTGTACTGCAGGGAACTGTGATTCTTTTCCCCCTAGACTCCCCTCCTCTTCACTCCATCGTGCCTTTCCTGTGCCCTCTCCTTTCTGCTTGGGGAGCCCTCTTCCTTTGGACGAGCTTGGGGCTGCAGAAGCAGCCTGGCTGGACAAGGCATCACTTCTCTTTGCAGAAGCAGCTTGAGAGCTCTGGTGCTTGAACAGGAGACAAAACAAAGAACAAAAACACCCAGCAGGTCACAGGTGATGAAATCCCCCCTCTGTCCTTGGAAGGATCTGTAAAGCAGCTGCCTTGGAGGGATGGAAGATGCTGTGGACAGAGCTCTCCAGGCCCTGTGCAGAGCCAGCCCTGGAGCTCAGCCATTGAATAGTGGCCCTGGGGACAGTGGGATCTCTTCCATTTCCTTGTCTGGCTTTTTTCACAGCTCATTTTATGGCATCTCCTGCCAAGGCATGTGGACCACAGCTGCCAGGACTGCACCTTGTGTGGAGGGAGGGTGGGGGCTGGAAGGTACTCAGCAGCCCAGGAGCCTTCTGGAGAGCTGTGGTACCACCAGCAATGGGGTACTGGGTGATGCCTTAGAGACACCTTGGGGATACAGGGCCTGGACTTTCTAATTCTCCTTTATTCCAGCTGCAGACAGTTTGCATGTGGGAAGTGTTTAATTTAGAAAGGCCAGCACTTCTGTATCACATTCCTGTGACAGTCTCTGTTGGTTTATGACCAGTGAAATCCTGGTGTGAAAACAGAATCAGGCTTCGATTTCATCTGCCCCTGCTGTTTTACACCACTAACAGCTTTGCATTTCGATAGCAGCTTTTATTCTAGGAGCTAAATGGGCTTCACAGACAGCCAATTAATTAATTGAGCCTCCCCAGCCAGCCAGTGCCCTCGGTGGCACAAGGAAGCATTTGCAGAGGAGGAAACAGAGGCAGAGGAGTAAAATGAGTGGCCCCAGCTAAAGAGCTGAGCTGGCTGCTCACATTGCACTGGCTGGAGATGGTCCTGATGCCATTTCCAAACTGGTGGGGAATGGGCTCAGTGCAGAGATCAGCTGAGGAAGCTCTCTGGGTATCCGTCAGTGACTGTCAACACTGGAGCACCTGAGCCCGAATTATGAGCTGCCATCACTTTGGACCACCCCAGCCTCTTGATAAGGAATCCTGTGAGACCATGGACCACTGTCAGGAGGCCCCACTACTGTTTCCATCATCCATCCTTGCTGACCAACTCTTATTTCTCCTGGATGGGCTCTTGAGCAACCTGAATTAGTGGGTGACATCTCCTCCCATGGCCGGGGAGTTGGAAGTAAATAATGACGACTTTTTATTTTATAATTCTAGATTATTTTTAAGATCCCTTCCCACCCAAACCATTCCTGTGAGGAGGCACTCAGGATTTGCAAGGAAAGGCTGTTTCAGCTGAAAGGTTTGCTTTGGTCCAGGTGCTAGAGCTGAGATCTGGGGACTGAAGAGAGGGGTGACCCTCATCACCTCCCTCCAGGTCCTGTTCACTGCCTGGTGAGCAAGACACAGCCCTGGGAAGGACCTGGGGCAGCTGGAGGAGGTGGAGGATGTGCCTTTGCTCAGGCAGAGTGAATGCATTCCTGGAGAAATTACCTGCCTTTTATTATGAAAACCTGCTAATGGTTTGTTGTCTACACAAATAACCACGGGGAATGAACTCGAGCACTTCCCAGCCTGCTCTGTGTCTTCCTGGCTCAGCTCCTTTCTGAACAAACATAACCTTTTGCAAGAATACCTGTCAAACTCGCTTTGAAATACTGAAATAACAGGATGGGATATGGTTTGCTCCTGGGCCCTAGTGCTCATCCATCAGGACTTAGCATGTCCATCCAAAGCGACTTGTGAGCAGGATGCAAGGGGAAAATCTCTGGCGAGCAGCAGTGCCTCACAGGGCTGCATCTGGGAGCTTAGCACCTCACTGAGCTGGCTCCCTGCACTGCCACACACTCACCTGGGAGCAGGGCAGCTCTCAGACCCGCAGGAAGCCCTCACTTTTTGTTGGTCACAGGGTGGGTGAGACATAGGAGGAGCTGATCAGGACAAAACAGTGTCCTTTGGCCACCAGTGTGGTCTGGGAGAGGTTTCATGGCCTCAACACCTCCCATCTCACCTCAGGTGAGTATTTTAGAGATGGGACAAAAAGCTGTGGAGTCTTGGAACAGCATTGGACAGCAATGGTTGAGGTGCATGAGGCTGCTTGGGTGGACCCATGGACACAGAGCCACCCCCTTCCCTCCCACCTCTGAGTGCCAAGGGCTGGCCAGGGGCTCCCAGGGTGTCTCAGTATGGGACAGCTGTAAATGCTGGGTGTCTTTTACCTCAACAGCAACATCACCCCTCCATTCTCCCCTTCTCTGCAGAGCAGCAAGAGGCTTTGTGCTCTAACTCACCACCAGCTCCCCACCCTGAAAGCTGGGGGATAATCCACCCCTCACCAGGCCACCACTGCCCAGACACATCTGTTTAGGGGCAGAAACCAAACAATCCTTTTTGATTTGCAGGAGATATCCCACTGCATGGTGGCACCTGCTCATCCCCTTCCCAGTTCCTGGTGGTGATGGTCTCCCACCTGGAATAAGGTGAGGGATTCTATTTTCCTGGGTATGAGACTTTTTTCTTCAGTGCACTTGGAAGTGATGAGAACTTGGACACAGGCAATTGGTGGAAGAAATCAAAACAAAACGCTTTCCCCCTCCAAAAGATATCCCATCAAGCAACCAACCAACCAACAAAAAAGTCCTTCAAATAAAACTCCATCTCTTTCTCTAAAATCCATGATTAAAACCTGGTACAAACAGGTGAATATAGATATATATATTTTTTTTTTAGTAGATGTAGTATTTTTTTTTCTCCTCTCTCTTTCTCATTATACAGCAAACATTGCAAATATAGAAATTTTCTCTGTACAATTAACGACGTCGGTTTACAATGCAATGTGTGGTAAAACCTCTTAGTGAGTGAAAATGTGAACGGGCCTTCAACCGGGTAAAAGTCTAAACTGGAAGACTCCGTTTGCAAAAACAGCCCAAAAGATGGAGCTCCTTCTGGTCTCTTTTTGGTTTTTGTTGCTGTTTTTGTCGCTGTTGATTTTGGAAGGGAAGGAAGGAAGAACACAAACTGTTCACAAAGAATCCACAAAATCACGGAATAGGGACTCATGCAATGCAATATTGGAAAACGCCAGACCTCAGCTCTCTGCCCGCTCTTTCATTTTCATTTTATATTCAATTTTTTCTTTTTTCTTATATTTTTTTTAAAAAATCAAAATGAAACAAAACTTTTTTTTTTTTTTTCCCACTCCACAGTTTGTTTGTTCTGCAAAGTTTGTGTTCAAATTTGGTGCCTGTCTCACCAACGTGAGGACATTTTAATATCTCACTTTATATATTATATAGAATATTTATAGATTTTTCATTATTTGTTCTCCCTTTTATTATTTTTTTTTTTACTCTCTCTCTTTTTTTTTTTTTTTTCATTTTTATTTTGTTTCAAAGACAGTCTGAATAAAAATAGCTGCTGCGGATTTCTTTTGGTCCAGTTAGTGTGTTAAGTCACGAGTTGTGTGAGGACTCAGGACTTTTGCTGGGCAGAGACGCCCTTCCAGTAGTCTAAGATGTCGTGAAGATCCTCGTCTTTGGCAAACTGGACCTTTTTGCGTAGGGCATGGCCGGCTGCCATGTACTCCTCCTCGTCTTTGTGCCGCTTGCGGTTGAGTTTGAAGCGCTCCCAGATGCTGTGCGATGGTTTGCAGGTGTACTCTGGGCTGGAGGTGTAGCTCAGGTTGTGGTACTGGGGCGAGAGCTGGGAGTAGGCCAGGTCTCTGGGGCGAGGGCGGGTCAGAGGCTCCAGGATGGAGGGTTTCCTCCCGCCCATGCTGTCGTGCTGCTCCCCCGGGTGCGAGCTGGGGTACGAGTGCCGGTGTTCGCTGTACTGGCGGATCTTCTCCGCCTCCGCCCGCAGGATGGCCGCGGCCGGCGTCACAGTGAGGATGGTGTCGGTGGTGGGGGATGTCTTCTCAATGTATTTGGCTTCGGATTTGTGGCCCGATCCCTCGGAGCGGTAGGACCTGGGGCTCCGTATGGAGCCACTGGAAGAGGTGCTGGAGCGTTTGGGGGCCGCCTCCATGCTGTGGTGTCGCTGGAGAGGGTGGTTGTAGCTTTCCTTGTAGACGGGGGAAAGGAACCCGTGCTTGCTGGGGATCTGCTCTGATAAGAGCACCAGCTGAGGCTCCACCGTGGAGACTGCCCCCGACTTCACCCCTTGGAAGGAGGTGGACTCGGATTTCAAGGCATCGATGCAGTTGTTGATGATCTGGTTCACCTTGTCCACCTCCTTGGCAATGGTGGAGATCTCAGCCACAGAGCCCTGTGTGTCTGGCGCCAGGGACAGCTCACAGTCTCGCCTCTCAGGCTGCTCACCCGTCCTCACCTCCATGTAGTTGCCCTTGGTGGCCTTGGGGGTCTCGCTGCTCTCAATCAGCTTGTACTGCTCGACCTCGCCAGCAGAAGGTAGGTAGGGGATGCGGGTCACTGTCTCCCCGCCCAGTATCTGTCCCTGGGACAGCTGGGTGATGCTGGTGGTCTCCATTTCTGGCCCATACTTCAGCTCAATGATGGTCTTCTTCATGCTGCCTGCAGCCTTTTTGTGCTTCTCCTCCTGCTGGCGCCTCTTCCGGAGGCAGTAATACACCACGCCCAGGACAATCACCATGCCAAAGAGGCAGCCCAGGATTGTCATGATATAATGGGTGGCGGTGGAAGGGGTGGGCACTGGCTCCTTGCGGTTGGGTCTGGTGGGGGTGATGGTGACACAGGTGTGGTTGTACTTGGAGTACTGGTGAACAGAGACCACACAGTAGGTGTAATCTCTCTGTGCTACTAGGTTGCTCACGGTGATGTTCTCCTCCTTCTTCCTGAGCTTGGTGATCATGGAGGAGAAGCCGTTTTCGAACTGGGAGAGGATGTACATCTTGCTGAAGGGGTAGGGGATCTGCACGGTGAGGACGGCCGAGTTGTGGTTGAGGTGCTTCACCTGGATGTTGGGGCGCACCTCCGTCTCACCGATGGGCGTGAACAGGGAGAACTGCGGCGTCGTGCCGTCGCCGGAGGAGCACTCCTCCTCGGAGCAGGGGCTTTCGGAGGGCACCGTGGTCACCTGGTACCTGGGAGGGATAAAACGAGGGATCACAGTGTAGGAGCCACCAGTGCAAAGGGAAGAGAGCATGCTCAGAGCATTGCGGTAGCCAGTCCGCCCTTGGCCTAACAAGTAGTAGCCCATGTAGTCGGGCGGGGAGTCGCACTGCATCCTGTCGTAGGTGCGTGTCATGTTGGTGAAAGCCTCCAGCCATTGCAGGAAGCCGAGGAGCTCGCAGGAGCAGTAGAAGGGGTTACTGTAGAGTTCACAGACAGAGAGCTTGTTTAGGCCCCGGAAAGTGTTGCTGTCCAGTCTCTGGATCCTGTTCATGGACAGGTCAATGTTCACTATGTTGGGGCACTCCCAGAAGGCATTGGGGGTGACGGTCTCGATGAGGTTGGCCTGGAGATAGAGGTACTCCAGCTTCCCCAGGCCCCGGAGGATGCCCTCGGTGAGGTTCCTCAGTCGGTTGTAACCCAGCTGCAGCACCTGGAGGTTGAACTGTCCTGAAAAGGCACCGTCCTCGATGTAGGAGATCTCGTTCTTCGTCAGGTTGAGGTATGTCAGGTTGCCGAAGCGGCTGAGCGAGGCGTACTGCACGCTCTTGATCTTGTTGTCGTTCAGCCGCAAGTCCACGATGGTGCTGTTGATCTGCTGGGGGATGGACTCGTAGGGGGGCTGGTTTTGGCTGCAGATGGCCAACCAGACGAAGCCCTTGTCCCCCTCGATGAGCCAGCAGTCCGCCCGCGCCCCGCCGGCGTGCAGGAGAGACACGGCCGCCACGCACATGCAGAGGGCTGACGTCGCGGCCCACCGGCGACCTGCCATCTGGAAGGGCAGCACGGACAAGGGGTTCCTGGTCTGCTGGAAGTGGGGAACAGGACAGGGGCCGGGAAGGTGTGGGCTAGTGCTCCTTGGGCAGCTTTGCTCGCCTCTCCCTTCTCCTCATGGCTCGGAGACGGGAGGGAAGCGTCCCTGGAGAAAGCGGACCTCGGCGCCCACGGTACTCGGCAGCCAGCAGCCAGGGGCTGCTACCAAGGTCTTGGTGGCTGAGGCTGGCCCCACATCACCAAGCCTCTGGCATCTCGAGGAGGGAGTCATGAAGTTAAGCGCCGGTGCAGAGGAGTTGTTCAGGCTTAGAGACAAGCCTTCCTCTCATTTTTTATAGTACTTCTCCTCGCTTTCTTTTTGCTGCACATCGTGGCGCCGGTCCCCATCTCCCTATGCCTCCGTGTGTTCGGCTGTCCCCGCTCGGTCCCTCAGCTCACCTGCTCGAAACAAAACACAAGCACAAACTAAGCACAAAGGAAAGACAGTGAGCAGTCAGAGGTGTTGGAGATCCATCCAACTCCTTCTCATTCTGGCAGCCACCTTTCAAGGAGCCTTTGGTTTGTTTGACTGCCCCCAGCACTATTTGGCAGCACAAGGGGAGGTGGTCACTGACCACTGAGGTCACCCTCTGAGCCCTTGTCCAGCATCATTTACTTGGCAGTTGAGAGACCAACACACATCCAGTGCACTGTTTGTCTGACCTATTTAGGTGTCTACCTGAGGAGGAGAGGAGTGATGCCCCAGAAGTGTCTGTTCCTCTCTGCTGAGAGCAGGTGAAGTCTAGACAACTTGCTCTGATGTAGATTTGATGCTGCAGCGTTTTGCTGAGGGGAGTCCTGGCTGTCTCGTGTGCTGGTGTGCTCAGCAGCAGTGCCCACACGAGGGGTGCTGCTCGAGGACGCCGTGTCTCTCTGCCTGCTCTGCCATGTGGCATCTGGGATAAAGCCCAGCATCAAACCCTTCTGCTGCTTCTGGGAACCTCAGCAGTCGCTTCAGGGCACTCTGCAAAACCCACTGGTGTGATTGTGAACCACCCAGTGTCCTTGTCCCTTGCTGCCTTTCTCCAAGGCTTCTCCCTCCCAGGGGAAACGATGCAGAGGTGTGGAAAACCAGCAAACATTCAGTGGCATAACAAGAGCATTTGCAGAGGATGGAACAAGACCTTCCATCCCCAGCCAGAAACAGCTGTTTGAAGACTAGGAAAAGTCTTCACTAGACACAAACCTGTGGGACTGCCAGCAGCCCTACTCCCCACAGAGAAACTAATTTCTGGCTCACATTTTCCATTTTCTCCCCCTAAATTTTTGACTAAGCATTAATTTCCATGAACAGCTCTTACTTCTTTTTCTGGTTTCTTAGGGAAACGAAGGCAAAAGTGGAGAGCTGGGAAATGCATGAGCACCAGCATCTCCTGGGTCATGCTCTTCCACAAGATGTTGAAAACATCATCTGTGGATATCTCTATTGCCAAATGGGACTCTGGGCTGGTAGGATGGATGCAGTGAGATGTTGTGGCAGAGACAGGGAGCTGCCCACAAATGGAGAGAAATCATCATAGCCTATCTAGAAAAATCCTTCCTTGAACTTTTTTTTGGAAATGGGAACACTGTCTCCCTTGTCCAAGGGCAGACTGTAGAAGCCAGGGAAGACACCACCAACACTCCTTGGAAACATAGCTGGTAAGAGCTGGAGGTTTCTTGGGAAGCTGGGAAGGAGATAGGGCCACATCTTATATCCAAATTGTCTTTCATTAAATCTGAAAAACAGTTATAAACTCAGAAACAGTTTTCCAAACAATTTCACAGTGCCCAGGCTGGACTGTTCTTGGTGCTACAATACCCAAAAATCACGTGGGGCTGATTGTTTAGAGGCAGATGCTACACTCTGCCCCTTGTCCCAAAGAAACCAGGTTTTGTTCCAGCCACAATACCAGGCAGGGAAGGAGACCATATTTTGCTGCAGAGATCCCTGTTCACCATTCAGTTTATAGCTTGGTGAACAGGCCAGTAATAATAAGCAGCAACACAGTTTATTTGGTTGGACTGTGAACAATGAGTCTGTTCCCTGGTGACAGTTAGGTTTCCATTACAGGAATAACAAGACCTTCTCTCATCAGCTCTCATGAGACCTTCCACCTTGTCCTCCGTGTGCTGTCACTGCCCTGGGATGCTCTGCCACTACCTGGAAGTCCATTTTAAACACAGTTAAATCCTTGGAGCCAGTGAGGAAGGGAAGAGGGGGAGACTGCAGGTGAGCTCCCCCCCTTGCCACCCCCACAGCGAGACACGGGCTGCAGTGCCAGACTGAAACACGTCTGCTGCTGCATCCCTCTGGTGCTAGACAACTCAATTAACCTCTCTGCACTCCAGCCTCCTCTCTGGTACTGTGAGATAATGATAGCACTTCACAGGGTGGTGGGAGACTGAAGCAAAGTGCCCTGAGCTCCTCTTGCTGGGGTGACAATCCCAGCACATGTATTGTGCTGCAGGTGGGGGACTTTCTCTCTGGGTGTGCCAGCTCTCCTCTGCCACAGGGAGCAGCCTGTGTCCAGCTCCATCCTGTGGGGATGTGGGGTTGGGATGAGGGTACTCCTGCCCTGCAGAGCGACAAGCAATGGCCTGCCCCAGCTGTCCCTTTGGGGTGGCACTTGATTCCAGCCTCTCCCTGTCCTCCTCCATGGACTTGTGGATTCCTGCATCAGATTCCAGCATCTCCCTGTCCTCCTCCATGGATTGTGGATTCCTGCAGCCAAGGGAAGCCCTGCCAGACCAAGCATAGGCAGCAGGAAGGGATGCACTTGCCACTTACTCTGTCTCCTCTCTCTCCCATTGTGACCCAACCACCCTGTCTGGACAAGCCTGTGTTTGGGAAGGCTCTGCAGAGCCAAACCAGCCTTTTCCTCACAGAGGGATGTTCTTGTCCCTCCTCCCTGGGGAAAGGCTGTGGGCACAAGGTATTAGTGCAGTGGGACCGTCCATGAGCAAGGAGCAGACACAGATTCCCCACAGATCTTGCCAGACTGATCCCCTACAGCCTTCCCCTGTAGCACCTTCGTGCTTCCCCCATCTCACTGGAGGTGTTGGGATGAAGAAGAGCAGCAGTAAATGACTCAAACACGTTCAGTAAGGCTCCTACTGTATGTTTTCTCTTATTTTCCATATGTTGCCTATCGGCCAAGTCCTTCCCAACAACAGAAAGGAGAAATGGCATTTTATCAGCAGCCCGAGTTTAATTTCAGCTCATTAAAGCAAGCAATTTGCTGGTTTATTTGCTTTACAAAGTGTGAATAAAATGACAGCATTAAGTGAGAGAGGAAAGAGGGGCTAATCTCCCTTTTTATTAGATTCTCAGGACATGACTGGTGAGTGGAGAAGTAGGTCTTGTTGCTTTGCACAAAAGGCATAATTGTTCACCTCGAGAGCCTCCATCCCAGCCTGGTGGGTGTGTGCCAGAGCAACACCAGCACCAAACATCCTGCAGGGATCCACTGGTTTAACTCTCCTGCCTGCCTGATTCATCTTTACCCAGTTGTCCTGAGTTTATTCTCCAGGTAACACAATTGCACATTGCTTTTTTCCAGTTCTCTGAACCCCCACAGAGCTGAGAAAACCTGGGAATATATACCAGCAAAACTCTCACATGAAAAACAACCAGAAAGTGGAGATTTGGGAGTCTCTTTTGCTGTTGGAGAATGAAGCAAAAGGAAGGAATGAAGACAGCGTGGAATAACAATGGAAATGCTTTGGAATGATGGGTTTAATCTCAGTCAGAGATATCCTGAGGTGTGGCACCACGGTGACAATGACAACAGGCCACATCCACACCAAGGCCATGGCAGCCACCCAGGAAATGCCATTCCTGCCCAGCTACCTGGGCCCTGCAGACACTGCTGCAATCCCCTTCCCTTCTCCTCTCAGGAGGCAGAGTGGTTTTACCAGCTGAGATGATGTGGGTTTTGTGGCTAACAGAGGCCAGCAAAGGGGCAATGACAACTCCCTCACTCCTTGCTCCTCCTGCACACAGCCTGTGATATCCAGAATCTCTGCTGGAGCCCAGATCCCTGCTTCTCCCTGCTAATCCTCAGCCCTGACTGTGATATGTCCCCTTCCTACCCATCTCTGCTTCTCCAGCCCTGGTCCCTATCAACAACCCAGCAGCCAAGAGGGATGGCTGGAATTTCGAGGCTGCACCCTGCACTGGATGAGCAGCAGCATCCTTATCCTGGCTGAAAACCATAGCAAGGGAGGTGGAAAAGAAAAGGCAAAGCTGGAGCTTCAAAAACCAGTGCAAGCTGGCTGGGAAGTTTTTGCTTCCATTTCCCAACTAATGGCATCTTGGAAAATTAAACCAGAGCAGCAGCTGCAAGGAAGCAAACAAAGCAGTCATGGGGGCTGGGAAGGGAGCTGGCACTCAGTTCCTAATTTTGTTATTCTACTGAATGAGTTATTTCAAACTGTGGATTACATTTACTGAGGGAACACAAGATTACACATGCGAGTGCGTGTGTATACACACAGCAGTGCTCCTCTCCTTGGCATTTCTGCATCTCCACAGCTTCCTTTTCCCTAGCTGCTCCATCCCCAGCTTCTCTTAGATCCCCCTTCACAGCCACTTGGGTTGTTTTATAAAAAATCATGCCCACTACCAGAGAGAAAATGCAGAGGACCAGAGGAAAATGCAAGTGGTACACCACAAATATTGAGTGTTTGGTCACCCAAACAGCAGGGGAGAGAAAATTTGGCTAACTAGATTTTAAACCTTGATTCTTCATTATGTGTAAGATAATCTGGAGAGGGCAGCTCTAAGATGGCAGATAAAACCTTCCATAGTGATGAAACCACCTGTAAATAGCTAATGTCCATCCTGAATATGTCTGGGGAAAGGAGGTCTCCAGGCAGGTCTTCCCCTCATTCATACTCCTGGTCTTTGCTCCATGACTCCTGCAGGATGATGTTGGTCAGAATCACAACCTCCCTGGATAACAAAGGTGCTCAGGCCTGTAAAATTCAAGTTCATTTTATATCCAGACATCCTGGTCCTAAAATCCTTCACTGCCAGGGTTTAGGCAGCATGTTGTGCATCCCAACCTTATTCCCAAACGCCTCACAGTGTGAGATAATAGAGCTCTCCAGTCAATTCTACTCTCTCTCCTGCTATTATTTATTATTTAAGAAAAACAGGCAAGGGAGAAGAGATATATTTTCCCCTGAGGTTTGAGGAGAGATTAAGAAGGAATGAAGCAGAGAGGTGAAGGGGAGGCTGAGAGAGAAGCTCCCAGCATTGCATCCAGGATAGTTTTTGCTGGGACTCTGGGAGGTCACAGGCTGTGGGACAAGTATCCAGGTGGGAGGGATGGCAAAGAGAGAACTTTGCTGGGAGACACTGGGAGAAACAAAGAGAAAGGACACTTCTATACAAGGACATCAACATTTCCAGTATGTCAACACTCATGGGCTCTGTATGGTGCTGGGGCCAATATCTCCTTGGCTTGTTCCTATTTTAACCTTGATTGAAAAAGTTATGATCTTTACTGGATTAGATATTCAATCCCATTTAATTTAGCAGTAAACTTGGGTGCTGTAGTGTCTGGGGGAGCCCTGGCTCAAAGCCACAATGCCTCCAAAAGGCAGGATGAGGCCAGAGCTGCAGCCTGGGAATGGCCAGAACAGACCTGTCTGCACAAACATTTTTAAGAAACTTTTTTTCTATGGCAAGATAAATTCTGATTTAAAATGACAATATTTTCAAGATAAACTGTTGGGATTTCAGAAAATAAGACTATTCTGCTGTTTCTCAGCTGCAGTCTGAAGTCATTTACATCCATCTCATGCTGCTTGGTTTCCAGGGTCTTTTGAGATGACAACCCTATCTCATGCTGCTGTGGGCTGCTGAGCAGAGGCCTCTGCTGAGTTTAAGTAAATGCATAAATGATCTTCTTGGTGAGCAACCTCTTAAGCCCAGCTGGGGTACCTGTGCATTAAACCAGCCTTCCAAAACGTTGGAACATCAGCAGTGGAACATCAGCTCCAGCCCCTGACAGTGCAGTTGAGCCCTCAAGGAGCTGAGAAATGGGATGAGAGGGACAGAGTTAGGGGAAGGTGAAGAGGAAAAAGGTTTTAGGGGGTGCAAAGAAGTAAGAGCTCTGATCAGGTATGACTCTAGCAGTAAGAAAGGAGTGTTTCCATGGGAAAAAAACCTCTCTAATACTTTCTGGATGGGATTTTTCCTTAGAAATAATCAGTCTGAATCACAGCTTCATTATGGAATGGTTATGCTGATGTTGGGTTGGGGAAAAGCAGAGGTCTGGTGGGGAAGCAAGAGTCCCATTTTCCCCTGTACACAGAGCTGAAGATCAAAGGATGTTTTTCCAGCACCAGTGCAATGGAGAGCCCCAACCCCAGCTGGGGAGTGGAGCTGCTGCTGTTCCTCAGAGTGACAGTCTGAGCTGAGCCTTGTCTGCCCTGCATTGTCATTCACACTCAGATCTTTGCTGCTTTCATTCATTAATTTATTTTTGTAGGAAGCCTGCATAACCCTTTGCCTCCCACATGGGAAAACTTTTACACAGGGGAAAATCTGGTGATGGATCTGTGAAACGGTGAGTTGCTAGAAATTATTTTTAGAGGTGCAAGTGTCTTTTTTGCTCTGAGTTTTTTATGGTTGTATTTGCAGAAGAACAGTTCCCCCTCTGTCCTTGCCCTTCCCCTGTGAAGGGGTCTCTGGCCAGTGGAACATCAGTTTCTAGGCAGGCTGTAATGCTGAGTGTTGGACAAGAAAATACACAGCTCATGAAGGATTTCATGGCAGTGATCTGTGATCTCTGGGTAGGCAGAACAAAATTCATCCTTCCATCAGCATGTGTCCTGCACAGAGAATTGTTATGTCTGTGCTCTAAGCAAATACTCTGCTGACCTCTCCCTCACTGGCTCACCTTGGAAGCTGGTCCTGCTTTATTGGTTGGAGACTTTCACCTGTCTCTCCCAGTCCAGGCTGGCTGGTGATTTTAATGATGTAGCTCTTGTCCTCTGGAGCTGAGGAACCCAGCTTAAGGCTGGACCCTCTGGCTAGCCCCTTTCTGAAGGGGGTTTCTGCCCAGATATTGCTATATCTGGCAAGCCCCAGTGCCCTACAAGCCTAATTTTAGCTCAGTGCTGCAGGCTGGCTTCTTGTCATGGGCCAGGAGAAGGTTAATGATCATCTGGGCAGCCCTCCAAAACCAATCTAATGTTTATTCAGGATAACAGCATTGCAGAGGAAACCAAGCATGACCACCTTGCACGTACAGCTCACCCATCACTGCCCTGCTCCTGCAGGTGGCTCTGCTGGAGCAGCTCAGGTTTGTCCCCTCTTGGGGGAGACCCTTCCCTAGGTCAGCTCAGGTCCTCATCAACATTTCCAACCCTGCCCTCTTAACCCAAACAGATGCTGTGTTTCTACAGAAAAACAGTTTACCAGGCTGTGGGGCTGTTGTTTCAGCAGTGGAAATACACACTCACCTGTTTGAATTTTTTTTAGTGGGACACTCATCATGGGTCAGATACCCATGCTACAAGCAAATATCCATTTATTTGGATATTTGGGAGGGGGGTCAGTGGTCTCAGGCTGGTGGTGGTGCCTGGATGTTGCAGGTCTGTGCTCCAGCTGGGTCTGGGATGGAAGGGAGAGCATGAAGGGCTGGTGCAGATTAGCACATGAGGATGCACAGGGATGTGAGACAGCAGTGACTGTACCCTCTGGAACAGGGCAGGGCCCACAAGATTGTTTTTGTGCAGTTATTCACCTCAGCTGCTCTTTAATGGCTTCATTTCAGCCATGAATTACAGCCTTTTCTTCCCACCAGCACAGTCCCTGCAGTTATTCCATCATACATTTGACACAAAGTGAAAGGATGTGCAGCATGTTCATCCCAAGAACACCCTGCACCTTTAGGAAGGTGAGAGCACTGCCTTCTTGGGGCTCCCCTTGGGCTCCATGAAGGAATTGGGATAAACTGTAAAGCCTGAAGGCCTGAGATGTGCTGTGCTGTGGGAAAGATTCTCTTCTAGCAATAAGTATTCACAGACATACCTGGCCCAGGAGAGCTCACAATGCTTTCCTTAGGGTGCAGGAAAAATTGTACTGATAGCAAAAAGTGTTTCCTGAGGCAGCCCTGAGATGCTGGTACTGGCTTCACCATCAACAGCCCCAAAATCTCTGGTTCCCACTGCCTTCCCAGGCGTGCTGAGAGGCATTGGGAGAACATCTACCTAGCAGTGTCTCTGGAGAACTCTGGGAATGTGCTCCCTCTGCCTGAGATGGTCAGGGAGATGGCTGGGCAGCCAGATGTGTTTGGAGCTGATACTAATGTCTCATTTGATTATGTTTAAAGCATGATTAAAAGACTCCTGCATTCCTAAGCAGGTATCTTTATTATGCTAAATCTAAACAGAACAAAGACACTCCACTGTGGGCTTGGCACACAGGGTGCCAGACAGTGTTTCTCTCAAGACTAGCTGATTTCCCACTGGAGTATGCCTGTGGCAAAAAGCACAGCCCATCTTTGCCCACAGAGGATACCCAGCTACAGGTATGAGGGACCACTGGCTTTCCTTTATGGTGCCAGCAAGCCTAAAGCTCAACCAAACAGCCTTGAAAAGTGTGTGGCCAGATGCAGAGAAGCTTGCAAAAAAATGGATTGTGCACATGCTAGACTCCAAAACAAACTGTTTTTGCCTGGGCACATGGTGAGTGCCAAATTGATGGTGGCAAAGCAGCAGTGGGGGCTGCTGGAGGGTTTGTGTGGGCTTGCAGCACACAAAGCCCTGCCTCAGCATCCTGCCACGTCTGGGGCCACTCTGTGCCTCTGCTTTGCTGCTTGTCCAGAGTGGAAAGAAACTTTGGAGTCCAAGACAGCAGAAGCAGGGAGCTGTGCCAGTGTTTGGATTGCCCGTCCTTTTCATCAACATTTCCTGTGGAGGTTACCCAAGCCGAAAAAGCAAGTGAACCCAAAACACCTACCCTCTTTGGAGGATTGGAGTTTATTGTTAATAATCTACTGCTAAAAGGGTAACATCTGTTTTGGACAAACTGTAATGAGATTTAAACCCCAGGTGGAGGAAGGACTTCACAGTAATAAATGACTTTCTGTATGTCTAAATAGTTTTAATTTTTTTTCTGGCAGAAATAGCTGCTTTTCACCTCAGGCTTCTTTTTGCCAGCTCTTTTTGTTTAATGATTGCTATTAATTTCCAGGGTGGCAGATGGATTCCAGGCTGGTGTAGTCTGAAAGGAGGAAAAACAGCCCGTGAAGGTGTGAATTTGCTGTGAATGTGTGCACAGGTCACACATGCTGGTGCGATTCCAGAGTGGGAGCTTGCTTCCCAGGGGAACAATTGCTTCGAGGTACCTGCTCCTACCCCCTGGGATGTTTGAGCATCTCTCAGTCATAAAAGAAGGTAAATTAACATTTCTGGTCACTGCTCATAGTTCTGCTTGTTTAGACCTTCATTTTATAAAGCTGCTGATTTCAGCAGGGGTTCGGGAGGAATTCAAACCAGCACCAAGTGCTTTGCCAAATCCAAGCTGAAGTGAGCTGGAGAGCAGCACGTGGTCTCCAGAACATGGAAAGGAGCTCCCTGCCCACGGCTGGATGCTGCCAGGTGATGGGGATTCCTCCTTGGGCATGAAACAGACATTTTTCAGTGCTTTTCCTGTGTTATTTGTATTTTTTTTAAATAGTATGGGATGTCCCAAACAGACAATCCTTTTCCACCCTCTGGCTGTGGCAGTGAATGTCTCCTGTTGAATGTAGCACATCCTGCCAAGCTCCTAGTGCCCAAAGGAGAACTTTATCCTCTCTGCTACCAGCTCTTCCTCAGGAAGCCTACACAACTAATCCCAATTAGTGCCACGGTGTGCTGGGGTGCTCTCCTTTGTCTTCCCCTCCTGTGGAGCCCCTCTGGGCTTGGCTCAGGAGGCAGACACATGGGAAACCAGGTGAGAAGCTGCATCTAGGAAGCAAGGCTGCTGATGGACCACCACATGGCAGCACCCTGTGGGCAGAGCTGTCCCAAGACTAGAGTGTGGCAGAGGATATGCGAAGGACAGAGGGGTTTGTTTGTCCCGGTCTGGGTGAGCCCCTAGGGATGGAGGAAAGGGGGTAGAGATAGAAAGTGCAGCATCTCAGGTGATGCAGATAATCTCCTTTAATCTCCTGCTCAAAATAACCCAAAGTCAAGTAAAGGAGGGATTACAGGGCCTAAGCCACTGTTATTGCCAGGGTGGAACAGACTTAGGGTGCCACTGAAGGGCTCCTGAGGAAGAAGAGGAGCTGAAGTAAACGCCAGCCTGCTGGAAATGCCTCCTGGTGAGGGTGACTGGGTGAGCTGAGGACCCTCCTGAGGCAGCCCAAGGGGAGCTGGAGCTGCAGGGACAGCAGCTGCTGGCAGATTTAGGAGCCTACACAGGCACCTGGCCCCAGGGAGAGAGTCTTAGATACCCACTCGTCACCTTGTTGCTGATGGGCTTATTCTTAGTGCAGGATCCAAAGTGCTTTACAGCCATTAATTACCCTAATGGGGAAGCAGTGCCTGTGAAACCCATTTTACCGATGGGAAAAGAGCCCAGGAGGAGGGAAATGTCCTCTCAGGTGCTGGGGCAGGGCTAGAGTGAGGAGACCAGATTCTGTCTCCCCATCTCCCTCCAGTTTCAAGGATCCTTTCCTTGGGTGTGTGCTCCCATAGCTGTGAGGCTGAAGGCATCTCCTGCCCTTTGCCAAAATCCACGGCTCGGCTGCTGTGCTGCTGCCAGGGAAAACTGAGCTGCAGAGCCCTATTCATCAGCTCCTGGTGATGTCTCTGAGATAGCAGCAGCACAGGGACTGTGTGAGGCAGGATTGCACTGGGGAGGGAGCAGAGCATGTTCATTTTAATGAGCCTGTCCCTGCCTAAAGGAGAGAAAAAGCGAGAGGCCAACCTGGTTTAATAAACTCTAGCATGCGGATTTAATCAGATGGATCATTGTTCCCCAGCACAGGGATGAATATATTAAAAAAATGATTCAAACTTTTCCCCTTTGTTTTTCATTTGTATTATGTGCTGTGGTGTGATAAAACATCCTGGGGCCAACTTGCAAGGCAATAAAAGAGAGGGTGGAGGAGAGGAAGACATTGATCCATGCGAGCGAGCACAGGCGCGGTGGGGAGGGAGGCTGCTGCAGGAAGGGTTGGCAGAGAGGGGCTGCAGCATCCTCAGCCCCCACCAAAGCCCCAGGGGAGATGTGCTTATGGGGCCTGACCTGCTGACAGCTCCTGTCCAGAGATCTGAGGTGACTAACAGCAGTTTAAGTGCAGTGCTAAAGCAGCCCTTGGTAAAGCATGAGTCCTCCAGCTCCCTACAAAAAGAGCTGAGCACAAGAACATCCCCACACCCCTGTCCCAGGAGGGAAGGAGGGACAGTCCCCACCTTTCCACAGGGACACCAGCACATGGATCGTGCTGGTGGTGTTTTTTGGAGTTAGGTGGCACTGTCCTTCCAGGGAATGGTGCAACAGGACAAACTTTCCTCTGGACTCTCCTTTCTGCTTAGAAGTTGTTCCATCACTGCCTCCCCACTGCACCAGTGCCAGGCAGGGAGAAATGAGGATCTGGGTGCTGCTGATTAATTCAGAGAACTGAATAGCTGTGGTGGCAAAGCTGCAAACTGCACAGCAGAAGGCAGGGCTGTATTACTGGGTTCTGCCACTGCTCCCTGTGTGAGTGCCACACCCCTGTGCTCTGACTGTCCCTGGGGACAGCAGGCATTGCTTGGAGGCACAGAAAGCTCTGGATCCAGCACAGCAAAGAGCAAACTGGGTCTGCAGGCAGCCCAGGTGGGATTGAGTCAGTGCCTGCCTCTGGGCTTGCAAGGCTCTTCCTACGTGGGTGGCAATAAAGCCAGCTTAGACAAAATAGTCTTTTGTACTAAATCCTGGACAGACCACCTGGAGCTGTGGACAAGGACAGACCTCAGGGGCCTCAAGATGCCTCCATGGAATTTACCTCCTTTGCCCTGCCCAAGCTCATGCCCTTGGCTCAGGCTAAAATAACCCCAGCCCTTGCTTTGCTCACCCTGCTCTGGCCCATCAGGCTGATTGCCACCCTGAGACACAAAGAACTGGCTCTGCAAGGATGGGACAGGGCACTCAGCTGGGTTTTTAACCTCTCCCCCTAACACTAAGGCCAGAGCTGCCCAGCTGCACTAGACAGCTCCCTGGCAGGTCACAGGTGGGCATTTGGCTGAGGTGTTTTTGTTGGGGGGTACAGGTCCCCCTGCCACAGAACAAAGCTGCACCTGCCAGGTTTGACTGGCCCTAGGACAGAGATGGGGTTTGTGGTGAGAACCCAGGAATTCTGTTTCACATCCTTCCTTCAGGATGGAGCAGCTCCACCAGCAGCTGCAGGACCAAGGTCATGTTTAGAGGAGGGGGGAAGGCATCTCCTTCTTCGGAAAGATTTCTCTACATTGTGCCATTGACCCATTCACTGAAGAGTCACTTATGGCCACCTGGTATTAAGTATCACCAACTCTGGCTTCTAACACACCACCGTGCTACTGCTTCATTACTTTATCCATTACTGCCCATAAACACTAATAAATAATCCTATTTTCATTCCCCCATTGTTTAAGTGGTCATTAATTGTAGTTTATATGCTGTCTTTGTGTATTTGTGTACGATGGCTTCTTCATGATTCCTTGATTAACTGTGATTGATTGTGTATTTTAAAATCAATTAAAAGTTTCAACGCTAAAAGGTAGAGTCTTTAGCAGTAATTCTCCAAGACATTGCCACTTGCAATGGAGCTATTGTAGTGCTGGCATCCATTAGTGTGGCATGCCATGATCTTTATTTTCCAGGTTCATGCCCATAAGTGTGAGTGTGTACATGGCTGTGTCTGGTGTGGAAGTTATATCATGGGAGGAAGATGTGGGGAAGAATCATCTTCTCACAGGGTTGCTGGCTTTTGTGGGTGACCAGGCATCACCCACTCCCTTCCTTCAAATACTAATGAAGGGCTGAGCCCCAGGACCCCGTAATTTCCTTGCACTATGTATTAATTTTCTAATTGTGAAGATGTGCTGGCACCCTCAGCTGAAGGTACACAAAGAGGGATGTGTGTTCTTCTGCAAAGCTGTTTTAGTGACTGCCCCTGTGCCTTGGTGGGGTGGAGGTGAGGGAAGGTTTGTGGTTTGTGGTGGTGCTGACAGGATGCTGATATGACAGAGGAGGAGGAGGGTGGCCACCACCTGGGTGTCAGGGCATGTGCTGGAGCACAAATCTCTGCTCTTAATAGCATCATGCCTGTGTTATATCAATTTATTGCATGTATTTTATGTATTATAGCTCCTCATATTGCTGTTGTGCTGGGAAAATGTGTGTGTCCAGCACTAGAGCTGGAGGAAATGGGCTTAACACCATGTTGCCTTGTTCTGTAAACCTGAATCCCAAGTGCTTATGTCTCTGTGCACTCTGTGACTCCAGGGCAGCTCTGCCCATGCAGCTTCTCATGGCCCATGCAGAGAATTTGGGGTGGGGAAACCACATAAGAGATTTTGTGCAGGTGTATCGAGGTGGGGGAGCAGATCCCCAGTGGGAAATCAGCTCCCACTTGTCCCCCATCCTCCTGGATGTCTGCCTGCTGCCAGGGGCAGGGCCCTCCCAGCCACCTGCCAGCCCAGGCAGAGGATTCCTGTGCATTAATCTGCTCACAGACATTTGTCACCCACCCCTCTCCCAGCTGCATGATGCAAAAAATGCCTCAGTGCCCCCGTGCAGCTGCTGGGAGCACCTGTAGGGGAGATCACCAATCCTGTTAAATGATGGGGGGACCATTTTGTGCAAGCCCTGGAATGGGATCACTCTGTTGTATTAACTTGCCTGCTTGCATTGATGTTAATGAAATAAAGAAATATAATGGTTCCAGACTTTTAAACTTCTTATAGCTCAATTTGCATAATGGCCACCGCTACCCTGAACAGGAACTGATCTGTCAAAAAATATTGTTCCAGTCCTCTATCATTCAGCTCAATAGGAGGTGCAGATTGGCCCACAGGAGCTGTTTTTCGCTGATGGAGTGCAGTTTGCCTAGTGCCGACCATAAAAAGCTAATATTAGCACGCAATCCAATATTGTAAAAAAGAAATTGGTTAAAAGTTATAGATCAATAACTGTTAACGTGGCTCTGTTTTTCAGACAGATCATGTTTGCTGGCTGCCTGCTGATGGGGAGGCAGGCTCCCTCCCTCTGGCTGAAGCAACTCCAGGGTTCCTCCTTGGGGCTGCCAGTTGAGGCTCAGCTGTCCTGAACAACCCTGGGAGCTCACAATGCTCCACAGTGCTTCTTGTGGAAGTTTGTTCCCCTCTACCCTGGACTATGAACTGCTGGACATTAGCCCTGTCTCCACCTCCTTGCACAACCCTCCTCAGTGCCTCAGATCCCCTCTCCTTGATGTCCTACAGAACCCCACTTGATGCCTTAGATTGTTACTCCTTGATTACCCAGACCCCTTCTCCTCCCTGCCCTAGATCACTGCTCCTTGATTATCCACATCTCTGCTCTTTGATGCCCCAGATCTCTGCTCCTTGATTACCTACATCTCTGCTCCTCCATGCCCTAGATCTCTTCTCCTTGATTATCCCAATCTCTGCTCTTTGATGCCCTAGATTTCCTCTCATCAGTGCCCCAGATCTCTGCCTGCTGCCAAGACAGTGCCTCTCCTGGCTGACAGCTCCTGCAGTGCTTCCAGCTCTTCCAGAGCAACTGCATACCCTCACCCCCGTGGGGAGAAGGGTGTTGGTCTTGGCATTCCCCTCCCTGAAGTGAGGTGAGCATCCCTCCTCTCTGTCCTGTGGATTTAAAGCATGCTGCCCACGTGGCAGGGACTGTCTCTCCACACCAGAGGGTGCTTAGGAAGTGCAGACCCAAATCCTCAGCTACAGTGACGGGGTCAGGAGTGTGCAGGAGCAGGGAACCAGCTGAGCATCACAAGCCAGGGTGACAATGGCCCTTTTGCCCCCACTGACCTTGGGCTTGTCTCTGATAGCTCATTACAGCCTGCCTTTGATCACTGGCCTCTTCCCTGCTCTTTACTTGGAGATGCTGGAGAGCTTTCCTGACCAAAATCATCAAAAAGGACGTTTTTACTTCCAAAATATACAACTTAATTAGAACTGTGAAGGGAGAGAGCAGCCAGTCCATAAAAACACCCACTCTGTGGCAATCTCAGTACTGACTCTGTGGGAACTGGGGAAAAGGGACACCTGGGTTTCAGTGGGAACAGGGTGGTTTCCCAAATGTTAGAAATACCACTCAGGTCCTGGACAAAATGGGGTTCTCCCACTGCAAGAGAAGGGTTTGGTGTGGAAATGCCCTCACCAGCAGTCAAACATGCTTTGCTGAATTGGGACCCATTGGGAGCAGGGACTGAATGACTGCAGACAGCAACAGAGAGCTCCTCATCTAAATCACCACCCTGCAAACACACCTTTTGTTTGAATGCTGGAATATCCACTGTGACCCACAGCCCTGCTCACTGAGCTGGGGCCATTTCCAGCTTCCCAGAACCTCCTCCCTGCAGGCAGCAGGGCAGACCCATTGCCCAGGAGTGTGTTTGCACCCAGCTGCCAGCTGTGGGCAGGACCTGCCTAACAAACGAGGTCCAGTCCTTCCAGCTGCCCCATGAAACAGCTGACACCTTAAAAATTGATGGGGTTCATTTCCTGCCTCTGTGCACTTACTTGAAGCACCAGCTCTGCCATTTCCAGCAATGTCCACATTAATTACTATCACAACCCAAGTACCTTGGCACGCTCTCCCCTGCCTGGAACGCCTGTCCCAGCAGTGACCTGCATTTCCCTCCCCTTGGGACCTTGGCATGGCTGGGATTGCCAGCCCTGCTGCCTGTGGGAGAGCAAGGCTGTGCTGGGGAGGAGGACAGGCACTCAGACAGGTCTGCCCAGGCTCACCTGCAGCTCCTTCCCCTCCTTCACTCCTTTCCTCACTGAGCAGCAGCATCAGTGCTGCCCCATCTCTGGGGTATGGGCTTTTCCACATGGCATAAACGATTTAAATATTCATTGGAGACTGACTCCATGGCTGGGTTGTGGCAGCACTTCTCCTGGGATCATCTGGAGTCCTTGCACTGAGTCCCTTTAGGTTTGAGCCCCAGGGACCAGCTTCATCTTTCCACTACAGAGTCCTTCTGAACAGAAACCTCCAGTTTCTAAGGAAAAAAAGTCATGGAAAAAGGCTCAGTTCACTCTAAAAACAGCTCCTGAGGGATGAAGAAAGGCTTTTTAATGCTCTGTTGGCTATAGAAAATTGAAAATCTCATATTTTCTGCATAAAATGCTGATTAACCAGTGCTAAACATTAGCATGTCTTAGTAAAAAGGACATGCACAAAAGAGATAAAACTAGAAATGATGAGGTAATGGGAGTCAGCAGCTGAAATAAAGCTTCTTCAGCATGGACAGAGTTACATCTAACCCAGGTGTCACACAGCCTAAAGTCTGACTACAGGTATGCCTTGAATGCATGAACACACCAAAATCAGGAGCTGCAAGACCCTGACAAACACAAGAGAACACAACATTCATTCGAGATGCTTCATTCCTGCCTTTTGCTACTCATCTCAAAACCTCATGGGAAACACCAAGGCCACAAGCAATAGTTCCCCAGAAAAAGGTCTGGGAATTATCCTGGGTCACAGGCTGAACACGAAGTATCCGTGTCACATCAAGAGGCAGACAGAGCCCTGGGATACAGGAGCTGCCATGTCCCTAGGAGTCTCACAAAATCATTTATCTGTTCAGGGCTGGTGAGGTCTACACTGGAGTAGATTCTGGTATTGGCAGCTCGTATCAGAAAGGAGGTGGCGCTGCTGTAGGCAGCACAGAGCAAACAGGATGATCAGAGGTCTATGAGACATGACCTACAAAGAAAGATTGAAAGAACTGGGTTATTTTGCCTAAAAGAGATGATGGAAGAAGAGATGTGATAACACTTTTCAAGTGCTTAAAAGGCTGCTGCTAAGGGGAAGAGAATAATCTGTTCTTTATGTCCATGGTGGACCGGACAAGAAATAATCAGCTTAAATTACAGCAAGAGAAATCGGGTTAGACCTGGGGACAAAAAAGGCAGTGGAGCAAGGCAGTGGTTACCTGGGAGGTGGAGGGGCTCTGTCACTATGAGCACAAATGCTGTTTGGGGACAGGCTGGCAAATATCCATGGGGAGAGGGGGCTGCACCCTCTCCATGCCCCTGTGGTACCTTCAGCATGAGTTGGAGCTCCTGGATCGTCCAAAGTGAGATTATCCTGCAGCAATCGCTTCAGCTGGCTGCACAAATCCCCGACATTTTGGCTTGTGCGAAGATTCAAGATAGCAAAATTTGATTTGGTAGCAGACTGGGGGCACAAGTCAACATTTTGGGTTATTTTTCTTGCAGTAAAGAAATACTTCAAAATTGATTTTCCTTTTCCCTCTCATCTCTTTCAGTCACTCAATTGTAACACAAACGAAGCGGAGCATCCCAGCCACGCCACACAGTCAAGCTGAAATGACACCATCCAAATGAAACCTGTTTGATAATGTCCTTGCTGAAAACAACAATGAAACCAATCTCTCTCCTCCAGACAATCGGGTGGGGTTGAATCACCAGTTCTGAGTGCACAGACTTGCCTGGAGATGTTTTTCAGCCAGCTCACAGGATTGCTGCTACCAGAGAGAAAAAGAAAATAAAACCAGGGCCCTTTCCAACCCAGCTGCGCCCCCAGTGAGCAGCAGCCCCTGTGCCAGTGGCCAGGATGGGGGATCCACCACGGTGTTCATGAGCATCTCCATCCACTTCCACTCTGTAGCACCTGCTCTGTGCTGCTGAACATGCACCTTGGGGCTACTCATTAAGAGATCCTGTGTTCTCCTGAGGAATTATTATTAGCCCTGGGTTCCAAGAGCAATCCTTTATTTTAAAAACCTGCCTCCAAATTAATTTTGTATTTACCCATAGAGTCTTGGCTGGGGTTTCTGATTGTTGCGGGTTTTTGGAAAGGCCAAGTTTTAAATGGAGCTGACTCAGCAGAAGCTAACTTGATTGAAACAGTGCCTGTTTGAGTTTAATCCATGCCTGGGCAGGATTGGAAACAAAGCAGCAGAAAATGGACTCTTCCCAGCTTTTTTTTCTCCACAGGCTCTTGGCTGTGTGCAGCAACTGTTGTTGATGACCCACAGGGCTGGGACTGAAGTGAAGGAAAGCAGAAGGGAGCTGGCAGAATCTCTGCTGTATATCCCATATTATATTGATTTAAGGTTTAATACAGTTGAGATGAGAATCAAATAAAAAGAAGGAAAAGGAAGAAATACTGAAAAAAATTAAAACCCTGTAAGCAATTAATTTTCAGCCTCACTGCCCAGCATCAGTCTGAAGAAGGGGACTGGGGATGCAACTAATACTGAGATTATTAAAAGATCTCTCCAGTTCCCCCCAGGATGCTCTGGTATAGGCAAGTCCTGCCATGGGGAACATGGTGCCAGTTCTTTTCTGCACTACAACAGCAGCAAACTGGGACTTGGAGTCGTTTTAGCACAGGCCATGGAGCCAAGCCTGCTTCTGCCTTCCTTTTCCCATGCTGTGAATCCTCAGCTGTGCCTGTGGCACAGTCTGACTTCGGGACACAATGGCAGCACACCTTGCTTGTTGATGTTCCTGGGGCAGTGCTGTCCCAAGCAGGTCTTGTTTGGAACATGAGTGACCCCTCCAGAGCCTGGCCTTTTTCTCAGGTTCCCCTCGTTCAAGAGCTGGACTGGAAGGAGGAGATGGATGACAGAGGATGGCCAAGCTGCCATGCCAGTGCAGCACTGGGAACTGCAGTTGGATCCTGTCCCAGGTAAACCAAGATTCCCTCAAGGAAAGATTCATTTTAGGCTCAAGAGAAAAATATAAAAGTGCTGAAAGTCAACCATCTTCTCATACCTTGGACAGTGCCTGCTCTGATGTCCTCGCTGTTAGGAGGTGTCTGAGTGACAGCCAGGCTGTGAAACACAGCCAAGGGTTTTTGAATTGACAGCTCATTCCACGTACAAGCAAAGCCTGAAAGACAGTCCAGAGCTGCTTAGCAAGAGCAGGCTAATAGCTAAGTACACAGCACAGACCTAATGAGAACACCAGTATCTCCTAACTCCAGCTCCATTCACAAAGCCAAGAATGTGGAAGTTGTCACTTAGTGTCCAATGGCCATAACGAATGTGCCAGTGGAGGTGCCCAGAAAGAATAATACCATAAACTGGCAAGGTTTGAGCTGCATTCATCAGCTCAAACAAGAGCTGGTCATCCATAAAATCCGTCAGGATCAAAGACCAGTTCTTCAACTCCAATGTTATTTCCACCCTTAGGGTGTGGGTGGAAATGTGCTTGAAATTCACCAGCAGCCCCAACAGATGTGTCACTTCTGCTGAGTGCCAATGCTGGATGCTGATCCAGGCCATGAAATGCTATTAATTTATTCCAGCAAATGCTGAGAATCATCAGGGGATTCAAAACTCAAGTCCCTTCTCCTCTGGAGGAGGCAAGTGAGAGTGTGCCTGGGACATCAGCAGTGATGCTCATGGCCTGCTGAAGCTGAGCACCCAACACCTGGCTGGAGGTGGGGAGCAGCCTGCCCTGGGCAGCGATTTGGAGACACCTCCAGCACAACTGGAATGTGCACACCCAGCTTGTGCTGCAGGGCCAGCACACAGGACCCTGCTGTCCCCTACTGTCCCCTCAGCGGTGACAGCGTTTGTCTCCAACCCGCAACATGAGCACAAAGCCACAAAGCAGCCTGCCAGCTGACACCCTTCCCCTGGGAGCTGGGAGGGAGGCTGAGAAACGTGCTGAGTCCCCAGTAACTCGTGCCCAGTCCTGTCTGCCTGCAGGAGCCCTCCTGTCACCACGATGGGCTTTGCCACCACCGTGACACCACCGGGGAGCGAGCGCGGTGTTACCTGCTGTGTGTGTGTGTGTGCCAGGAGAGAACTTCCCTCCAGCATCCAGGATCTCATCCTGCCTCCCCCTGGGCAAACAGGGGGACTCCCACTGTCACTTCTGATGTCCTTGCCCTGAGGAATTGCTGAGTGCAGGGGGTGGTTTGCTCGCCCCAAGGTGGGTGACGATGCTGGGAGGGGAACAGAGTCCCTGGTGAGGAGTTGCTGGGTGTTTTTCCCTTTGCAGGGGATTACAGGTGATTTGAAGCCCCTGGGCCACCAAGAGTTGTGCAGTGTTATCTGTGCAACAGCTAAGGCAGATCACTCAATCCATAAAGATTTTAAGTCAAGGGTTTGATGTTAATTATGGACCAAAACATTTAATAGCCTGTTTCACTTCCACAAGGCATTTTTTTAATTAAAAAATGATATATTGCACAAAAGGGGAAGGTTGGGGGGGAAGGAGAGAAATAATTGAAGATTGTTTTACTCCAGAACAACCTGAGGCAGGGAAGGCAGTAAAGAGATGACATGCTGGGGAGTGTGATGGCAGCTCCACAAGCCATGAGCTGGAGGCAGAGGAAGCCAGGCAGGGAACAGCCTCATCACACTGGGAGAAGGCACCCAGGGAAGGGGAGAACAGCCAGAGGCAGCTAGGTGGAAATCCAGGCCAATCTTTTGGCCTGCTCTTACCTGTTGAATCTTTAGTTTGAGGACTTGGTTTCAAATCCCTCTTTCTGACTCTCTGTCAGCTGTCTCTCAAGGAAAACAGCTAAACCCCCAGGGTGGGGATCACTCAGGAATAGGTCAGGGATGAACAAATCGGACATGTCTGGCTCTGGCCTTACTCTGCTTTTCATTTAATATTTAAAGATGGGTTTGAGCAGGGGTTGGTTGGTCTGAGATGCATTCAAATAGTCTGTGCAAAGGAAAAGTCTTCAGCAGAGCAAACCAACACTTCCCCTGCCCTGGGCAGTGCCCATCAGGCACGGGGGCAGCGGGAGGGAGCAGCTCCAGGTGGGAGGCTGGTATTGGACTAACTCAAGGAAAGAGGAAGAGAAGTGGGATGGAAATGTGGCCTGGGCCTGACTAGGAAAACTTGGTGTGACTGCTTAAAACTGGAAGTAGCAGGAGTATGACACCAAAGTCCCTGGCCATGGATGGACTCAAGTCCTGCTGTGTCTCCAGCTCTGAGCCTTGCTGTTGTTCTCTTCCTTCAACTCTACAAGGGGAATAATATTATTCCCTCCTCACAGGGTTTTGAGATGCTCAGTTACTATGGTGATAGGGCCATAAAAGTACCAAAGATAGCAAGAACAATAATAATATCAGACATGGTAGGAGCCAAATAATTGCATTTAGGGCACGCACACAACACAAAAGGGAGAGCCACCTCCATTCACCACGGCTCTCAAACCCTGAAGACAAAACTTTTGTTGTACCAATGGGCTCTCAGCCTGCTTAAAGGGCTAATTCCCAACTCCTGCAATATCCACTCAGTGCTGGAGTGGTCACCAATGACTGCAGCTCTGCCTCTCCACAGCTCCAGCCAGGAAGAAGGGGGAGCAGCAGGGTTGGACAGCCTTTGCCAGTGGAAAAATCAAATATTCCTCACAGCACCTCTGTAACACAAAGTCCCCACAGGTGTTTGGGCACTGCACTGTGTGACCAGCTAAGCATCCTTTGCCCAGAGTGGCAAGTGTGCCCAGCACAATGCCACTGACAGCTTGTTCCTTTGTCTCTGCTGAGCACAGCGCCTGCCTCATTATTTTTTTTTTTTAATTTATGTGGTTTTAATTGAAAAAATGGTCTAACATCTGTGGCTGCTTCATAACACCTGTGTGCAACAAGGCTGATTTTCAGCAGTGATTGTCACAGGATTCTCATCTGGGCAATGCTGAATCAGTGCTGTGTGGCCTCCCCTGAACTGTTCAGGCAAGAAAGATCCTTGGAGGGCACAAAACATGGGATGGAAAACAAGGTGCTGAGGAGAAAATATGAAAGATGTCCCTTTTAAAAGGGGAAAACTTGGGATGAGCAGGTGGTGAGTTTGCAATGGTTCACCTCAACAAATGCTGCTGGCACTCAGATGGAGAGCTGGGCTGCTGGTGTTATGGTAAGAGGAGGTGGCAGAGGGGATTTGGCCTTTCCATCAATATTTTGGGCAGTGTTTGCACCCCAGTTCTGGTTGGACATCCGCTTTATGAATGTCTAGCCCAGGAGCTGCCTGCTCCCTGAGGGGGGCACAGGCAAGGCTGGTCCCCCTCTGCAGCAGTGTGTGCCACAGCAGTGACTTACTGCTCTGGGATCAGCTGAGCCCACGGGGGGTTTTGGCAGCAGGAACACAAACTGCCCTTCTGCCATTTACACAGCTGCTGTGGGGACCTGCCCTGCTCCTTCCTGCTCTGACAAACATTTGCATATTGCAGCAGCCCAGATGTGGCAGGGAAATGTCACCACCCGTGCTGTGGCACGAGGAGCTGCTGCATCCCTGGCCTTGCCAGCTGTGGACAGTGAACCCAGAAGGCAGCAAACACCCCTACATGGCTGAAAGCCCAGGATCCTTCTCCTTCATTGCTAAGTTTGGAGGCCCAGCACTGCCCAGGTAGTTTTTATCATGAGTAAAAAGATCCTGAAGCTCACTGCTGGTGCTGCCACCCAAATCCTCAGGATTTTGACAGCCTTGAGTGATGCCTACCAAAAGCTGCCTCCTTGCAGCCTCTCCCAGGGCCTGCTGTGCAGGTGCTGGCTGTAACAGTTTGGCTGTTCAGGAAGCACAGAACAGCCTGGGAGGCTTACAGGTGCCTCTTACATTTCTACATGCTCATGACAAAGCTGCTTGGTAGCATGAGTGAGCAAGGAGCAGCAGGGACACAGCTCTGGCTGTGCACAGGCTGAGGTTTCTTCCTTGCAGGAGCCTCCCTGTACAAAGCTGGAGGAGGTTTTATCCACTACTCACAGCTCTGGGAAGCTCAGGCTGCCCTGAAATCCCTCTTCCCACTGTGACTTGGTAAATAAATAAAACCCTGTTCCCTGCTGAGCTCAGTAATGGCAGTAGGGCTGCCAGGGCAGCAGATAACCAGGGCTGGCAGGTAGAAAGCAGGGGCCAGCTGAGTGGTTTGGGCAGGGAATACAGGAACAGCAGTGCAAACATTTCCGTGTCCTGCCCCTTGTCACTGCAGCTTGGCAGCACCCCATGGAACATGGGCTTTTGGAGCAGATTCCCCCTTGCACATCCTGGGAGCAGCCCCCGCTGCTCTCCCCTTCAGCACAGCATCAGCGTCACACCCCCTCCTCCCTCATGTGCTCGGGCTAAGAATTCCCCTCATCTCTCAGAGCACATTTAAAAAATCAATGTAATTACACAGCAAACATTAATTATGATCAGAAAATGCAACTGAGAGGGATTGATCTGGAGGAGGGTGGCAGCTAGCCACCAAATTACCAAACACTAAATCAGTGGGGCTGGTCCAGACAGCAAAGCATCCTTAGTGACACATCTCAGTCTCTGGTTTCTTTTATTGGCTCTTCCAGTTTGTGGCATAAGGCAAACTGAGAAGTAGATAAGTGCAATGTTTGTAGATATATCTAGGTGCCCCTGGTACAGCTGCTAAGAGGACATGAGACATGAGAAAGCAAACTGCTTGTCTCAACCTGGTTATCCCAAGGACATGGCTAATCCTGCTTGGGGTAAAACTTCATCCCTGCTGTGGAGGTGACCTCCATGCAGATGCTTCCTCAGTTGGTTGTTGAAGCTCTCCTGGGGACAGGACTCCCACACACCCCCTTTACAGCCTGAACAGGCTCTCAGCCAGCCTTGTCCTTAGGAAGCTTTTCCTGAGCACCTAACCCAAGACCTCTTGGCTGCAGTTTGAGCCTATTACAGCTTGTCCAGCCCTTGACCAATTGATCAGCATCATTTTTATAACTGCTTTTTTCTGCACTGATGAATGTTACACATCCTACCTCCAGTCGTCTCAGTCCTGGAGCACAAACCAACTCTCTCAGTCCATCTTCCCCTGGGGCATGTTTTCAAAACTCTGTGAACTCACTCAATTTGTCAGAATCTTTCTTAGAGCTCTGATGCCAAAGCCTGGAGATATACGTCTCCAGCTGATGCATCACTAGCACTAAATAGAGCCAAATAAATTACCTCGCTGTCTTCCATCCGAAACTATTAATACATCTGTGGGCAAGACGTGCCTTTGCTCTCCCTTTCACAAGCACCAGGTTATTGTGATGCTCAGTTTGAGGGCTGCTCCATTGCTTGAGCCACTCTCCTGCTGGATTACCAGTCCTTCCCCATCTTATATCTGCGATTTTGATATCGCCTTCCTAAGTGCAACACTTTGCACTCGACTTTATTCAATTTCAGTGTATTGATTTCAGGCCATTTCTCCAATTTATCAAGATCATTTTGCTCTGAGGAATCTGGCAGCAGCTTGTCTTATATCTGCTCTGTTGACAAAAGGTCTTCAGACCTCAGGGCTATCAAGCCAGAGCTTTGCATTAGTCCTGAAAATAGTCAGAAAGAGCCATATGGGAGGCATGGGGACAGTGGCAGGTGGAAGTGACAGACTGGCTCACACAGAAACAGCCCCACGCTGCCATCTCAGCCAGGCAAGGAGCACAAGCAAGAGGAGGAGACAGAAGGAGCAAGATGGAAATGCTAATGGGTCCCCAAGGGTGAGAGCAGGATACCTGCTGAGAAATGCTGGGACCCTGCTGCAGCCCTGGGGACAGCCCTGGAGCAGGAGATGGAGGGAGATGAGCACTGGGATTTAATGGTCCCTGTTTCCTTTCAGGTCAGTGTGTGATGAGCTGCCCTGCTCCCACCTGAGGGCTCGCCAGCAGAGCAGGAGAAGCCCTGCAGCAGCAGGCATTAATGGTACTAATTGGGGACAAAAAAATTGCAGTAAGATGGAGGCAGAGTCCACTCTGGTGTGCACAAACCAGGTCAGATGGTTTTATTGTTTCTATTATTATCATTATCATTATTGTTATTACTATTATTATTACCCAGAGGTTGGAGTGCTCCACTCTTTCAGGCAGAGCCTTGGGAAGCTGCTGCTTGTCCTGGGGTGGAAGGAGCAGCTCCCAACCCATCTGCTTGGGCACACTGCAGGAGCACAAGGCTTTGGACAATCATTATAGATATACCACAGCATCCACCTTCCCACCACACTCTCCTCTCTCTACTTCTCCCACCAGCCTGCCAACAGCCCCTTCCTCTGCCTCCTTCTCCTGCCCCTCAGGAGAGCTGCAGTTCAGTCAACAATTACCCACATACTGGGAGGAATTTCCTAGAAAACTTTGCAGAAAAGCACCTCCTGCAGAGCTGCTTCCTGGTAAGTCCCCATTCTCCTGTGGAGGGCAGGTGGAACAGCTGCTGGCACAGCGGGAAGGCTGGGAAAGCATCGGGAGAGAGCTGCCAGCAGCCCTGGGGAGACGGCAGAGCAGAGGCGTGATGAGGGGCTGGAACAGCTTGGGAGAGGGCAGTGGGAAGGGTTTCCTTGGAAAAGGCTGGCAAGCCTCGACTGGAAAAAGGATAGCAAGGAAGAGACAGCAGAGCAGAGCTCCTGTGGGTGCAGAGGTGACGAGGAGAGAAGAGGAGCAAGGTTTGGGTGAAGCCCTGGCAGCCACAGGAGCTCACCTTGGCTCTGCCATGGTCATGATGCAGACACAGACGTGTGATAAGCCCGACTCTGCACGCGCTTTAAAATCTAAGTACCTTATGAATAAGTAATAATCCCTTATTCCCAGAGCCATAATCTATATTTAATTAAGAAAATAACTAAACGGTGGCAGTAAAAGGGGCTGTGTGGGGAAATGGAGAGAGGAACGCTGGCAGATAAGCAGCAGCAAGAAAGGGAACAAACAGCCTCAGCGTGGCACAGGCAGCAGAGCTGTGTTCTCCAAACACAAGGTAACCTGGCCTTCAGAACACCTGTCTGCAGAAAAGTCTGCCTCAGGAAACTTCTTGGGTCAACAGGTGGCCAAGAGGGACTCAGTCATTCACACTCAAGTGTGAAATTTCCTGCTGTTCAGTGTTCGGAGAGCAAGGCACAGAGGAGCCAAAGCAGCCCCCACATCCTGTATGGGACCATTCAAAAAATGCCTTTAATTCTGCTACAACAAAACTGTCCTGCAGCATGTCTGTGCTCAGTGTCCAGTGTCTCCTGATGTCTGGCACTGGCAAACCCAAGCAAGCCCTGCAGCTGAGAAGCACACAGGGCTGGTGAGCTGCTAGCCTGGAAGGGGCCATGCCAGCCGTGCTGGGCAATGCCCAGAGCATGTAGAGACGTTCATATAATGTCTGCAGGAGTTTGTCAGCCCAGGTCAGAGCCCACAGCATGCTCTGCTGGATCCCTCCATGCACCCCTGGGACCACCATCCTTCTCAGTGTCACCCCAGCACCCATAGGCTGCTTTTCAGGGGTCTTTGCCAGCTTGGAGCCAGTGCCAGGCCAGGACTGGAGCTTGGCTTTTCCCCTGGTGTCTGTGCAGAGATGGTGCTGATGTGAGCACTGATCACACCCTGCTCTGGACAAGAGAGAACAAGATGGACAGCAGTGTGGCCACAGATAGTCCAAATACTCATCACAGTGTCCAAAGCCCTTCCAGCCCCACCAAAAACACACCCCAGGTACATCCCCAGACCTTTCCCTCCTGGCACCTTCCATCACTGCAGCCTTGCTCTGTTAACTGTGTTTTACTTATCATTCCACCCATGGGGTCTGCAGGTGACAGACACCTCTATGCTCCTTGGATTGCAGTAGTAGAAATGACAGCACATTTTAAAGGCTGGCTTAAAGAGAAGAAAAAGAATCTCAGTCCACATACTATACATTATAAATAGGCCGTCTGGTTTTTAAATTGAAAAACAGCAATAATCACTGCTAAGAGCCTGCTGAACAAAACCAGCCTTATTACCACTGGGACAAATTCATATTTAGCAAAAGAACACAAGTATTTTTTAAGCTGCTCTTGAGCTCCCTAAGTTGCTAATGTCTTGCTGCTTCCCTTGATGGAGGTCCCTGGGAGTGGTGACACAGCCACAGCGGGGATGCGTGGGCAGTGCAAAGTGGGGGCAATGCTTTCAGCTGTGGGCAAGACAGGAAGGTGATTTGGAGCAGGTTCAGCTATGCCAGGCTGCAAAGAGGGATGCCATCAGCTTTTTTTAGCTGGACTCTTTCCCTCTAACTGTTGTTTTATGGTAGGGAGATAGGAAGTCTGGAGAAACGTGGGTGGAGAAACCTGGCTGCACCTGGGTGGAGATGAGGGGCAGGCATGGGACAGGCTGTGTTTCAAGGGCACTGCCTTTCAGGCAGGCTTGTGTCTGTAAGGAACAGAGAAAAGCACAACTTTTAGAGGAGATGGTGTGCACAGAGCCCACCAGCACAGTGGGCAGCTGTCCCTGAGAAGGCACTGCTGGGAGGTGAAGGAATGGTCTGGAACAGCTGGGTGGGCAGGTGTATGAGCTGCAGGGACTTCTTGGATTTGGATTATCAAGGGGGATAAGAGAGATAACTACCTCACTTTCCATCACAGCTGTCACACTGCTGATAGCAAGGTCAGGACATGGGCAATAAATGCACTGAGGGAAGTGCAGGGATGGGATCCCCAAATCCTCCTGCCCTCCACTTCTTTACCAGAACAAGTGATCAGGGCAGGGAGATGGGCGTGCAGAAACTGCCATGGGGAGCAGGGTGCATCTCAGTGGGATGAAGGGCATTGCTGCCAGCCCTCAGGGCTGTCCTGAGGGTGCAGAACAGGCTGAGCTCTCATACAGCACAGACATGGGAAAGGAAAATTAAACTAGCCCCATGCCAAGGTCTGAGATCTTCCTTTCCTCTCTTCCCAGGCCATAGTACAGTGAGGTCACTAGAAGCTGGCTGCTAAATCTGATCCCTCCTGTACTTTGGGAACAGCAAGGTACCACAGAATTCATCAACAACCTGCAAAGGTGACTATCAACCCAGAGCCAGGAGCATGGCTGGAGCAGGTGGAGGACTGGAGCTGGTGGAGGTAACACTCTGATCTGGGTTTTGGCCCCTGAACCCAAGGGCTGGACAGCATTAGCCATCACTGATCTGGAGCCAGCATCTGAATGACTGCAGAAGAAACTCAGCCTCGCTGGAGCCCTGCCTGGGCTCTGTTTCAGGCACAGCTGCCAGCAGGCTCATGCAGTTGGCCTGTCCTGTGTAATGATCAGCACAAGTGATGTGGGACTGACAGCCCTGGCCATGGCAGCACTTACCCTGAGCACAGCTCTGGAGCAGCCAAACTGGGAGATGGGGCTAACTGGATCATCTCTGTGCTGGAGCCTGACTGAGGCCACTGCTGAGGAAGCACAGACTTGTAAGGCTGATCTACCAAGTGATGCTGACTGCTCCATGCTGCAAGTTGTCTCTGAGTGCAGCATGCAGGTTCAAATGTTACAGAGAAATAAGAAAGGTGTAGCATTGGAAGGTGGAGGAGAAAGGGAAGGAACAATTTAATAATGAATATATTATGTAGACATGTCATGCCTCTTGCCTGCTGGCATGGATTAATATCCATAAATCAAAGAGGAAGGAACTGTTTTTAATGCTGGGGATGGATGCTGGTCCTCAGAAAATTGCTAAGGGGGTATTAATGAGGAGAGACATCTGGGAATGGCTCCAGGTGCATTGGCTGCATGCACAGGAAATGCTGCAGCACTGCTGTCAGCTAAAAATGATTCCTGTGCTTGGGACACGTGTGGCCCATGAGGACAACAGCTTGGGAACCATGTGGAGGCGTTGATGAAACTTGGGAGGAAGGTGGACAATCCCTTGGCTCTCTGCTCCACGAGGCAGCTCCTTCCCTTCTCTTGCACACCAGGAACATTGGTCCTATCCTCTGACTTTGCTCAGCAAGATCCACACAGCCCAAATGAAGGGACAGTCCCAGCCTGTGGAAGCCAGGAGCCAAAACTGAAGTGAGACTGAAGAGCCATTGGGAGGGAGAAGGACTGAAGGGACAGTGTCATCTCACAGCCACCAGCACTGCCAGGACACAGAGATGGAGAGGGCAGCCCCTCCTGCTGTTCCATGAAGTTCTGGACCAAGCAGAGATAAGGATCACCCTCTGGGGGTGGAAGGAGCCCAAGGAGGAGCTCTGAGGTTACCTGGAAGGGACAGAGGCTCAAAGCCTGGAGCATCTCTCTCTGCAATGTTTCCTGAGCCCACCCTGAGGGTGTCTGGGCAAGATGCAATTACCCTGCTGAAGAAGCACAAGTCCTAATGCACTGATCAGGGATGACCTGGATCTTTCCCTTTCAGCAGCACAAGGCCTCTCCCAGGGCTTCAGGGGGGTGTTAAACCCAGGGGCAATGGCACAGTGAGACCCTTCACATCCCCAGAAGGGCTCTGTGTGGTGGGGGATGCTATCAGGAAAAGGGGTGGGGAGAGGGGGACTCTTCTGCTGTCAGCATTTTTTCTTAAGTTGAGGGCATTGAGTGCCAGGATTTTGTTAATCACATTTTATGTGCATTTTAAAAACCCCTGAAATCTTCCTTTTTTAAGAGCATCTGCTCCTCTCCCACCCACCCTGTAATCTGGCAGGGGGTGCCTCTCATGCCTGCTCTCTCTGCCCTTCCAGGACCACCTCCTTCCACCGCACTGACACACTTCAGGTGTCAGATTTGCAGCCCAGCAGGGCACCCAGGGCAGGCTGGGTTCACAGAATGAATGTGCAGAGCCAGGGAGCCAGCCAGGGCTGGGTGAGCAGGAACAGCCTCTCAGGAGAGAGAGACACCCACGGGCATGAGGAGAGGTGAGAAACCTGCCAGGGAAAAGCCTGGGAGCAAAGGATGCTGAGAAAGAATCCATTCACAGTATGGATGGGTTAGAGGGGAAAAGGGGAAAGAAAACAAGGCAGGAAGGAGGTGAGAGAGGGGCACAGAGCAGTGGAAGGGGAGCTCACCAGCCAGGCAAAGCCCTGCTCAGCACAGCTGCTTCTTCAGGTTGCACTGCAAGGCAAAGGTGTGATATGGGGGAAAGCTTGGTCCTAGCACAGGGGAAATCTGGCACCCCAGAGGGGCAGAGCAGGATGGGGGGTAGGGAAGTTGCTGGTTTGGAGGATCTTGAGGGCTGCTGGAGTGAGCTGTAGAGAGGGAAAGGAGGGATGGAGGAGGCTGAGTGTTAAGAGATGCCTCAGCATTTCAGGGCTTATTTAAAATGAACACTCAGCTCCTTCAAGGTTCACCTGATGTGATGGAGCAGCCCCAACTTGTGACAGCAGAGAAGAAGCAGCTGCTGCCTCAGGGTCCCGGCAGAGAGATGAAAACCCCAAGCACGAGATCCAGAGAGCTGCTACAAGCAAATCCATGTGGCAACATCAGAAAGCCACACTGGGGCTGAGCTCACAGGCAGACAAGCTTAGCCCTCAGAGAGCAGGGAATTGCTATCTGTCTGTGTCTCCCTCTGTTTTCCCTGATTTTATTGTGTTTTGTTTAATTGAATCACACACACACATGCACATAAAGCCCCAACTCGTGGTGTAAAGTCTGTGAGGAAATGAGCAGCACATTAAGGTTCCAGGAGGAGCGATGCTGAGCAGACACTGCACGAGCTGTGAGCAGGATGAGGCAGCAGGAGGAGACAGGAGAAAGGGGCAGGCAGGGAACAGGGAGTGCAAAAAGGATTTTCCATGGGGAAATGGAGCCCCAAGAAAGCAGAACAAGGGAAGGAGGAAAACCTGAGAGGAGAAGTGAGAGGACAGCACAGAGGATGCTGGTGGTTCCTGTGGTCACTGTGCCCAAACTCTTACTGATCCCTGTGTAGAGCAGTTCAGAGCACAGGGAGAGAAAGCTCACACAGCTTGTGCCCAGGGGATGGCTGGGCTCAAGGGACATGGCTCAAACCCCCTCACTGCTCCAGGGCTCTCCTGCCCAAATATGAGCACAACACTCCTCTGGACCCAGTGTCCAAGTCCACCAGGGCCACCATCACGACCAGCTCAGCCTCTCCCTCAGCTCTCAGCTCAGCCAGGACCCCCACTCCCCTTCCTCTTGTCCCATCTGGTGTACCTGCAACTCCACACAAGATGCTCATCCTTAGGAAAACACTGGATACTGAGGAATGATGGACATGATATGCTGAGATGTGCTCCAGCACTTCCCAGGCTCCTGATCCCCCAGAGCTGCACCCCAGTGGCACCATTCCATCCCTGGGTGACCAGTGCAGCCCTCAGCAGGCTGTGACACAGTGCAGAGGGCAGGGACACACAGGGGAAGGAGCACAGAGGGCTCTGTGCACACAGGCAGCTCTTGCCCCTCCTCACCTCCCAGCTCTGCCCTGATCAGCCACTGCACAAGGTGAGGTGCTCTTCATCACTGCAGGTTAAAGGATTCTGATTATCCTGCCCAGGCTTGCTGTGACAGGCCTCACATGTGTTCAGTCACATCCAGATATGAAGCCACTCTGGAAACCAAGACATTTATTCAAAGGAGCAGCAGCATTGCACACACATCTGCCTGTGTAAAGGAGAACTTCAAAAGGGCTGACAGTCACAGAGCCCAGCAGTAACCTTTGCCTAATTAGCTGTCTTGATTTTTTTGCAGTTTATTTTTATACTCCTTGGGCTCTGAAAAGCATTTACTGTAATGTCAGAAAGGCCATGGTAAATATAAAGCTTTCTAGCAATAAGTATATCCACCCCACTGAGCTTTTGGGACTGACAGCTCCAGTTTGGCATGGGCCAGGTGGAGTGACAATGCTTTGCTGAGGTTTTTGTCTTGCACAGGATTTACTGAGACTGTGCTGGTGGAAATGATAAAGGCACCTGGGGCAAAGCAGGTGTGGGCATGGAGCACAATGAGCACAGAGCAGAGGGCACCTGTAATGGTGCTTTCCTGAGGTCAAATCACAAATGAGCAGAAAAGACAGAGGGGTGAGGAAGTCTGCAGGATGAAAAGCCATGAGCCAGCTTGACAAGGAGAGGTGAGGTCAAGAAAAGCAGACAACCAGAAAGGTGGGAGTGATGGTGAACCTGCAGAGAGAAGCAGGTGGGACCCCATTCTAAGCATTAAGGGAATCATCAGTGGGAGCTGAACTGCTCAGGGAGCCTGTGGAAGCCACAGAGCCTTCCTGCTCCTGGACAGAGGAGAAAAAAGCCTGCAAAGATGCTTTGGTTAGATCTCAGTCAACAAGGGGTGGAAGATAACAGTGCCCAGTGAAGCAGGTCACCCTGCTGCCCACCCCAGCTGTGCCTGACGTGAGTCTGAGCTCCATGTGTGACTGCACAGTGCCACAGACACCCCGTGACCCTTGTGACTCTCACTGAGACCTGGCACCCCAGGGCTTCCCTAGCAAAGGCACAGCAGCTCCTGCACTCCACAGACACCAGCACTGCTGAATTCCACTGGGCCAAGGGGTTGGGGTGAAGGTGAGGGTGTGAGATACTCCTGCTTCTCTCTGCAGGGACATGCAGCCCATTATTGCAGGGCATCTGCCTCCTGCTGGGCTGGGCACACACTGAGGAAACACAAACCAGCCTCATTATCTCTGCCCTGCCATCTCCAGCACAAACCACTCAACATGTGGCTCTGCCTGGCCTGTGCACAGAGAAGATCAGTGGGAAGAAAACAGAGAAGACACCAATGTATTAATGATCAGAAATGAAGCTCCTCTGCCCCCAGATCTAGCAAGGGGAGTTCTGAGTCCCTGCAGATGGGTGGCAGGCACCCAGGACTTCAAACAGCCTCTCCTCTCTGCTGCTGCTCCTCTGCCTGGCTGGGTGTCAGTCTCAGGACTGCCCTGTGTGCCAGCTGGGAGAACTTAGTGCCAATTAAAAACCAGGCTCTGGTATCCTTTGTACTGCAGAAAAACAAAACCCATGAATTCAAACTTTGCCCTTTTTTCCCCCAAATGATGTCAGGAGTTGAGGAGACAGAACAGTGCTGAGTGCAATTGCTGTTGAAAGGTGCTGGGTGCTTCAGTGTGCTTCTTGAACTCCACCAGCGCAGCTGTGCTGGAGTTGGTAACACAAATCTTTAATTTTAAGGGTCAAGTCATTATAGACTCACTCAGGGAAGTTAATAAGAAGTTTACCTGTGACTCAGCTATGTAAAATCAATGAGAAATTCCCAACTGATCATAGTGATACTGTTCCATCTCCAAGCATCCCTTCCTACAAGACAAACCCATATTTTCATTTTAAACCCCATTCCTGCACTTAGAGCTTGTGCTGTCTGATGAAAACCAAAATGTCTCAGATGGCTGGGCCAGATTTTGGGACTGACTTCAGCCAGCACTCAAATCTGAGTCTCCTCAATTCTTCTGAGGTTCAAGTGTTTCAGGGCTGAGCTCTCTGCTGGGACAGTGCACCTGCAAGGCAGAGCATGGCTCTGGTCAGGCCCTTGGTGTGCAGATGGTTGAGCCCTGACTGCTCCTGAAAATCCTTTTGGCATCTTAAAAGCCCTTTGTACCAACAACCTGGGTTGCTTTAAATGATGAATACCATGGGGGCAGTTTCAAAGCATCTTAAACATCATCAGGTTTGTGAGCAGAGCAAGGCACTGTCGTACCCACAGTCCTAAAACTGCCCACAGGGTGATGGTGGCAGCACCAAGGTTCCAGTGACAGGAGAGGAGTCACTACATTGCTCAGGCAGAACAGGAGAGACATGCAGCACCAAGCCCTCGCCCCTACCAGCCCTTCTTTTGCCCATTTTCCTGGGACAGATGTGTGTGATGGCTGTGTAATCCCAGCCCTCTGGCATGGCCAGAGCCAGGGCATGGTGCAGGGATCTTTTAAGGAGTTGGGACCATTCAGGCAGGGAGGGTCCTGAGCTCGTAGGTCATGCTCATATACCTGCCCATACATTATTAATGCCCTCCTCATGACAGCTGCTGGCTGCATCTACAGACTCTCTCCACTGATGTCTCTCTCTGAGTCATGGCTGCTTAAAGCTCCTTGACAGACCAGGAGGATGAGAGATGTGGTAAAATCCCAAACATGAGTATTGCATCAAAGGTTCTGTGGTTATCAGAGCACAAATAACATCTCCCTCACAATTTTGGGATGGGAGTAGTGCAAGGGGTTTCTAACACCTTCCTGGAGCACAGGGGCCCAGTGTGTCAGGGCCAGTCTGAGATGCTCCACAGGGGTGCAAGGAGAGGTGGTCTGTCCATGCTGCTGGCAGAGGAGCTGGGAAATCAGCAAGGAGCTGGTGGGTGGACTTGAGTGGGATTTCTCCTGCATGGAGAGCTCAGCAGTGCTCCACGCATGCCTGGCTGTGTCAGCCACTCTTGCTTTAGCTGACATGCAGGAGAGCCTCTTGTGAGACTTTCAGAGGGTGCTGCACACTAAAATGATGGGAGGCTGCCCCATGTGCCTTCATGGATGGGCACAGCCCAAGGCACCAAGCAGTGCAGAATGAAGAGGGATGGCTGGGACAGTCTCCCCTCTCCCAATGATCTTTCTGTTTTCATTGCCACCTTTCTCATTCTCCTCAGGCCTTTCACCTGCTCTGAAGCTGCTGCTGCCTCAGCTACCCAAGATGAGTGAAGGACATGTGAGCATCCTGATGGACACACCAGCCTCTTCCAACAGCAGGTACTCTGCACTGCCACGGGCACTCATTTACAGACACTATTCCAACCATCCCCTGAGGCTGGGCAGGAGGTTTTCCACCCATATTTTGCTGGAGCTCTGCTCTGGGGGATAACTGTGGCCCTGGGGAATCAGCACTGGGCTCCAAGGCAGGGGGACCTGCATGGGAGAAAACCCCACTCAGGGAATAGAAAAGAAGCAAGACATCAGGGAGGATCACTGCTTCCACTGTGGGTTTATTAGCAGAGAGAACTCTGCTCCTTCTAACTCCCTCTCTCTGCAGAGTCAGTGACTCCTCCACCATGCATTACATTTTATTCTATAAGTGCAAAGCAATTTCCATCGAGGGTAGGGACAGTGAAGCACAGAGAAAGAGGAGAATAATATCTCATCTTTCTTTAATCCCCACCATCCCAAAGGATCCTGGTGGCGTTTGCTTTACTTTCTATATGTATGCACAGTTAATTAGCATTACCACAGAACTGCAGGTATTCTCAGACTTAGTGGAGGGAATATCTTGTAATAGAAGGGTAAGCAAATTGTTTCTGCTGTTTCCATTACAGCCAACTTTGATTATCCAGGGTAATGGGATAACAGGGACAAAGCAAAAACATGGATAACATGAGACCTGTGCAAATTAAGCTGGGGAAAAAAAAAGTGATGCTGAGAGTAATGGAGGAAAGAAAGGTCAGTGCTACTGATTAAGGAGCATGGAGATCCCTGTGTTAGCTCTGCCTTAAGCTCACAAATCCACACACAATGGTACCTGGGCACAGTAGTTATGGAGCAAATCTATAGGGCTGTCACTGTGAGAGGGAAGCAGAGACATCCCCTGCACAGCAAAGCCAAGCTGCAGCAGAGGGAGGCGAATTGCATTAATGCCTAGCATTTCAAAGCCTCTGTGTGAGGGATTTGTCATTAAAATGAATAAGATTTGGGCACTCAACCCACCTCCTCCCTACATGAGCAGGAAGAAGCCCAATTTAAAGGTCAGCATCTTAATGGTTTTCACTGCGTATGTACCAGGATAATTCCTCTCCAAACAGAAATCCAGCACCTCCTTGGTGAGCACAGCCACTGTTTGAAGGAGCACAAGAGCATCCAGCTGAGGAAGTACAGGGGTACACACAGGTATTGCTTCTATGTTAAAAGAGGGTGGGAAGAGGCTCCAACTTCCTCTCTTTGCAATACAGCCCAAGATGAGGAAAAGGAACAGCCCTGGAGTTCCTCTGTAGTCACTCATCTCAGCAAAGACCAGATTCACTCCACTCTGTCAAAGGGGATGTTCAAATCCTTGGCACCAATATCGTGGAGGCAGCTCTGAAAAATCTCTGGTGGTGGGTGGATAAAAAGGGCACCAGTGGAGATGAGACAGAAAGAAGAGAGGGAGGAATCTTAGAGGAAAAAGAACCTTCTTAATAGATTTTATTGATTTAACCCAAAGAGAGAACAGTAGGGGGAAATATATGCCATTTAAATGTAAACCAGCAATAAAAATAATCATTAGAGTCATAATCTCAATCTGTTAGCATTTTATGTAGAAAAGATCTTAGTGGGAAATATTTCTGAGTAAACTATTTACATTCACTTAGTTTGAAGGAGCCTCTTAAATATAACTCAATCATTATCATGGACTTTTTGCAGGGGTTGTTATCAGTACTGAGTTCTTGCAAGTGCCTGATGATTTCACACCCCCTGTAGAGCCTGATTTGGAGAAGTTGCTGGGCCCACCTCAGCTGGGATCTCCTGTCCATGTCCCTGTGGATGTTCCTGTTTCCAACATGGAAACACCTGTGGATTTCAGTGGCAGCTAGAAATCATCACTCTCTACCCAAATGGTGATGTGATTTTGTGACTGGCCAAGAAGCATCACTTGCTCAGACCTTGTGAGCTCTAATTGAGGAAAAGTAACTTCAGAGCATGTTTCCAGGCCCTGCATATCCCAGAACACATGAGAACCACTTGACCATCTCTATTAGCTTTCCCTCTTGTAAAGGAGGAGGAAAACGAGGGGTTTTCCCTTTGTGGAGGAGCTGCAGGGCTGGCAGTGAAGATGCTGGGCAGGAAGCCCTTTCCTGGTGCAGGAGGGGAGATTGGATGTGTCCACCTGTATCTCACAAGGAGCTTTTCTGGTCAGAGTCTTGTCCCCAGGATCAGTCCCCGTGGGGAGACAGCTCTGCCCACGTGCAGGTGCTCAGGGAAGGTCACTGTCCCTTGCCATGTGCATCTCAGCCACAAAGAAAGGGATAAATACCCTCTTCTGCCTGGGGACACCTTTTAATCTTCTTGCTAGATTTTCATACACTAGTCCGGACTCCCAGCAGGGCCAGGCATGATCTCATTTAGCATCCCATGCACAGAGGCAGCTGAACAAGGCTGCTGTTTTGTACCATTCACTGGTAGGGGTGGGGATGCTCTCACTGGGGGTTCTCAGCACCCTGCAGCAGCCACACCTTACCCCAGATGGGAGAACATCCCATGGAGGCAGACACCTGGACCAGCATCCCAGTGCTGGGAAGCTCATCAGCCCCTTGCAGAGGTGCTGGTGGCAGGACAGTGGTGGGCAGCAGGTGCCAGAGCAGCAACTCCCCAGGGGCCAGGCAAAAAGCAGGGTTCCACAGCAGCAGCTGCCACTGGCAGAAGCCACTGCAGCTCCTGGAGGGGGTCTGGCCCTGTGTCCACAGCCTGGGGGGCTGGGCTGGCCCCTGATGCCCTGCTCATCACCAGATCTCCAAACTCACAGCGCCCCTCATGCTGTGTGGGTAATTCAGGCTCACAAGGGGGTTATTAAAATCCATTCAAAGCTAATGTCAGCCACTTCGGTGTTAATGTCAATGGCTGAGAGGCACAGCAGGAGTGGGTGGAGAAGGACTTTGATTTCCCCACTCCAATTTGCAAACAGGGTGGGTTTGGGAGGCAGGGATGGGGACTGGAGAGTGGTGGCAGGTGGAGTGTGTGGTGCCACACAGCACACACAGACAGGACTCACACTTTAATCCCAGACACAAACATTTCACTCGTGTGCTGCCTGACAGCCTCTCTCCCTGGCTGGCCATTTCAGGCATGTTATCTGCCAGCATCCCAGCAGGTGAGCCTGCCTGAGCAGTCAGCTCTGCACAGAGGCTGCCAAGGGGCTGTTGGTGCTGCTCCATGTGGGAGCCCATCAGGTATTCCAGGTGGATTGGGCATCACACCCAGGCACTTCCCACCAGCTGCATTTGGAGGTTTAAACCACTTGCCCCAACTTCTGCCCTGACTCGCAGCCCCTCCAACCTGCTGGGGTTGAAAGCAGGGCTGGAGTTTGCTCACGGTGAGTCCAAGCCATCCCCTGGATTTTGATAAAATCCGGGTAATTTCAGGATATGGCCAGCATCATGCAGGCTGAGATAAGAGTAATCGGAGCTCGGGGCCGTAAGCCGATTCCTTGCATATGACAGGAAGGAATTAGCCCCGTCTCTCCGCCCCATGCCTGCAGCGCTCCTACACATGGGCACACACCTGGCAGGGGCTGAGCACCGGGACACGTGTGTCCCCATGCCTGCCAGGGTGACAGGGATCCTGTGCAGGCACAAACCTGCTCCAACCATCATTCCCAGGGCAGGTATTGCCACCCCACCTCCCTGTACTCGCACAGCAGTGCTGGGAGCCCCCAGGTGTCCTTCCCTGGAGCTCCTGCCCTGGTTCTCCCCAGGTTTCAGCATCTGTTTGGGGATTCCTCCACGTTGGCTGAGAAATGCATTGCAGTCTCTTAATAGCTCATGCTGCCTGGAAGCTTTTCCTCGTGTGTAAATACAATGTGTATAACAGTGGCCTCATTTCACTCTATAGGAGTGCATCACACACACTAAAGGTACTGAGGATGGCTTAAATGATCCAAGTTTAACATTTGGATATGTAAGCAGAATATTTCAGTGAGTTTTTAGGTTAGAAGGTGCTGTAAATGGAGCCTGACCTCCTAGACAGTGAATTTTATCCAGGGATTTAAATCAAGTCTGACCATCCTTCTGACAGACAAAAATTAGTTTGGTTCGTAAGCAAGGGGGACAGCTGCTGAAGGCAGACTGGTCACAGGCCACAAGATCAAAGTGTTGAACAACATCTCTGAAGGGCAGCAGGTCCTGCCTGATGATACAGCCACAAACCAGGTTATTTTGCTTTAGCTAGTCTGATTTGTGAAATAAGGGTAACAAGCACTTCTGAGGTCAAAGCCAGTGTTCAAAAGCAATATTTGGTGCTGCTGTTTTCACCTAGAAAACAGCTGCTATTCAAAAATCAACAGTATTAGAGAAAAGTGAAACTCCAGTGGTTGCCAGCAATGGGCCAGATGGGGCAATGAGGTGGTTTAGGGTGGCAGGACAATCAGATGTGGGGCACTAGCAGACCCAAGTCCCATCCTGTGTCCCTGGGGAGAGGGAAGAGTTGTGTCCCCCTGCAGCTGGCACCTCGGGCCACGTGGCAGGTAACCAAGCAGCTGAGAGCAGGAGATGATTTCTTTTGCCAGTTTTCTAATTTATCTAATGAGCAAGAAAATAAATCAAGCTGACAGTCACCCAGGTGGTTTTGAGCCCCAGCTCCTCACAGTCCCCTTGTTCTCCCAGCCCATTTTATAACAGGGTTACAACCCGAGGACACAGCACTCACTCCTGCTATAATCTTTTCTTTACCAACGTCACTTAGCAGATGGAGTCATTTAGATGTGCTCACGTTTAAATGAGTGGCTTGCCCTGAAAGGGACAGAGCTGGGGCTGCTGGCAAGGATTTCGGGATCGTTAGCCTAGAAAATGCTTAGCAGGGGAAGAAGTTGGCAGGCAGATTTCACGGACATGGCACCGCTGTCCTCTGCCAGCAAAATTACAAGGCTCAAATCCTGGAGCTGGATGGGGCCAAACCGTTCACAGCAAACAATTTAATTGATGAATGAAGTGAATTGCCCAGGAGATGGGTTTGAGTCATCTGCTCACTGCATGAAGCTGCTTGGAGAAGGGTTTGCACAGTCAGGTGTCGCCAGGGATGGGCTGGCTGGGGGTCCCCATGGTGGGAACCTTCACCAGGACCCCCTGGGCACCTCCTCCTGTGAGCCTGGCTACCTCCAGGCTTGCCAGTAACTTCACGATTATAAGCCACACCATTTTGATTAAAATTTTGGTCTGAACCCAAAGTGCGGCTTATAATCAGGTGCGGCTTATATATGGACAAAGAACGAAAAGTTGCTGTTTTAGTTTGGAGGACAGGTGTCTGCTGAGAAAGGCAGGAACTTCTCTTTGAAATGGAGAATGTAACTCCCCTCCCTCCAAATTATTATAATTTTGAAATCAAGGGGTTTTCAGGCAAAAATATGGGAATTAGGAACAACAGTTCTTTTCTAGGGAAATTAAAATAGAAATACAGCACTACAAAGAAACAAACTGCAAACCCTGACACAGTCAGAGTACAATCTGACACCCGTCAGGCAGGGTGTTGGCAGCAGTCCTATTCCATGGTGGCTGCATCCTCCTGCAGTGACAGATGTGGCTCAGCTGGAGCAGTGCTCCTGTACAAGGTGCAGTTTCCCTCCGGAGCTCCAGTGGGGATGTGGAGAAATCCGGTTTTCCTCTGGAGTGCAGTGGAGAAAGGGGCTCCCTTAGTGTCCCAAAACCTCTGTTTTTATCTTGGTAAGAAATGTTGGGCTCTTCCCCCTGGCTGGAGCAACTCCCAATGGGATGCAGTAATTTTATCAGTCCCACAGTGGGACTCAATGGCCATGAGCAGAAAATGACTGGCTGGAGGAAGGATGGGTTGTGAAAAGATAAAGAACAATGCCCTGCCTGGTTTCAATGGATGGCCCATTAGCAGGATATCTGCCGTTGAGATAAGGATCACTGCCCCCACCCTCAACAGATGGTGATAGAACAGATACCTTTTATCACACCCTGTATTGTAATGTGCAGTTTATAATCAGGTGTGGCTTATGTATGGACAAAGAATGGAAAGTTGCTGGCACCTGGAAGTGGGGCTTGTACTCAGTGCGGCTTATAATAGTTAAATTACTGTCTAAACCTTCGTGGCTGGGCCAGTGATGGGACCACACAGAAGATCCCAGCACTCAGTGCTGGAAACAGAGCCAGCACAATGCAAGGAAGAACAGCACCAATCTAAACAGCAAAAGCTACTTTTCAGCTCCTGCAAGAAATTCCATAGCAGTCTCAGAGGTCTCTCCTCTCCAGCTCCCTGACCTCCTGCACAAGGCTACCTCCATAAGCTCCTTTCATTTGGTCAAATAAAGTAAATTAGTTCTCCAGCTCTTCCAAGGAGAATAGGCATAAAAATGTACATTGAGATGAATGCTTACAACCCTTGAAAATACCTCTTGCTTGTGAAAAGCCTTCTGAGGAATGAATAGAAGGGACAATGATTACTGAAAATGGAGGAAATATTGTTCATGCTGCCTGGGCAGCATTTGACCCAGCCCTTGCAAAGGCTGTAGAGAAAAAGGAGGAAGAAGGCAGGGAGCTGAGACACTAATGGCAATCATTGCTCTGTTGGGAGCAATATCTCACAGTGTCCATGGAGATCAATCACAAATTATTCAGCCTAATAGTTCTCAAAACAAACTCTTATTCTGCTCCTTTGTGGCAGGCATGAAGCTTTCTCTGCAAGGCCCATTTTACATCTTAGGTAACTCAGTGCTGGATGGTGTAACACTCCATTGTGAAATCCCTGCAGGAGCCTTTGATGCCTGGCATCTTCCAGACGAGATGCAGAGCTTATCAGCTCAAATAACACAACTGTCTTTTATCCTTTGTGTCCCAAGCCTGCTGTTTTGGCACTTATATTTGTAATTCATTGCCTGGCTCTGGGTCTGGATCCATCTGGACGGGCAAACTGACTATCTGTCTGCATTGCTGAGATATTTGTGTCTGCCCCAAGGGACCTGGGCACCTAAGCTCTGCTTATCTTCATTGATGCTTGGGATCCTAATTGGTTAAAAGTCATTTTAAAGGTGGTCTTAAGGGCTGTAGGCTTGTAGATGCTTTCAAGATGACTTCCCCCAGGCCAGGCTGTCCATCTTTCCCTGGGACTGCATCCCTGGTCTGGTCTGGCTTCCAGAGATGCCTGTGCCCCTCCAGCTCTGCTGTCCCTCCCTTCCAGATCAGTGCCAGCCCTCAGACCTGCCTGCCTTTCACCAGCACTACATTTTCTTCAAAAAAGGACAAATGAGACGGAAGAAGAAAAAGGTGAAAACATGATAATAGCTGTGGGAAAAGGCCGCCGCTAAAAATTTGACAATGCTGGAAATAGAGGCTCAGAAAAAAGTTTTTCTCCAAAAAATTATTCTTTTCAGTCTCAACAGCACACTGAAGAGAAGTTAAGGCACACTTTTTAGCACCTTTTGTACTCAAATTCGAAATTCACATGTCTAACCAAGCAATAACAGAAATAATCTTTTTTTTATCCAGCTGCACATTTTGCCACAGAAATTTGTTTCCATTAAGCTATTCCCTTTTGTCCTCTTAGAAAGCATATTTTAAATAATAACAGTGTAAAAAAAAAATTACACACTACCCAAAAAACCCAACCCTGTCAACCGTGCACTTTTATACAAAAGTTATCTCCTTCTTTCAATGGATAGATGAAAACCCTTTTCATAATGTCAAGGTGGAGATGAGAAAGAGGGAGAAAATTTCAAAATGCCCAGTACAGCTAATAATTTGAACAGGGAACATAGGGCAAAATCTGCTCTTAGAAAACTGAGCTACAGCTCCAACATTAACCTGATGTTATTTTTCTGCTTTGTAAAACAGAAGCTGGGATGGAGGCACGTACTACACTTCTCATCTGCAGGGGAGAATTAATGTGCTTTTTCTTCAGTCTCTATATCTCAAAAGAAGAATGTGAATTGAATCTTTAAAAAAATAGAAGTTAAATATGCAGCCATGACAACTTTCACTGCTGCAGCTCAGGGATTCCCCAGGAAGATCAGCACCCAAAGAATCCCACCAGGAATCACCCCATGATCAGCAATGTGAGAAGCACAGCCCTGGCTCCCTGTCCATGTCTGCATCACCCTCTTTCCTACTGGAATGGATTCCCTGAGGCCCCCCTTCACCATCCCCTCCTGGGGAGGATTCCCCAGCACTGCAGCCCTCTCCAGACAGACTTGCTCCATCCCTGCTGTCTCACACCAGCTGCTGCTCTCACTGCAGAGATGCCATGGAGTGCACCCCTCACCTCTGAGCCTGTGTGTCACTGCTGGCTCCAGCACAGTCCTGAAAGTCTCCTAGCTGCTGTCCTCAGGGGCTGGCAGGCACTCTGGACACGGCATTCGGGATCCCACGAGGTGGTCACCAAGCCCAGTATTTAAACTGCAAGGATAAAAGAGAAAGCATAAGAGGGAGTTTCAACAAAGGGGATAAAAGACTGATTGATGGCTTGATTAATACCAAGCCATCCCAGGGACAGAACAGCTGCTTAAGCCATGGATCAAACACAGAGATGCAGGGACCAGAGGTAAAGGGGAAGAAGACCACAGGGAGGTCCAAATGAGAGCAGCTGCTCAACAGAGTCACTAAAAGGGAAAAGAAATCCACTTGCCAGTGGATTTGGGATGCTGAGAAATGCTGGAAGGGGACCTGGTACTGGAGTAAAAAGAATGGGACAAATGCCAGACAAGGATGGAAAAAGATGCAAGGAAGATGGATGGCTCTGGGTATGCCCAGGGCAGATGGTGCAGAACAGCAGTGCAGAGCTCCAGGAGGAGTGAGGAGCCACTGCCACCACCAGCACAGCCACCCAGCATGTTCTGGCTTTAATAAGTTAAATAATCCTTGTTACACCTGAAGATTGGTCCCATAAACGTCCTTTTAAATCTTAAGTGTGATTTTATTGCTCTCAGTGGTCAGTTCCCACATCTTCATTGTTTTTCTATTACTTTTGGATGCCTGTCTGGCCAGGGCTCTCTCTGCTTCCCACTGCTGTCAGTTCCTGCTCACCTGTGATGCCAAACAACCAGTAAGAAGAAGAAGTGACACTGAGTATAACAGTACTCATCTTTGTGATATTCAATGTCATGTTTTATTACCATCTACACAGTAACAATAATAGCAATATTAGTGACAACCATTTTGTTACTCTTCCTGCTAGTAATATTCAGACATGACCTAAGAGGTATTTCAGAAAGACAACACAAATCCAGTGCAAGATCCAGGAGAATGGGGCAGTTAATTAAATGTCAGAGTGATGGACAGAGCTGGGACAAGCCTGGAACAATATCAGAGAGCTGGACAACTTCTGACAAGCACAGGGAGATGGATGGATCTGGGACACGTCCCAGACCTTCCCCCAGCAGACACAGAACCCTCCTACCCACACACATCTTCAAACACAGCATTGCTCCCTCTCTGTCACTGCTTCATTTACTTATGCAGGTGAGGAAATTTGCAGAGGAAAGCTGCTTTCCAAGCCATGTCACTGATCACAGCCTGGTCTAGTGACATTTTTATACCTCCAAATGGTGCAAAGGAAATAAAGAGCCCCATTCAAAATGACAATGTCTTAGAAGTGTGTTTTACCAGCAAATGTATGAACTCACAGCAGGTAGGGGTTTATTTTGCAAAAGAGTTCTTCTCCTTTTTCCAAACTAGGCATTCATAAGAGAGGCAGGTGGTGGCCAGGGAATATGGAGAGAGAATGGCAGCCAGAGGGTGTTCCAAAACTCCAAGAATATTAGAGAACAAAAGGAAGCCTGTGACAGATACTGGGCAATCTGTAAGTCATCAGGAAGAGTGCAGAGCATAATAGACTAATCAATCAGGCAGACAAGGGTGAAGTGTCATGGGGAGGCAATAGGTAGTTGGAGGTCAGTTATGAAATATAATCTCTAAATTGGAAGGAGAAAAGCAGTAGCACAAGAAAAATGACAAGTGTTTGAATGCAGGTAGGTGAATGTTGGATTGGTGATTTCCAGGAGAGTAAATGTTGGATGGGAATATTATGGGGGTAAAGAAAAATAACCTGGTATTTTAGAGACAGGCACATATTCTGTGAAGTGAAAGGCTGAGCTGGTGAGACTTTAAAGTGTTGTTCCATTTCAGAAAATGCTGCTGGAAGACAGACGGTGGGGCTCCCTGGTGCTTGTTCCTCTGGGCTTCCAGACAAAGTTTGTCAGGTTAGAAGCAAAACAAAACAAACAAAAAAAAAAAGAGATGTTTTTTCCTAAGCTTAAGTCCTGCAAATAACAGCTGGGATCTGAAAGCCAAGCCAGACCCTTTCTAGCTGGTGCTTTCTCATCAGCATGCGTAATCTCTAATCTAGTTAGCTGAGATGCAGGGAAGTTGCACACTGCCACGTATGAGAAGATGGGGATTCTGCAGGTGAATTTAATTACTCCTTCCACAGAGAAAGTGGGAGTCAATAAGGCACCACTCACACTCCATTAGCTAACTGGGCTGCACAGGCCCAACAAGAAACCAGGCAGCATCATTTACTGCTCCTTCTAAGCTAAGCAGGAATAGCCCCCTTATACCCAAAGAAAAGCTTGACTTAACATGAAGTAATTTCTACCAACACTTTTCTGACCTTAACTGCTTTTTACAAAGGTGTCACACAGTCCTTCTAAGAGCAGTCAGACCCAAGCAATTAGAGCTGAATGAACAATTCCTAATGAATAATCCTTTGGCAAATTTCGCCTCCTTTTATGCTCACCAAACATTCCCACACAGATTGCAAAGCCCGCACGTTTCTTTGTCAATGGATATAACTTGCTGGTTTTTTTCCACTGAGCAAATAGCAACGTAACAGTTCATTGAAAAATCTACATTCAAGCACAGGCTGGGTGGATGGGTTATGGCAGACACGTGGTGCAGCTCCTCCAGTTCTTCCATTGGGTGAGGGATCAGAGCAGCTCCAAGAAATGCAAATCAGGACTGTTACCTCTCTTGTTTGAAATCCCCTTTTGTCAGATTTGTCAGATCTGCTGGAGCACACTGACTGGGCTGAGCCATGGGTAGGGGCAGTGAGGGAAGGGAGCCAGCTGTGCTCCCTCTGTAAGTGATGGGGAAGGCCAGGTATTGTCAAAGCCATTGGAGAGACAGACACCAAGGACACACTGGAGAACCTGGGGACTTTAAGATGATGACCCTGACTCCCTAAAACCCTTAAAACCACCTGCTGAACTCTCCATGCCCAGTGCAGGCCATGGCTGTGGAGAAAGGGGCACGGAGAGCAGCACAGGAGGTGGAAGCACTGGTGAGGCAGTGGCTGAAGGAGCTGAGAACAACATGAGCTGTAACACCCAGGGGATTGGAGTGTGGGGCAATAAATCAGACTCTCAAAGCAGAGCATATTAGGAGATCAACAGGACAGATATTAGACCAAAGGAGTGAATTCCAGAGAGACAGGAGCAATTTTTTTCCTCCTCATTCTCCCTCGTTGTTAAGGATTTTTTCTTCCCATTTAATACCATCCTCATTGTTTTTAAATGAACAGCAAAGCCAGTGGGTTCCACATGGCATTAGCAATGTGTTTGTGAAAGGGAAAACGACCGGCTCCAAGCAGGATTTGATAAAAGCCTCTCCAAGTTCTGAGTGATTTACAGCTGGAGAAAACAAACACGGACTGATACAAATGCAGAGAGAGGCAGAGCCGGCACTGACACCCAGGTACACTCAATTACCAATTCATCAGCCCAAGTGAACTTGAAGGGCTTTTCAAACTCTACATGGCTCTAAATTAAAGGAAATATTTAGATGGATAACTTTCTGCAGTGGGGGAGAAGAAGACTAATTTGTCTGGCCTTTCATGGGCAAAGGGCCACAGGAGAGGGGTGCAGGTGGCAGCTCCCACTCCCCACATGGAATGCACCAAACATCAGCATGATGGTCACACACTGCTGCAAAGCTGTCAGTTCTCTCTCCTCACTGTGACAGTCCCCAAAGAGACTTCTTTTTTTTCCCCCCATCTCTACTAAAAACTTTGCTTTTACCTGCCCTGGAGGTAATCATGGCAAAGCTGTGAAAATAACCAATTTTTTGGTTCATTGGCTGAACTAAAAAAAAAAAGAGGGAAAAAAATCACTGCATGGTTACCCCAAATTGGAATTGTCTAGGTTTTCCACAGCAAAAAATTATATATAAATATATATATAAAAGATATATATCTATGGTCAAACAATGGTTTAATTTAATCTGAAACTAACTCATGGGGAATGTCATTTTTTCCCTCCACTGCCTGCCCAGAAACCCATTTTTTCATGAGAAGAGATGATTTACAGCTCCATGCTCCAGCAGCACTGACACAGGCACAGTGTTTGATATCTTCCCCTGTTCCATGAAGCTCCTCCATGCAGGGCATGGGGCCCTTCAGTGCTATTCTGATATAAACTGAGGCAGCTGGGGGTAGGAACAGAGGGAGTCCAGCTGCTGAGAGACTGCAGGGAACTCTTTGTAAGTTGTTCATGCAGAAACTGTTTTGATTTCAGCATCTAATTGATATCTTGGGGAACAGTGCATCCTCCCCAGACCCCGCCTGGGTGTGCTCAGTTGAGGGGCCCCACGCTGCCAGCGCTGATGGAGCCCCAGGGCTGTGGGGCTGTCCCTGTTCCCCTGCTCCACATCCTCATCCCACAGCTCTGGAGAGCTGAACCTGCACGAGAGCCCTGGGACAGCTGGAAGGGTGGGTGCTGAGCTGCACTGCTGCTCCAATTTTTGGCAGAGAGGAGAGTTTGGAGAGCTGTGTGCCATGGTGTCTGTTCATCAGCAAGGAGAGCTGTGTCAGCCTCCAGCCTCCCTCAGGAGCAGGGACTGCCTGCATCCCTCTGGAAGCTGCCAGCATCATCCCTCCTCCTGCCAGAAGCACCATCAAGCCCTGAATTTTCCACTGGATATCAGCCCTCCTCTTTGCTCTGGCCCCCTCCAAAGACAGCAGCCATCGCTCACACACGCAGCTCCAAGGCTGCTCTGAACTATTTAAAAGCACAGCAGGTATTTTAATTATTCACGTCAAGCGCGCCTTGCTCGCTAACGACTCTCTGAAGCTGTCAGAGCTGCATGGGGTGGAGCAGAGCCCTGCCAGCAGCTCCCCATGGCCTGGCCTTGGGGCCAAGCCTGGCTCTGCAAAACAACCATGATCCAGGGCTGTCACTGAGGGCAGAGGTGGCACGGGGACATTTGAGTGAGGAGCACCCTGGATTTTCACTGTCTGGTCCACCCAGCCCAGTGTCCAACCTCCTGCCTTGGCACCTTGCATCCTCCAGGCCAGGGGTATCAGCCAAATGCTTTGCTGTTAGTGTGAGCTGCTGTGCCCCACACTGACAGATCAGCTCTTGGTGTGTTTTAAGGGCACTGGAATTACCAAAATGCAAGGAAACAGAGGGGTACTTGTACAGCACAGCTGGGCAGCTTCAGATGAAGGCACTGGAGGGGATGACACACTTCCCTGCTGCCTTGAGCTGCTCCCAGGGTTTGATGCAAGGAGCTGCTTTGGAAAATAAGCCCTTGCCAGCCTGCAGCAATGTCTTTATTTGCTTCTTCCTTCCCAGTACCATCAAAAATATTTGCTGCAATAGCATCACTCTTCTTAGAGACATTAGGAAAAGGTTCTTTACCCAGAGGGTGTGTGGGCACTGGAACAGGCTCCCCAGGGAAGTGGCTGCACCACCAAGCCAACCAGAGCTCAAGAGAAGCTTGGATGGCTCTCAGGTGCCTGGTGTGGTTCTTGGGGTTGGTTGTCTTGTGCAGGGCCAGGAGCTGGACTCAGTGACCCCTCTGGATCCATCCCAACTCAGATATTCTATGATTCCATGACTCTGACCCACATCCCTCCTTGGCAGAACAAGCTCAGCTCTCTGGAGGTGGAATACGTGCAGAAAGGAGGATGGTGCCCCATCCTCACAGCTGGAAGGAAGGTAGCCTGTGTTGGAGGGAGCCAGGTTCACCCCAGGCTCACAGAGGCTTTTCTCAGCTCTAGAGTGCAGGTGAGGGGCAGACACAGGCATCCCACCTGCAGGAGCAGCAGGGCTGTGGGCTCCTTCATTTTTACCCCACTGAGTCTCAGTTAAAGGCAACCTTCCTTTAGGGACCTCAGGATTTCTATCTGAGGTTGATCTGTTTTCTTGGAGGCTCCTCTCAGTTATTTCTCTTACTTCTGGTATTTAAGTGGCTCCTCTTCCCCACCTTACCTCTCCATTACCTCAAGGTAAATTTGGAGGATTTCCAAGAATATTCAGGACCTGCTTTCCCCCACTTCAAGATGAGCCAGAGCCTCATCATGGTAACCCTGAGCTCCAGGCTCTTGTCTAGCAGCAATTCCCTGTGGGCAAAGCCTGAGAGCAGAGATGCCCCACAAGAACACATCCCCTGGTTGAAGAGCCAGGCTCTTCAAGCCTCCTGGACCAGCAGAGCCAGCCCCTCTCTTTTTAACCTGCATGTTTTTCAATGCTACTTTCCACCACATGCCCAATTCGAAGCTCTAATAATGAACAACTGCTTTCTTCCTTTCCTTCTGATTTCATATTCATGAGTCAGGGTTTCCTGGCACTAAACATAAATGCTGAACGGAAATCGCTGCACAGTGACACGTCTGTGTAGCTTCACTGTCCATTTATTTGCCTTTTCAAAGAGCTGCTGTGTTAAGCAAACATCTCTGCCTGGATCCTATCTGGAGGAGTTTGTCTGGTACGGCGTGGTGCCTGCCGGGGTGGGGGAAGCGACTCGCTGCGCTGGTGGCTCACAGCTCTGTTTTTGCTCCAGGGTACTTCTTGTACAATAGTTGGAGCTCGGTGAATATCTCAACCTTTTCTGGAATATTTTGCTTGTGTCTTGGCAGGATGTGTTCAGCTCTGACACAGCGAGGGATGAAGCAGGGAACTCCCTGAGAGAAACACATCCGCTGCTACGGCTTGGACTCCACTGAGGGCTCCTGCAGGCAGCAGTGGGCAGATGTCTTGGCAGGGGAAGCAAAGAGGCACCTGTAACATCACTGGGCAAATTCTTTTTTTCTGGCAACTAGGAAATTCACACACATATGCAAACAACAAAAAACAAACCAAAATAAAACCAGTAAACAAACAAACAAACAAAAAATCCCAAACATTTCAGTCCTCATCCAAACTTCCTGCCATCTTCTAAAAGAGAGAGACAGAAGACATCTTAAGAAAATGAATGTTTTCCTTTAACCATATTGGTCAATATGTCCTCCAAGTATTTTCCTTGAAGACAGCACATCCATGTTGAATTGAACTTTTAAAACAGCAAGAGCAAAAAACAATCTAAAAGCAAAAGTCAAAGGAATTCAATCTTCACGTATTTCAAGATGAGCTGAGATGTTTTTCTCTGCAGTGATGCCAAAGCTCTGTAGTTTCCAAACCTTTTAACCTCTCTAGGATGGAAGCTTTAGGATCACAGATTGGCACCCTGAAGTGCCCTCTCCACCAGCTCGCCCTGCCCATGGAGTAGCACATCTGCCCACCTCTGCCAGGGAACCCTTTGTCCCCTTGGACACATCATCATCATCCTCACCTACCTGCTCTGCAGTCAATGGGAACAGGAACCACTGTCCTGGGAGCAAGGACAGCCACACAGGGCTGGAGCTGGGCTGTGCTGGCCCTGCTCCCTGGTCTCTTCATGGCAACACCAGCTGAAGGTGCCTTTGCTCTCAGGGGTGGGCTGGAAAGGGCAGCAGCCAATGTCCAAGAGCCCTGGATTGCTCTGCCAGCTTTGCTCCTGCACTGGTCACCTCCATGGGGCAAGGTGGGCACTGAGGAACTGCAGTGGTGGACTGGGAACTGTCAGTTCCACTTCTTTGGTTGTCCAGTGCTGGAGGCTTTCCCTCCTCTCAGCTGCCTCCACTGTGGTTTCCTTCTCCAGGGCTCTTTGGATGCTCCTTGGTGCTCTGTTGCCTTCTGCAGTCATCCATTGCCTTTCTCTGCCTGCCTTCACCCAAATACTTTAACAAATGAGTTCATGGGAAGGCAAGAGAAGATGAGAAATGAATTTCAGACCACGAGAAATGAACTCACAAATGAGAAGTGTCTGCAAGCACCATCTGAAGAGCTGTGCTCCTGCTCATGGAGAACATCCTGTGTGGCATGTGTTCAATCACAGTAATCAATGGGGACCACATTTTGAATATTATCTACATGCAACAGACTCCTTGGGAGGAAATTATGCAGCAATATTTAATGGTGGCAATGATTCAGCAAGTAATAGAAAGAAATATTCCTCAAAACATCATCAACTTCTCATGGATAAATCCCAGACGGGACTGAGGGTAAAAAACCCTTTCATTAAAAAGCTATTCAGTTATGGTAAAACTGCCATATGTGGCTCACTGAGATTCTGACTGTCAGTGACTTCATCTTGAAAGCTGCTGTGAAATCAGAAAACTACTTCCCATTTGAGCAGGGGGGTGGAAATGGGTCCTTAGGGACCTGAAAGCACAGCTCGATCTCACGCAGCTGAAGGTGTCTTACAGCTGGATGTCTAGGTTAAGGTAATTGTCTAGACTTCTTTTATCATCAGTGAACAGAGAGACGTGCACCAACCCCCAGAGAGTGATTCATTCTTCCTGTCTTAAACATCTATTTTTGGATGGGATGAATTACACTCTGGAGGTGTTCAACTTTCTCCACCGGCTGTGGAGTCTGGATGATGAACTTGGCCTAGACACTTCACCTTTCTAGTGCTGAAACAGGGAGTGCTCCACCAGAGAAGACAACTCAAGTTGTGCCAATAGTAGTGGTAGGTTGGCCAACACCTCCAGTGAACAGACACAAGAGGAGCAGCTCCCTCAGCAGACAGGAGATGGAGGAGGGGAAATCCTCATAATCACACCCTCCAGTGATCTCAGTATGTAAAAAAGACCTGGGGACATGCTGGTGCCTGATTATCTCATCTAGTTCTTTTATGTCATGCAAAAGGTACAGATTACATCCAATTGCTTTCTAAGTGTGACCTGAAAGTTGTAATTTTGCAGTCCTAGGAGGAAAGCAGGGACTGGTCTCTCAACTGAGTGCAGCCTTCCTAAAACACCAAGCCTTTAACTGAGCTTGGGCTTTCCTGACATTAGCAATTCCAAACTTCTACAAACCCCCAACTTATTTCTGTTGTATACACCTGTATTCTTCTACCCATCTTCCCAGTCTTGAACAGCCATGTCTTGCAATTTAAGGGCTTGGTTGCAACCTTGAGAGCTATTTTGCAGACAGAAGGTTTCATGTCTCTGTTCTGCCATAGTCCAGGGTCAATGTTAATAACCCACACTGCAAAAATAATCCTACTGTGTTGTAGGAGGCTTCTTGCCATAAGTCTTCCATAAATAAATGAGATTATCACCTTCCATGACTTCAATGGGAACCAGTTTTAGTCCTCTCAGAAGACCAAGTTCTTAGTGCCAGCTCAGGTTTTAGATCTTGGAGCCATCTAAGCCACCTCTTAGAGCCATCCTGCCAAAACCTCGCCAGATTCCACTCCTGCTCTATAGCATGGGACAGGTTACTTGTGCAGAACCCAGGACTCAGGATTCAGGAATTCTGCAGGAAAACCAGACATTGCCATTTCAAAGATCAAATAGAAAATCAAATAGGGAATCAATGGCAGGAGGAGTCACCAGAGCAAGGCCAGGCTGCCATCCATACACAGCCTTCCAAAGGAAATGCTTGCAGCTGGTTCTGAGCAGGGCACACAAATTGCAAAAAGTGTGTCAGGACCCTTCTCCAAATCCAACAAATGTGGAGGAAGGGTGGGGATAAAATTAATGAGGTGAAGAGTAGTGAGTGCTAATTCACCAGGAGAGAGATTTGTGCTCTTTCCTGGGGCGGGCTACTGCCAGGAACAGGATGCAGCTGATGACAAAAAGCCCATGGCTGGAAGCCAGAGGGTTCCTTGGGGGCCAGGGAAAAGCCTTGGAGACTTCAGCTCTCTACACCAATTGGCTTACACCTGTCAAAAAAAAAAAATTCCAGTATTTTTTCCTGACTCATCTGGAAAATCAAGATGGATCATCCATATTTAACAGGCTGCTCGCAGTGCTCATGGGAGCGTGTTCGAGACAAGGCAGAGCAAGACCTTCAGTTCACTGTGTGGTACCAAAAGTAACACAGACATGTGAAGGGAGCATGCATCTGTCTATCCAGAAACATGGAACACACAGGATTCTCAGAGCCTAAGTGATATAAATTACCCTCCTGTGAATTGAACAGATTCACTTAATATGACAGTCCAGCAGGACAGATACCAGTGCCTGGTTTCTCCTTTTCAACTTCCTTTCTCTTTTCCTTCCTGCTTCAACCACTGTGTTTCCTGGGACAAATTTCAACGTCTCTGCCTCAATTTTCCTCTATTTAAAAAGAGATTAAAGTGGCAGGGAAGTGTTGGAGATCTCCTAAGGAAAGGCACCACATTAGAGATTTTTCTATTTTAAATTGTGAACAGTGCTAGCCAAATGCTAGTTCTTAAATACAGCTGGTGAATATATAAGGAAAATTGATTTTTGAAGACGACTACATCATTTAAATGAAAAGTCAATAATCATCTTTCATACCAGCATTTAAATATCTGAGCAAAAACACTGAAATAATGATATCTCTTGGGTTCAGATCATGCACTGAAAGAAGGGAACACACAGTATTAGACTCAATACTAGGTTGACAGAGAACACAAATGTCAGTTTGACCATCTAAGAAAAGACATTTTGAAAGATATTAAATTAAATGACTCAGGATTACTCATGATAAAATCTTACATTAAGCAGTGAAAACTCTTATTTCAGGACAATTTTTGGGGTTGCTAACAATATAAAGAGAATGCATTTATGAAAAAGCTGCCTCCCTTGATAAACACAGACACAACAAGCTCCAAAGATGAACACTGTAACCCAAAAGCAGGACAGAATGCTAAAGAGTCTAGCAGAAATCTCAACACATAATCAAGGGAAAAGGCAAAATCAAAATCAAAGTGGCCAAAGGAGACTTCCATGAAAGGGGCAGCAAGATAAAAGGGTTTGCCTTGCCTTATTACAGGGAATTTATATAAAGTACAAAAATATGGAAATTTTTCGGAACAAATGCAAAATTATTTTAATAAGAAGATGTAGCTCAGTTTGGAAAAAGTCAAAAACAAAAAAAAAGGCCAACATTACAGTATCATACCAATGGCCAAAGGGTTAATAACCATGTAATTTCTGGCAAAGGAATTAAATGTGACCAGCAGGCTCTACTGCCAGGCAGCCCTGGCCACATTAGTTCACCTTCCCAGCAGAAAGTTGCTTTTCAACAAAGCTGAAATTTCTCATGACATGAATTAGTTCTGGCAAAATCACATTTTAAAAGAATTAGGAATGTTTTGATAAAATTCAAACGTTTCATTTGCAAGACTTCAGGAGAATTTTTCATTTCTATTTTTGTCACGTAGCAAAAAACTTTAAACATTCATATCTAAATGACATTAAAATTAACTTGAGGTATATTGTAATAATAACTTAATATTCTATTCAGAATGCAACCAAGTGTCAAAATCTTGTATTTTTCTGCAAGGTACAAATTTTTCTATTATCTCATTGCTAAATTTTCAGCCTTTTTATTTATTCCAGAACCTGTACTGTAAAATAAGAAAAAGGCAGACTCTTTAAACCCTTAGGTATGTTGTTATTATTATTAGCTATTCCAATGTGAAACAAAAGGAAATCTGTAAGCAAACATATCTGCAGCCCACAGCATCAGAGCAAAACATGAGCATCAGGACTGTAAGTCTGTTAAACACCCTCAGAGTTCAGTGAACTGCATTCACTCAGCTTAGGTGAAGAAACAGGAATTTAAAAATACTTTTGGGTACAGGAACAGCACCTGACTTTAAGAGTGTCCATTCTTTGTGAACCTTCCTCTTCCTTACCTCAGTTTGGTTTATATTTAGAAATGCTATAAATATCATCTGTTTAATCAAATGAAAAAAAAATATTTTGATGGATCATTCACTCATTTATTCTCCCCAAAAGAAAGGCTGCTGATAAGAATGTCTGTTTTCACTGCATCTGTTCACTTGGCAGGAAAAAACAATTTCAATGGAAACATTGCAAAAACCTACCCTTTCTACCCAGATGCTCTATTTCCATATTTCTGATGCCATCCTGCCTGCAACCACTTCTTTAGATTTACATGAATTAACTAGTGTAGGACAGATCCCAGACTACAAAGTGCTCACAAAGTAACGATCGCTTTTGATGATGACTTTGGAAGTTCAATGGAAAAGCTGTAATCTCTTGTCCATGTACAAAAATAAACATTATGGGATGGGTTTAATACACCTAAAAGTTTCATCCCATACGGTGCTTTTAAGTAAGTTTCAGAATGAAACTGCAAAGTAGAACAAAGTACACGGGTTCCAGCTAGGCAGCATTTGTATGAACTTCTGCCTTCATCACTCCCCTCATTCTCAGAGCTCCTTCTGCAGCTATCCAAGATTTCTTTGGCACTTTAAAAGAAAAAGTGCAACCATAGCTATCCAGGCCTTGGTTAATAATAAAACTTACTGAGTTAAAAAGCAACTTTATAACTCTTTTCAGAGAAAATCAATATTTATCTTCAAGTTAAAGTATGGACCAGAAGAAAAACAGATATTTGAGAGGTAAATTAGGAATAATTTGTATCTAATCCAAACTGGACACTTGACCTCTTTAGGTCTTTCCACAACCAAGCTTAAGAAATCAACCAGCAAGAAAAACCTGCAGTATAAATAAAATCTGCAGCCCTGTTCTGGCTCTCCAGAGTTAATTGTAGTGATTCAAAGTTTGTACAAGGCATAGAGCATCCAAATTAACCATTTTGATCTCAGGGAATTGGCAAAAGATGCAACAAAACGCAATTTTCCACAATTATGATCCTTCTATTTTCTCCTAAAGCACAGTACCAGGAACACAGCCTTGAAGATTAGACAAAGCACTCAGGATTTGTAAGATAATGATGATTATATGGTGCAGCCAGGGAGTAGGATTTTACCTGTTATTACCAAGCTTAAAAGAGAGGTTCTAACTCTGCAGAAGTTTGATGGTAAATTCAGAGTTCTGGAGCACAGGGGCAGGCAGGAGAGCAAAAAAAAAAAAAACATATTTGTCACAGTTCCTAGCCTGTTTTACAGCATTAAGTTCTAACTGCTGTCAAAATTCTTATAGACATCAATGAACAGATAGTAAAAGACAAAAAGAAAATCAGAAAAACAATGAAAATGAACTACAGTGAGAGGGTTTTACCATGCAACTGTGCACTAACAGTCATATTGTACTAAACCATGTGGCCAGGAGAATTCCACAGCCATTAGACAAAAACTCTTGGTGCAATCCTTGCAAGGTCTGAATTAAAAAATAAGCCATCAAGATAAAAGCAATTGCTTTACAGATGGCCAGGCAAAAAAATTGATTGATATGACATGATCAAGTAGCTATTGCATGTAATTTGATGGCAAGTCTGTATAAAACTTAATATAGCCTCTATTTTGCTCTTCTAGATTATGGTCTTGATGTAACTGGCTTGTGAGTAGTGCTGGAGAAACTGCAGTGGGGAAAGGCACTTCCAACATGTAATTTGGTTTAGTCCTAAAATACAGACATATTGTCAGGAAATAGTAACTGTTACCAAAAATACTGCTGGAATGAAAAATCCTGTGTTTTTTCCAGTGGAAATAATCTTAGGAGAAGAAAATACCAAAATAGCCCACACTAAAACACAAAGTTCCCTGCAAGAGGAACGTGCCCTGATTCAGCAAAACAGGTAAGAATGTGATCATGCCAAGGGAGTTCTGCCAATGGAAATCATTTGTGTATGACAATTTTAGGTGTGGCTGTGTCCCCCTGAAGTTCAGCTGGGTGCATAATGCTCCACTAAACTGGGTGGCAGTAGGGAACCTTCCCCTCCCATGGCAGTTTGGGAGCTGGGGCATCAAGTATTGGGAAAACAAAGACCTGAGAACTTTGTTCATCTGGAAAAAAAAAACCAAAGTGAAAGCTCTGCAACACCTCTTCCCTGCATAATTCACAGCAAGAGAGGAGCAGAGGAACAGATCATTTAAGATGGACCTGCTCACTGGCAGATGTTGATAACCCATGGGATGTTTTGGGGTTTCCCCTTGTCCTGGTGCCAGCAGAGGTGACCAGAACCTCTTTGGACCCTCCCAGACGAGGAGAACTGAAGTGTAAGGACAGAATTTAATGAATCAGTTCTACTCCAGCTCATGATCATGTACAGCCTTGGGTTTGGAGATCCCACACTTTGTGTGTTCAGATCTGAACTTCCACCCATGGCCTCAGTGCGAGGGGAAGATCCTTGGCTGCAGTTTGTGACCCTTCCTCAAACAAAAGCTGAGCTGCTCTCACTTCAGACAGGTCCTTAAATATTTACCTCAGAATCTGGATTTTCATTTTGGCCTCTTTGATCTTTTTTTTTTCCCCCTCTTTACTCATTCTGGAGTATTTAGTCTCATCCCGCAGCTCCTGAGTGGATGTGTTAAGAATAAAATAACAACAAGGGGTGGGATTTTCCAAAGCACTCAGCATCGGCCTGACTCTATTCTCTTTGAAGTCAGCAGCAGTTTTATTATCAACTTCAATGGGAGCAGTTAAGCCAATGCTACACATTGCCAACCTGCATATTCATGAAGCAAGCAGGATTTGCTAATGGAACATGGATTCAAACGGCTGATAAGATTTTAGTGAAAAAGCTACTTAAAAAAAAAAAAATCCAAAACAATAATTCCATGAGCACCACAACTATGAAATCCTGCTTTCTTTGAGCTTGATTGACTTGGGCACCGAGAAGGGGCATGTGCTGATTGAAGTCCTTCCTGTGGGTGGGGTGCTGAGATTTGTGCTCTCTCCCAAATGGATTCACCAGCATCAAATAAAGGCTCAGCACAACATGGCAGCTTTTTCCTCAGTAGAAGTAGGGCATCTCTCTTCTACCTCTGCCTGTCTGCTCAAACCTTGAGGGAACTTGCTATTTTTGAGAATGCTACCCTCTATCAAATTCGGCTGGAGTTGGATAATGCACTTAAAAGTTGTGAGGCATATACACACAGGTATAAACACACTCCATGTGAGCATGAAATCCACGTTTTTGCAGGATCTGCAGGAAGGCAGATGTTCAGACTGCTCAGAATCAGGTTTTGAGGCAGTGAAGAAGATGGGTTCAGAGCAATTGAACAGCAAACAGCCTCAGATGGATGAGCCACAACCCTCAGCTATGGAGAAGTGCTAAGAAAAGGGCAATCCTTGAGGAAAGAAGAAAACAACAATATGGTCCTTCAGAGGAATGAGAAAAAATGGTTGCTGAGATAAAAGTATGTTCCAGATAAGAAACTGACATATATAAATGTGACAAATTGCTCAAAGTAATCAAAATGTCTTTAAAAACACAGGACTTGAAAGGGTGCAGGATTTTGGAGCAGCACTTCTGGAAAGCCAGGGCATTTCCACTCTGGAAAGCCAAAGCATCTTTGGCTGCACAAAGAAAATGAAAGGAAGCAGCAACACTGACTGGTCCCTCTGGCATGTGGGCTAAAGCAACCCAGGACGAAGACAGAGAGAGTTGGATACAGTCCCCAAACTCCTTTCATATGGGAATGCAGACTCCCAGGAACAAAGGCTGGCAATGGACCTTCCCTGCCAAGAGCAGCCCAGGTGCTCACATGCACTGTCACTGCCTCTGGCACCAGGGATGTCCAAAGAAGAGGATCAATTCTCTCTCCACCCCACAATTTCCACACCGCTGACAACTCAGAAAACAATTCAAGAGGGAATTCAAAGGATCTGTTGAAATTTCAACGAGGAAATCTGAGTGAGTGAGCATATGTAAATAGAAAGAATGAGTAGCACATAATTACATCAAATTGTTACTTAGCAAGGGAAGTAAATAACCCAAAATATGCAGAGTAAAAAATGGCAATGAATTAGAACTAATTACTTAAGGCTAATTAAAATAAGAATGGCTTGAATTGAAATATGTTAATAGCATTGAACCTGCCTTCTACCAGGGAATTTCAATAAAAGTGATAATGTCACTTCAACCTTCACCTGACAGGGGGAGGAAAGTTGGGATTTGGAGCTCATGGCTGCTTGGGGGTACTGCCCACAGCAATGCATTATTTATGATGGAATGGACTGGATTTTTCTGGCAGGTGCAGGTCTCCTGGTCACGGGGAGAAAGAGGTTTATTTGGATAATGGATGTGAAGTGGAGAAAATACTGTGTCAGGGAAAAGCTAAATCCCTCGAAGACGAATAGATCCTGAGGTACCTCTCCATGCTATGGTTAAAGAGAGAAAAAGAGAAAAGCATGGAGATAATGAGATCACAAAGAAGGAAAGAGAAAGAGGGAACAAGAGAGACTGAGGGAGCGAGGAAGGAAATAGATAGGGAAAGCTTAGAGCCATGACAAATCATCACCAGCTTCAATTACATGAGCCTGCTGGGCTATGAAATCTGCCAAAGGTCACTGGATTCCTGTCTTTGCAACTAAAAACCAAGTGGCTTTGCTGGTTCCACCCCAGAGCCTGACTGTGTGGTGGGAGTGCCCAGGGACCAGCAGCCTTGCTGATGGCTGGTACCTGCTCAGGCTGCAGGGCACTAACAAGCTGGTGCAGGCAGCATGGACAGCCCCAGTGAGGAGATGAACGTGCCAGAGCCATGCACCAACCCCCAGAACTCTGCCAGCATGCCAAAGGGCTCCTGTGCCAGCAGCTTGAGCCCTGCCAGAGCGCAGGGGGAAAGCTGAAGCAGCAGCAAAGCCTGGTTCAGCATTCTCTTGCCACACCACAGAGCCCAGCTTGTGCTCCACCAGCACCCTGAGCAGCCTCATTCACCAACACACCCTCAGCCACAGCCAGTGATCCCAGCAGGACTGGATCCCTGCTGGGCACAGGCACAGCTGGTTCAGTGGCAGCAGCTACACGTGCAGAAATCCTGATCTGCCACAAGCAGAGAGTGCCCTGGCTGTGCACCAGGCTCTGGGGCTCACCCCTGGTGCTGAGCTGGGCACAAAGCTCTCCCTGCTCCTGCAGGAGCCAAGTTGTTAGTTGTGTTTACTGTCTCATTCCTTCCAGTCCCTCTGGTTCATGCTGGAGGTGAAAACCTCTAAACCTTCTCACAGCTCTGGGATTCCCATAAAAACCATGAGCTCCTCATCCCAGCACTCTGCATGAACAGGGGTCACAGAGAGGATGGAGGGTGGGATACGGCAGCAGTGCAGCCTTTCCACTTTCACTCCATCTCCTGGGCTGGCTTTTGAGCCAGCTGAAGGAAAAGCTGGTGCCAGGCTTGCTGCCAGCTGATGAATCCAACTGGATTCATCTTGGAGCTGTGCATCTGAGAAAGCTCTGAAGCCAAGCAGGGCTGGGTTCTGCCCAGCAGGTATGGGATGCTGTGAAACATCAGAGAGGTGCTGCAGCTCCAGAGGCACTGCTGTGCCTGTGACAGCATTCCCAGCATGGACCAGCTGCTGGGACTGGACTGCAAAGCCAGTCAGGAGCAAGAGTACAGACTGATCTGAGGCAATGGTAACAAACCTTGGACTGATTGCTGACCTGCAGGCTGTGACCTGCTGATGAGCACCTCCTCAGAGCTCCACTTGTACTGCATGCAGCCAGGACGGGGATGGTGGGACTCACCCTCGGAAAATGCACTGCACTGAGTACCAGGGCTCTGCTTTGAGCATGCTGCTGGCTGTAATGTTATTTCCATTTCTCCAGTCTCCTTCAGAAGGAAAAACATTGCTTAGAAAACCAGAGTTCAGACTTGCTGCTCCTCCTGTGCATGGAGGAGCTGTGGCAGGCCAGGAACAGGTTCCTGTGAGCCTGCTGCCAAAATGCTGCCATCGCTGTCACTGCCCTGCCTGACCCTCTGCCTTCCAGGGAGGGAAGCCCTGGCTCTGGTGAGGATGCTGCCTCGGCAGACACAAGCTGAAAGACATTTCCTCTTTGTTTCTCTGCTCGGTGTAATGAATCCTGCCTCCCACTCAGATCTGCTAAGTAAGAGGAGTTACTGTGAGTAATCCCCACTTCGGCGTCTTGGGCTGTAATCGCACAGAAATCACATTAGCTTTTTTTTCTAGGACAAGGAGAAATTCATCAAATTGCAGTCCAGGGAGAGCACACACAAGAGAGAGAGAAAGCCAACAACACACACATACCCTGCAAAAAAATCCCAAAGTTGACATTTACATTTCAAACACTTATAACAGCTAAACAAATAACAGTAATTATACTATTTGCCTACTTTGTTAAATAATTGTCTGTTAGGTAAAGGCAGCCTGTGTGTGTGTGCAAGGAGCAGATGCCTGAAACCCCAGGAAGCAGAACAGCTGCTGCTTCCCTTCCCAGGTGACCTGTTTGCTTTACAAAACGGTGACAAGTGACCCAAAGCAGTGGCCAGGGGTGTTGGATGTGATGATTTATGGGGCACAGGGGCACGGGGCAGGAGGTCCTTGGGTGAGGAGGATGAGGATCATGAGCTGTAATCCTGCTGCTCAGCACCCACATCACCCTCCTGGGCACACAGACAGCTCAGTGCTCCACACATGAGCACCAGCACTCGACAAGGTGAAGCTCCAACGCTCTGAGCACCAGTTGGGGGTTGCAGAAACACTGCCAAGAAGGAGAGCTGTGGAAGAAAGCGGGGGAAGGCACAAAAGCTGGACAGAGGGAGGCTCCCCACCTTGCAATAGCAGATGCTGAACACCCCTCTTAGGATGCTGCCTGACTCAGAGCCCACAAACCATCTCCTGGCTGGTGATTTCCCTCTGCTCCTGCAGAAGCATCTCAGCTTTCATCCCTTTCTGCTCAGCTCCTCGGGCAGACAGCTAATTGAAGGGTTTTTCTTTCATTTCTAGTACAGAAAACCCAGTAAATGCCTTTTAGTCTGCCCAGCTTTCCCCATGATTGGTTCTGTCTATCCGCTCACAACTCCTATCCTGTTTTTGTTTCTTTTTTTAATAGGCCTGAATGATGCAAACTGGTGGAGAGAGGAGAAGCCTTCTGCCTCTCCTCACATGGTCAGAAAAGGTGGAGTGAAGCCAGATCCACTGCATCTTTTCACACCTGGATGGAACCAGGTCAGGCAGCTAATGCATTTCTCAGGCTCAGTGGCTACTTGTTGGAGACACACAAATGCTGCTCGGCTGCTTGAGTGCTGGAGGCTGGGAGAAAAAATTCCAGCAAGAGACATATGTGTCAGAATGCTGAGAGGGATGTGGTGCCAGGAAAGAGAAAAGTGATGCACACACCGAGAGCTCAGCTCTGTGCAACAGGAAGAGATGCAGATTGAATAAAATGAATAAAAGGCTCCCTGAGTTTGAAACTGCCCCTCACAGCACCAGTGCAGAGTGGAGGGCTCATTAACCACGCTTGTGCTGGGTGAAACCCCAGCTCCAGGGGTTAAAACTGCCCCTCAGTCTGGGAGCAAAGCCCTGCTCACTCTGACCCCCCCCAACAGACAGTTTGTCCCCCCAAGCAACAGCAGGAAAGTCACAGTCCCAAGGAGGAGCCCAGACGTTCACTGGCTCTGATCTGTGCAGCTCAGATTTTTAAGTGTACAACTAAGGGCATCCCATGGGGCTGGGGAAGAGAAACGCTCCAAAATAACCATTCTCCCCTCAGAACATTTTCACTGGGAACGTTTATATTTACCCTTCAGAAAAAAAAAAACTTTTTCCTGATTTTTTTCTTTAAGTTGAAAGAACATTTTCCAGTTCAACTCTTGTTCTTTCAAGTAGAAATGTTCAGTTTTCTTTAATGACTCCTTTCTCCCCCACTACTCTGCTTTTTACTTAGAGTTTAAAAAAAAAGGAGATGAGGAAAGGAAAACTAACAAAACCAGAATTAAAATTTTTACATAAGTTTCAAATAACTTGAAAAAAAAATTTAAGCTTTATGAGTGATTTTGAGGGATGCAAGAGCTTCAAGCAAACTTTTTTTATGTAGGTCAAAAAAACTTCTTCCTGGGATAAAAAAAAAGCCTAAACAAAAACCCTTATTGTGGGTGAAGCAATGTGGACCAGCTCTATACACAAGCTTTGCCAAAAAAATCATAGAATTATAAAATCATAGAGGAGTTTGGGTTGGAAGGGACTTTTAAATGTCACCTGGTTCAATCCCCTTGCCATGGACAGGGACACCTTTCACCATCCCAGCTCCAAGCCCCATCCAACCTGGCCTTGGACCCTGCCAGCAATGGGGCAGCCACAGCTGCTCTGGGCACCCTGTGCCAGTGTTTCACCACCCTCATTCTACAAAACTCCCCTTTATCTAATCCAAATTGATGCTCTTTTAGTTTAAAACCATCACCCCTTGTCCCATCACTAGTGACCCCACTGAAATGTTTGTTTGCTGTGCCACAGTGCAGGGGGAACGTGTCAGCCAGGGCAGAGCAGGGAGCCTGGGGAAGTGTGCTTGGTTTAGGACAAAATGGCAAAAAATCAGAGAGAAAAGAAGTGTGATTCCTGCCTCCCTGTAAATAATAATTACAAAAAAGAGCCCATGGAAATGGACACATTTTCCTTCAAAAGATATTTAACACTTCATTTTGCTTCATCCTTTTTTGAACACTTCTTACAAAACACAAAGGCTTTAAACAAAAGGTCATTAAGAGATAAAGAACTGAAGCTCTTCTTGCAAGAATGAAACAAGAAGGCATCTTGACATTTTTAATGGGTTCTCCCCCCACCACTTTTCCAAACTGAAAATTAATCAGTATTGATTTGATTTCGCACACATGAGCCCGTTTTGTGGAAGTGGCATTTGCTGACTGTTTCGACAAGAAAATTCCAGCCAGAGGAGCACACAGTATGCTGCACACCATTAGGGTACACAAGCTGCAAGGACACTGGTCTCCCAGGGTTCATAATAAATCCCATCCTTTTTCTGGGTCAAGAAACTCGTAGCTGTCTGGAGGTTATGCTAACACACCGGGGTTTGGGGACTGATGTTGAGATCTGAGGAATTCCTGTTGCCTGGAATAGAAACAATGAAATTGTTCCAAGGCACCATTTATTCCCAGGTGCCTGCAAGCTGTCATTTCTGGGGAAGATGAACAATTTGAGAAGATCTAATGTCTTCAAAAATAATTCAGGAAGACAGGATTCATTCAGGTCCCCAGGTCAATAATGAATGGGACTCGTGTGAGTCAGAGGAGGACAGAGGGGACCTGACCAGCAGCTCTCCAAAAACCAGGGGAGCTTGTGCAGCCAGGCAGGGGGCACTGACAAAGGCTCTGAGCAGCTGGGGCTGGAGGCCACACGTGCTGCAGAGGGGCTGGGTGGGAGCAGGGAGGACCAAGGGATGCACTAGCCCTGGAGGGTGCTCTGCCAGCACATTAAGGACCAGCACAGTCTTGAGCCTTGTGCCACTCCAGCAGCCCAGTTCCCTCCAGTAAATGCTGTTTTATCTTGCCTCTTTTCACCTGTCAGTCAGTTCTAGTCTAAGGACTAGCCAGGAAATCTCTAACCTGGAACAAACAAGCAGTGCTATGAACAGTGGGGTACTGCCCCTTGACAAAGAGCTGTGAGACCCCCTGGACGTGCCACAGCCCCCACCTGCAATGAGGGTCACAGGTGGGATGAGGAACAAACAGCATGGAAAAAATTAAGGTTGGAAAAGACCACCTTGAGCCTATCACAAAGATACCCACCTCCCCATATGACACCTTAAACCTGGGTACCAGAACCAGTCCTGCTTCCCTGAGCACTGCCCTGCATCCTGTCCTGGCTGGCATTCACCTTCCTGCTGGCATTCCACTACTCTGGAATGCTGTGGGTCGCTGTATCTATGTCAGGGAGCAGAGAAAATGGCAAGGGAAAAGCAAACAAAGTGAATGAGAAAAGCATAACAAACCCAGCAGAAAAGTCTTCCCACGCCACTCTGTGCTTTCAAGTAAATGAGGCTAATTAACTAATTGCCTAAATTATTAGGGCTATTTTTACCCTTGTATGAAGGCTTGGCGTTATTGCCGATTTCTTAAGACTCAGCACTGAACTCTCAACTTATCAGGGAGTTAATGAAGCAAAGCCCTGGAGAGGGGACCCTCAGGGCAGAGCAGCTGCCAGGCCAGGGCTGGGTCAGGGCTCAGGTGGGCACCTGGGGGGAGCATCTGCAGCAAAACCACCCCCCTGGGTGATGCTGTTTAACACAGAAGTTCAGAGCTGTCTGCTGAAATCTCCCCTCACCTGAATCTGCCCCCAGTAAAGGATTTCTGCCCATCAGCTTCCCACTGCAGCCAAGATGATAGAGGCTGATTTGGAAGAAAGATTTCACAGCTGGATGAGAGAAAGGGAAGGCTGATGGCTGCATGGCAGTCCTGGCTCCATGGACACCCATCAGATCTCCTGGGCAGACCCTGGGCAGACCTTGGGCACCTGGAGCACCCTCCACAAAAGGAAAGGGCTGATCCACCTGCTGTAACCTCAGCTGACCACACTCACTGTCCCAAACATGCAGCCTGCAGGCAGGAACCACACGTGGGAGAACCTCCCTCCTCCTGTTCGAGAAAATGCTGTTTGCTTGGGGTTTGAGGGATTTTCTCCACCAAGAAATCTAGATGTTTTCTCCTCTTCAGCTAAATGCCAATGTCTGAGCTCCCTGGTGGCAGTCTGAGTTAACTCCATTACAATCCCCCAGTCATTCTGGCTGAAGAGCTTGTCCCCTCAGGAGCCAGAAGACTGATAGCTCTCCTTTTCTGTAACAAATCTCACCTATCAGCTCTAATGAGGTGACATTTCAAGCCTGGCTCTTCTCTCAGCACACAACTACATAACAGTTTGGGGTGGCAACTCTCTTCCAGGCATGTCACTGAGGAGAGGGCAGGTGACAGTCTGCTGTCCTTTGGATGCAGGAGATATCTCCGAGATTATCTTCAGTGCTGGACCAGCCATGGCTTGGTGTGGCTGAGTCCTGGAGGCCTCCAAGGATGGAGATCTCACATGTGTTGTGGAGCTGTGCCACACTCTTACTGCCATCTCCTTCCAAGTGCCAGCCTGAGCCTCCCAAGCTGCCTGTGTGCCCTGTGCCCCCCATGAGGCTGCCTGCTGCTCTTGGCAGGAGTTTGGCTCCATCACCTCTGTAAGCTCTGTCCAAGCAGCTCTCGTTGTTTAATGCTGCCTTTCCAACCTGGATCCTGCTGTCTGGCAGGATGAGGAGTCTTTGGGTGCCTTGCTGTTCTGACAGTGGTAGTGAAGGGAACCAGCAGTTCACATCAAACCATTCCAAGTCAGCCCAGACTTTGTTGGGTCAGCTCCACCCAGGCACTTGTGCCTCCAAACAGGGCTCCTGGCCCCTCAAATCTGTTTAGGTGAGGGTCAGGAAGATGAGGAAGGAGGTCCAGATGGCACCCACTGCTCTGCTCAGCAGTGCATGAAGGGCCTCTCACAACTCTGTTATGAAGGAAATACGACTCACCACAATTTTTGGTATCAGGTCTTTCTACCTGCAGGCTCTCTCCCCAAACTCTGGTCACCTTGCTTGCTGAAAATCCCACTTTGGTTGGAGCTAGCCAGCTTTTGCTATTGAAAAATATCATGTTTGACTAGTCCAGAGTGGAACCTCTGTTATATCAGGTTCTTTTATCTTAGAAAAGAGGAATATTTTCTCCTGTCTTGTCAGGGAAGCACAGAAAGCCATTGTTCCAAAGTTTTGTAAATATAAAACAGAGAATATGGTCCCTGGGGTGACTTGGCAGGAAACCTCACCATTTTCAAGGGCCTTCCTTGTGTGAAATGGAAAGAGCAATGCTGCCCTGTAGCTCCCTGTTTGCAATGTACTTAGAAATTCTTGAATATCTGGCACAAGACATGCTGTATTATCTCCTACCTCATCTCCTGTGTATAAAGCTGGCAGCCTGGTCAGGGGATTTATTCCAGATTTGTGCTGTCCAGAAAAAAAGCCTGACAGGAAGATTTGCAAGTCACATCTCCCTGCTCAGTGCCATCTCCTGCCCCATTGCTCAGGAACCCACTAGAGATGATGAAGTTTGGGCTCTCCACCTGGGAGAGGGTTGGCAGTCCCAAACCAGGATCTGGCAGGAGGCTCTCACTGCCTGCTGCCAGCTCCAAGGGCTGCTCACTGCCTGTTCCCATCACTCTCAATGTTCCCACTGAGACACCACCACCTCAGCCACCACTGCAGAGAAACCAAACACTGCCCTTTCCACCCACACTCAGGGACCAGCAGGGAAACTGGATGACACTGGGGAGCCCAGGACAGGTCAGTCCTGCTGCAATATTTGCAACACAGGAGAATACCCTGGTTTCTTCATAGCCCCCAATGCATGCAGCAGTGGAGATGCAGAGGATGTGAGGACACAGCTATTTCCCTGCTGCCCTAGGGCAGGTCCTGATGGAGCTGTGGGGCAAAAGGAGTAGAAGTCGAGTTTCAATTTACCAAGTGCCTCTTCCAGCATATTTGCAAGTCAGATTAAATTTCCCAGGTTTGCCTTCTGCATACTTTATCCACTAACATATTTGCATAGATTTAAATACAACACAAAGCTGCAGACACCATCAAAAGAGGAAAAGGACAGGAGAAGTTTGTCCTTTTTCTTTAGGCTTATGGAAGATTCTGTTCTCAGAGGTCAGAGAAGAGGCATTGCCAGGCTGGAGCTGTGCCAGTCCCTCACCTGAGCAAGCAGGAGAGACTTCAACAGGTGGGCTCAGGGCAGGGACTGGCACTGGTGCTGCTGGGACAGAGCATTCAGTAACCTCAGCCCATGCCAGCATCACCTGAGAGAGCAGGATGTCAGCTTGGAAATCTCTCCAGAAAGTGGAAGAATCCCTTGGACAATGCAAAGCTTTCATGGGAATGCCCCACTGGTGCATTCCCCAGGAGGTCTCTGCACAGGCACAGGTAAGGCACAGCTTAAACATACACTGGACAAAGAGAATGATCTTGTTAGATTATTAAATCCCCCATGTACCTGCAGGAATTGGAAAATAGATCCTGCTCACCAGAGCTGTGAAACATATTCACCTGTTGCAGGAATTAATCCCCTTTTTTTTTTTTTTTTTTTACTAACAGAGAGTGGCAGAGCTGTGCACACAGAAATCCTGTCTGAAATGAATCCCTGATAAAGAGGAAGCCAAGTTAAAAGGTGAGTTTTACTACCTGCCAAGGCTTTGGGTTTTTAAAGGGTCTCTCGTGGAATTACTGTATTAGCAGGCTATTACAGGTATAGATATCAAACTGCTATGCACAGCAAGAAAAGTCATGAAAGTTTTGAGATGGGAAGGAAACACACAAAAAAATGAGGCAAAAGAGGGCAAAAGGGGGAGAAAGGAGAAGCAGTGACGTGCAGAGGGGAGGGAGGCTGGTAAATGATGGAGGAGACAGTGGAAAGGGGGTGAAGAAGAGAGCAATGAGCAGTAGTGTTGGAAGAATAGAGAAAGATAAAAAGAAGAGGAGAAAGGAAAAAAGAGATAAATGAGGGCAAAGACCAACTCATCATTTTGCAATTCCACCCCGGTGGAGAGGAAAATTGATGTCTGGAGCTTTTTTATGGGCAACCTCCTGGGCATGGGACAAAAGACAAGTTATTACCCAACCCCAGGTCAGGTCTGTAGCATGCCAGCTGCCTAGACACATTCAGAGAGCCCAGGAGAGCTGTAAATCAAGGGGGCCAAAGGGATCACGGGAGGCTGGGACCAGGCACAGCAGTGAGCTCAGCAGAGGCAATGTAACCACAGGAGAGGAGAGAGCCCAGGAGCAACACAGGCACACAAGGAGTGCCCAGCTCAGAGGGCTTTGCTCACCTCTCCTTCATGCCATTCCTAAGGACAGCACCCCACCAGAGATGCAAGTCCCCCTGCATTTCCTCCTGATTTCTCTTCCTATTGATTTCCAAGCCCTGAATACCATTTATTTTTGCTTGCTTGATTCACTCATTCATTGAATAAAGGCTTCATCACTATTATTATTATTATCCCCATCATTGGGCTCCTCATCACACATTATATTATTTGCATTGCAGAGCTGGAAGATTTCAGGTTGAGGCAGGAAATTTGTGTGAGTTGTTATTACTGCAATCAGATGAAGTGAGAATTGGATCGGCGGAGGCTGCCAGAGCACAGCTCTCCCAGCAGGACACCGAGGCTCTGCCCAATCAGGGGAAGCTGCTGTCTCAATGTGCAGGTCCCACCAGCAATTTTGGACTTGCCTTTGGTGTCCCAGCTCTCCCTCCCATCCCACCTCCCAGCCCCACCAGCTGCCAGCAGAGAACAGGGAAATGCATCGGTACAGGAGGGCGAGGAATCAGAAAGGACTTGGCGAGATTGCACATTTTCTGCCTTGCTGATGGTATTTATTAGACAACAGAAAATAGCTATTTTACCATCTGCCTTGTAAAAAAAAAAAAAAAATCCTCATTAAATTAATGGAATGTGCAGCTGCTGAACAGAGTGTTCCTCTTGCGGCCGCCTCCCCATTAGCCCGGCACTTGCTGGAGCAGGGAATCGAGCTGCCAAAAGGAGCTGTGGCTAACTCTGGCTCGTGAGGAGGGAGAGGATGGACAGACAGACAGACAGACAGACAGCCCCCTGCTCCTCCCAGCCCCCAGGCCATGCCAGGGCACCCACAGATGTCCTGTTGCTGCAGACAAGGTGTAAACGCTGCCTTGCTCATCGTGTTATGGAGCAGAGGGTCCATCCCCCTTCCTCCACCCCTCCTGCTGGGCCTCAGCCTGTGAAGGCACCTGAGGGTCTGCTCAGTGGAGAAAGTGCCTCCTTTTGCCCAAGCACAGCATGGTCCAAACTCCAGCTTGGTGCCCGATGTCATTTGTTCAGCACAACGGGGTTTACAGGCAAGTGAAGTTCCAGATTCCTGGTCTCTGCCACCTCCATCCCAATCATCCATCTCTCCATCTCTCCATCTCTCCATCTCTCCATCTCCACCAAGCTGATGTTTCCCTGAGGTGTTCAGCTGGGATCACCAAACCAAGGAAGCCCAAGCCTGGCTGACTGCACAGCCCAGAGGAGTCCCTACACATAAGCCTTTGGCTGAGGGGAGACCAAAAATAATGAGCCCAATCCTGTCCCAATCCCAGCAAGCCAGGTGCACCATAAACCCAAGGTCCTGAATGATTTTAATGATGCTGACAGAGGACAGCAGCCAGTCTTACCCATTCATTTCTATTGAACAGCACTGAAGGGGTGAATGTGAACCTTTTCTTCTGGTACTTGGTGGAGCCTGGGCAGTGTTTGATGGTGAAGTGATGCCCAAAATCCAATATTACATGGGGCTTTGAGGAGCAGATCCACCAGTTTGCATTGCCAAATTCTCCAGGAGGTACCAGATACCAAAACATGCTGCCTTGGCTCACTGCCTCATCACGAGCAACTCCTGAAGAGTTTTATCTACAACTGCTTTGGGCCCAGCAGCTCTTCTCCTAAGGAAATAAAGTCCTTTGTTATTTTCCTCAGCACTGCTGATGTTTCAGGATCTCTGCAGCATAATCCACATTTAATCCTCAATTGTGTTTTCTGCTGCTAACCCCTCTGCTAATGCTGGGGAGCTCCCAGTGCCTGCACTGCTCCTCTGAAGCAGCAATCCCTTCCCTGCTGCCTTCTCCTCCTCCTTCTAGGAGGCTTTTCTATGTAGATGTTTCACCTAGGTGAGTTTTTACCTGTCCTTCACAGGGAATTTGTTCTCTTCAACTTGCTCCTTCAGCATTTACGAAGCAACTGAGGGAAAGCTGACCTTGGGAGACAGGTCCAGCTGCAAAGAGGTTGCCCCCATTGTGTCTGTGGTGGGAGCAGGGGATGGGCCCCTGGATTTCAGCATGCAGAGGGAAGTTACAGGAGTACAGCGTGTCGAATCACGCCGAAATAAATCCTGACATAATCAGCCCTAATACCGCCAAAGAAACTATTACAGTCAGTTACAGAAATAATCCACATTGAAAATCGGTGAAAATACCTCTCCCCAGTGGAAAGACATGGCTCTGGAGGATCAGTTCCAGTCAAAGATGATCATTTCATTTGTTTACCCAACAGATGAGGGCAGCTCCAAAAGTCAAATCGTTGTTGCCAAAAAAGCTCTGCCTAAGTGAGATTTTGCCACCTCTCATCAAAGAGTTGCTTTTAAAAGCGATGAGCAAGTACAAAAGGGAAGACCATGAAAGGCAGAGATCAAATCAAAGTCCAGAAGGCTGCTCTGACTCTCTCTTACACCACTGCCTTCATTCCTATCAATTCAATCAATTTGCAGCAGCAAGGGCAGAACAAACACCAATCTGATTGCTCCTTTAGCAGAAATTTTCAGGTGTTCAGAGGCTAATGGCAAAATTTCTCCTGGCCTTTGCCTGTGTTACTGTTGGTCTCAGGGATTTTAAGGCAGAACCCTGTTGGCAAGTTGCTGATTTTACCTACAGCAGCAGTGTGTTTTCAGGGCTCTAGGTGTCTTGGCAGGTGTGGATCTGGCCAGTGGTGTGTATGTGCTGCCTTGGGCAATCATGGCAGTGCTTCTCTCTCAGAGGAATTTGTGACACAGGACCACCAGGCTGCTAAACTTCCTGCTGGAGAGACTCACAGGTCACTTTAGAAAGCAGATTAGACAGAAAGACATGGCAGAGTA